>NC_062547.1:103807401-104414144 GCF_016906955.1 Phacochoerus africanus | reverse complement strand
CAGTCAGAATGGCCATCATTAATAACTTCACAAATCACAAGTGCTGGAAGGGATGTGGAGAAAAGGGAATCCTCCTGCACTGTTGGTGGGAATGTAAGCTGGTATAGCCACTATGGAGAACAGTTTGGAGATACCTTAGAAATCTATACATAGAGCTTCCATATGATCCCACAGTCCTACTCTTGGGCATGTATCCAGACAAAACTTTCCTTGAAAAAGACACATGCACTGGTATGTTCATTGTCGCTCTATTCACAATAGCCAAGAGCTGGAAACAACCCAAATGTCCATTGACAGATGATTGGATTAGGAAGATGTGGTATATATCCTTTCTAATTTTTAATTCAAGCTTTTCAAAAGAAAATTGTAGTCAGTCATTCCTAAAATCTGTACAAATCAGGAAATTTGTAGATCTGTACACATTAGGAAAATACAGACAGTGTAATAATATTTCCCTAAGGATATTTTCAATTTAGAAGATTGTAATTTACAACAAAATTACATACATCTTACTCCTTTGGTGAAAAATGTCCTTTATTCTATGCTATGATTGTGATTTTTTTTTTTTGAGGATACCTTTAGTTTGTAAAATTTTTTTGGAAAGATAAAAAGTTGGCTAACAGATGTTGGTCCCCAATATTTCTTTGATTCCACCATTAAAGCTAAAATTGTTGAGGAGCCTCTGCACAATATACCCAAGTACTTTGTTACCTCTTATTCAAGTTGCTCAGAAAAGACATAGATTGTCTTATTTAATGAAGAAGTTTATTGGCTAATCTATGTATTAATTTCCATTTGAAACCTGATATAGGCATACCCTGTTTTATCATGCTACACTTTACTGTACTTGGCAAATACTATACTTTTTACAGGTTGAAGGTTTGTGGAAACTCTGAATTGAGCAGGTCTATTAGCTTCATTTGTCCAACAGCATTTTTTTTTCACTTCTTGTCTTTGTGTCAAAACATGATAATTTTCACAATATTCCAAACTATTATTATTATTATTATTATTATTATTATTATTATTTTTGTTATGTTGACCTGTGATCAGGGATCTTTGATGCTACTCTTGTAATTATTTGGGGGGTGCCACAAACCACACTTATATGGTAAACTTAACCAATAAATGTGGGTATCTGACTGCTCCATTGACCAGCTGTCCCCTGGTCTCTCCCTTTCTTTGGGCCTCCCTATTCTCCAAGACACAACAATATTGAAATTAGGCCAGTTAATAACCCTATGATGACTTCTAAGTGTTCAAATGAGAGGAAGAGTCACAGGTGTCTCATCTTAAATCAAAAGCTAGAAAAGATTAAGCTTAGTGGGTAAAGCATGTTGAAAGCTGAGATAGGCTGAAAGCTGTGCCTCTTCTGCGAGCTAAACAGCCAAGTGGTGAATGCTAAGGAAAAGTTCTTAAATGAACATAAAAGTTCTCCTCCAGTGAGCACATAAATGATAAGAAAGTGCTGACTCGGGGAATGTTTTAGTGGTCTGGATAGAAGATTAAATAAGATGTAGGAGTCTTTTAGGCCAAAGCGTAAGCCTAACTCTCATCAATTCTATAAAGCAAGGAGAGGAAGCTGCAGTAGTTTGAAGCTAGCATAAGTTGATTCATGAGATTTAAGGAAGGAAACCATTTTCATAGCATCAAAGTGCAAGATCAAGCAGCAAGTACTGATATAGAAACTGTAGCTAGTTATATAGAAGATTAGCTAAAACAATTGATGCTGGTGGCTACACCAAACAACAGATTTTCAATATAGACAAAACAGCCTTCTATTGGAAGAAGATGCCTTTTATAGCTAGAGAGGAGAAGTCAGTGCTTGGCCTGAAAGCTTCACAGGACAAACTGACTCTCTTGTTAGGGGATAATGTAAATAGTGACCTGAAGTTGAAGCCAATACTCATTTACCATTCAAAAATTCTAAAGTCCCTAGGAATTATGCTAAATTTACTCAGCCTGTGATCTATAAATGGAACAACAAAACCTGGATGATGTTTCATATGTTTATGTTTTAATAAATATTTAAGCCTACTACTATGACTTAATTCTCAGAAAAAAGATTAATATATTACTGCTAATCAAACTGACAAGCTTTTGCACAGCAAAGGAAATCATAAAAAAACAAAAGAAAACTTATAGAATGGGAGAAAATAGTTTCAAATGATGCAAATGACAAGGGATTAACCTCTAAAATATACAACTCAACAGTAAAAAAAACCAACAACCCAACATAAAAATGGTCAAAAGACCTGAATACACATTTCTCCCAAGAAGATATACACTTGGCCAACAAGCACATGAAAAAATGTTCAACATCACTGACTATTAGAGAAATGCAAATCAAAACTCCTATGAGATACCACCTCACACCAGTAGGAATGGCCATCATTAATAAGTCTACTAAGAATAAATGCTGGAGAGGGTGTGGAGAAAGGGAACCTTCCTACACTGTTGGTGGCAATGTAAATTGGTACAACCACCACGGAAAACAGTGTGGAGGTCCCTCAGAATACTATATATAGAACTACCATATGCCCCAGCAATCCCACTCCTGGGCATATACCCAGACAAAACTTTCCTTGAAGAAGCTATATGCACCCATATGTTCACTGCAGCACTGTTCACAAAAGCCAAGACATGGAAACAACTTAAATGTTCATCATCAACAGATGAATGGATTAAGAAGGTGTGGTATATATACACAATGGAATACTACTCAGCCATAAAAAGACAATAACGCCATTTGCAGCAACATGGATGGAACTAGAGACTCTCATACTGAGTGAAATAAGTCAGAAAGAGAAAGACCAATGCCATATGATATCGCTTATATCTGGAATCTAATATATGGCACAAATGAACCTTACCACATAAAAGAAACTCATGGACTTGGAAAACAGACTTGTGGTTGCCAAGGGGTAGTGGGAGGGAGTGGAAGGGATTGGGAGTTTAGGGTTAATAGATGCAAACTATTGCATTTGGAGTGGATAAGCAATGAGATCCTGCTGTATAGCATGGGGAACTATCTAGTCACTTGTGATAGAACATGATGGAGGATAACGTGATAAAAATGATATATAGATGTATGGCTGGGTCACTTTGCTCTACAGTAGAGATTGACAGAACAATGTAAATGAACTGTAATGGAAAAAAAATAAACATCACAAAAATAAATATTAAAATTTGTCCATTCTCTGATGGATCTGTGCAAATCACCATTCTAGATCACTATTAAGAACATTCGTGATCCAAAGGAAGATATAAAAATATCGACAGTAACAGGAGTGTGGAAAAAGTTGGTTCCAACCCTCATGGATGACTGTAAAAGGTTCAGGATTTCAGTGGAGCAAGTTACCTTTACATGAGCTAGAAATAGCAGGAGAACCAGAATTAGAAGTGAAGCCTGAAGATGTGACAGAACTGCTGCAAACTTATAATAAAACTTTAATGAACGAGGAGTAGCTTCTTATGGATGAGCAAAGAAAATGGTTTATTGAGATGATACCTATTCCTAGTGAAGACTGTGAAGACCGTTGAAATGACAAAGGATTTAGAATTTTATACAAACTCGTTGATAGCAGTGGCAGAGTTTGAGAGTATTGACTTCAAATTATTCACGAAAGAACAATCAGCTGAAGTGTCAAACTTCAGTCTTATTTTAAGAAATTGCCATAGCCACTCAACCCTCAACAACAACCACCCTGACCAGTCAGAAATCATCAACAAGGAAGGTCTTCCACAACAGGCAAAAAGATTATGACTTGCTTAAGGCTCAGATGATGGTTAGAAATTTTTAGCAATAAGTATGTTTTAGTTAAGGTATGTATGTTGATTTTTTACACATAATGTTATTGCACACAATAGACTGGAATATAATGTAAACATAACTTTTATATGTACTGGGAACCAAAAAATTCATGTGACTTGTTTTGCTGAGATAGTCACTTCATTATGGTTGTATGGAATTTAACCAGAAATATCTTTGAAACATACTTGTTCTAGCTAAGTTCTTCTGAAGAATGTATATACTTCCATTGCTATTATCTTTCTTTAAACTCAGAATACTATGAAATTGAGATTCATTGTAAAAATCCATATTCTATAAAAGACATGGTACATTGTTCAGTTAAACAAATATTCTAAATAGGTATAAATGAGGTGTTTTATCTAACACTTTTCAAATTGTATGTTACACTGTAAACAATTTCATGACTGATGTGGTCAGGGTCCTATCAAATTAAAGAAAGAGATTTTCCAAAATACAATGCAAATAGCAAATCTTTACAAAGTTAGTTTTTCTTATAACCTGAAATTGATTAATTAGTATAGCAGGGACATTAGCTTAGGCACATACTGCAGGAAATAGTTTTCTCATTAAGTCCATAAAGTAAAGCACACATGTCCACATACATTTTATCTGTCCAGTGTTTCACCAAATGAATTGCACTTTCATTAGAAATACCTGACCATGAATAATTATATCATGTGACATAACATATATTAGATATACATAGTCTATGTCCATATTTTTAGAAGTTTCTACTATATCCACTCTGGAAAGATTATTATTTTAAAAATAAATTCATTGCTCATAAACCTTTTATTTTTTAATTTTTTGGCCACACTTGTGGCATGTGGAAGTTTCCAGGCCAGGGATCAAACCTGTGCTACAGCAGCAACCCAAGCCACAGCAGTAACAACAATGGATCCTCAACCCACAAAGCCACCAGGGACGTCCTCACACGTCTTTTAGATCAACTATTGCTAGTGCACCTATGCCTGTGAAATAATAAATAATGTGTTCAATGTATTAACTAAAATATCATAAAGCCTAAAAATAAACGCATTTGAAAAGGGTAAGTGTAATACAGCCCCTCCCTTCTAATTCCAAGCCAATGAATCTCAGGCTAAAAAAATACTGATGATAAAATATTTAAAATTTTTTTAATTTAAAAAGTCTCAAGCAAAAAACTACTTTATTGGTAAATAATTCACTTTTCCACTATTCCCCAAGTTTAAGAAAAATAATTTAAATTACTCATTTTTTCAGCTATTGACATTAAACCTCAAATTTAAATAAGCAAAATATGTAATTTAAAGGGAGATAAAGTAGACCGAAAAGAATATTATTTACTTAATTTAGGATTTAATTCAAATAAAATAATGATATGTCAGATGTCTTTTCTCTCATATACAGTTAGAAATAATTAAAAATAAGACAGAGACCCAACATAGGTCACAGAGCATGAGAGTATTCATATATTGCTGGTGAGAATATAAGTTTATATCATCTATCTAAAAGGTATGACCGTATGTATTACTTCCTTAAATCATGAGTAGTCCTGAGAATTTTTCCTAAAGTTGTACAATGGGCTTAAATAACAAGATTCTTACCACAGATAGTAAACATAACAAAGGAAGTCAACCTATGCAAATATTTTAAATAGAAAACTGATAATGTCAGTAATAGAAAACATTTAACCACTAAATAATGGGGTAGAATTTTAGAAACAACAGAAAGTTTTAACACAAAATTAAGAGAAAAGGCAGTAGAAAAGAAATATATATGGTATAATAATACTATACTGTAAAAAAATTACATATTTATATGTGCAACATTATTAATTTATTTAATAATTACTATGACAGACTACTATGAGTCTATGTGATCTACAGACTGATGAATCAACTGGAAAGACATTTATTGATTAACAATAGTCACTTTAAGAGCAGATGAACAGAGGGGATTAATTTTCACTTTATTTATTATAACGTCTTTTTAAAAATAAATGTAAGTACTTTATAACAAAAAATAAAATTTTATTTCAAAGAAATTAACCAAGAATTATAGTTACTTCACGCGTATAGAGGACATATCTTTTAAAAACATGGCATCTTGAAGGTGTAGATTCATATATTATTACTCCAAAACAAATGTATTTCTGTAGACATAGAAATAATGCTCATGATAATAGTTCATTATTTTTAGTTTAAAAAAGTGCTACTTTCTGCATTAAAAATGTTTTATACATATTCTCATTAATCATCTTATTACTCCTTACGGGAAAGTAAGTGGTAAAAACTATAATCACTCACTGCAGAATAGGATAATTAAGACGTGTGAACATGGACTACAAATTAAGATAGGGAAATACAAACAAGTGCTACAAAGGACTGTGACAAAGTATTGACATTTTTATAAATTTTAAATCTACAAAGAAAAACATTATAAGCAATGAATACAGGAAATTTTATTGCTTTCCACCAGTATAGATATGTTGAGGGTCCATTAACATTGCCTGTGTTGTGTGAAAAGGGAGAGAGGGAACGTTGATTCATTTCTTTAAAATAATTATGTTTTCAAAGACTAAAATATAATGCTGGTTCACTACGAACTAGAAAAATATCCAAACACACACCCTGCCTCTCTTGACTTTCAGATTATCTAAATAAAGCTAAAAGCTACAAATGAAAGGGAAGAAAAGGAAGATATGGAACTCTGCAATGCACTGAGAAAATTTTCTATGTGGACTGTGATTAAAGGTCATTAGATTCCAAGTTGGCTTTTAACAATAAAATAAAATGATAATTAATGTCTAAATCTTTTCATTTTTCTATTTTCATTGTCTCTGTCTCTTCTCTACCTATTTTCACTTTTTTTCTATAAAATTAAAAGCAAACATATATTCTGGACATATGCTGGTCTGGCGTTCCCCAAAACAATGGACAGTTTCACTGTTAGCTCATCTTCTCAAGATCTAGGAGAGTTACTTTTTTTAAGCTAGCAGTGTTTGATTTCATTTTTCAATGTTTTTCTGAATAAAAAATGCCTAGAATACTTTAAATCCATATTATTAAATAATTTTACAAGCAGAATTATCATACTTATTGACGTAAATCAGAAAGAGAAAGACAAATACCATATGATATCACTTACATGCGGAATCTAAAATATGGCACAAGTGAACCTATCTATAAAAGAGAAACAGACACACAGACATAGAGAACAGCTTGTGGTTGCCAAGAGGGAGAGGGGAAAGAAATGAACTGGGAGTCTGGGGTTAGCAGATGCAAACTATTACATTTAGAATGTATAAACAACAAGGTCCTACTGTAGAGCACAGGGAACTATATCCAATCTCCTGGGACAGACCATAATGGAAAAGAATATAAAAAAGAACACACACATGTGTGTATAGATATATACATATCTGAGCCACTTTGCTGTACATAAGAAATTGGCACACTATAAATCAACTATACTTTAATAGATCTTTGTTTAAAAAATTAAATAATTTTAAAATTAAATTTAAAGAATTTTAAATTATTAAAAATATTAATAGGACTAAGAATAAAACATGAATATTTTACATAAAATCTATTTATAGAAACTGTACAGAGCTTAAATTTCATGTAATAAATAATTAAGTTTATTTAAATTGGAAAGTTATTTTAAATTACCTAGTCTCAAAGAGGAAGAAATAAAATAGAAATAAAACGAAACTTCTTTAGCCTGGCAAAGAGCATCTACAAATAAACTCCAGTTAACATCATAATTAATGGTGAAAGAAGAAAACTTTACTTCTAAGAGGAAAAATAAGACATGGATGTCTGCTCTTGCCACTGCTATTCAACATTACTGAATGCTATAGATGAGGCAATGAAACAAGTAAAAGAAATCCAGGAGCAAGATCAAGATGGAGGAGGAGTAAGACACGGCACTCAATTTCTCCCACAAACACATGAAAAAAAAAAAAAACCCATATAGGAGTTTCCATCATGGCACAGCAGAAACAAATCCAATTAGGAACCATGAGGTTGTGAGTTTGATCCCTGGCCTCACTCAGTGGGTTAAGGATCTGGCATTGCCATGAGCTGTTGTGTAGGTCACAGACATGGCTCGGATACTGTCTTGCTGTGGCTCTGGCATAGGCCAGCAGCTGTAGCTCTGATTAGACCTCTGGCCTGGGAACCTCCATAAGCTGTGCGTACAGCCCTAAAAAAGCCAAAAAAAAAAAAAAACCAACCCAAAAAATACGTATACATGTAGAATGATTCACACGGAATATCTACTGAACACTGGCAGAAGACCTTAAACCTCCAAAAAGAATAAGAAACCCTGCACATAACTGGGTAGTACAGAAAGGAAAAAAAAAAGAGAGAGAGAGAGAAAAGAAAAAAAAAAAAGGAATTAGGATGGGACTAGCACTGAGAGGGAGCTGTGAAAGAGGAAAGAACCCTTCACCCTGGGAAGCCCCTAACTGATGGGGAGATCAGGGAAGACAGAGAGACCTCAAAGCATTGGAGCAAATTCAGCAGCCAGACTGAGGAGGGCAAAGCAGAGAGAAAACTACAAAAACCATTGGTACCATTACCCCTGGACGCCACAGCCTGAGATGCTTGGGCAGAGTCTGGGACCTGAGACTCAGGCTCTAGAGGTCAGTTCTAAGGAGAAGACTACCCTCTCCCTGTGTGGAGACAGGCTGAGTGGAGACAGACTGAGGGGCTAGGGAGCAGTGCACCACAGGCTAGGGAGTGGAGTACCACAACTGAGAGAACCTGGGAGGAGGCCTGGGCATGTGGAGAAGCAAAGTGCCATTGTTGGGGAGGGCAAGAAGAGGAGGGGTGGAACTGCCATAGGAATATCATTCTTCATGCATGTGTGGGCTCTCAGGTGGCAGGATGCCTCTTACACAGGCTATGGTCAGCAGGGCACCTCTTACAAGGGCTATGGGCAGCAAGGCACCTCTTGCAAGGGCTGCTGGCCGTGGGACACCTCTTGCATGGGTAACTGGAGGCAGGGGCAAACTGTAGCAGTCATCTAAGACTCCAGAGGTCAGCATGGCCTGCCACAACTAAGGGTCTATGAACAGGCACTACTTACAGCTACAGACAACCCAGGGGTCAGCACAGAGGAGGGAACTGCAAGTAAGTGCCACCAGTTGTTGCTCTTACTCCCCTGGGAACACCCATGCCCAGATGCTGCCACTGCCAAGTGCTCTGGGGTCACTACCACTTCCCAGGGACCTGAAACTAGGAGCAGTCTCCCTGTGAGTCCTCGCCACTGTCAAGGGCCCAGCACCTAGATATTGGCTACTAGTGCTGAATACAGTTACCATTTCCCTGGAAACACACACAGGCCATACACCAGCACACCCCCTATCAAGGGGATAACAGCCTGCACAAATGGGGAAACAGCAAGCATCCAAATCAAAAGCAGCCCTCACACCAAAAATACATGATAAGCCCACACAAAATACACAGGGGAGCTCTCACATATGAATAGCCCTCCAAGACTACAGTAGTGGTTTTCCTTGAACTCACAGAATAAGAAAAATAAAAGCAAAATTTACCATTTCATGCTTTTCATTTAATTGGAAATGGCTAGGGAGCCATTCCCATTAAAATAACAGGAGAAGAGATCCTGCTGTGGCTCAGTGGTTAACGAATCCAACTAGGAACCATGAGGTTGAGGGTTTGATCCCTGGCTTCGCTCAGTGGGTTAAGGATCCAGCATTGCCATGAGCTGTGATGTAGGTTGCAGACACAGCTTGGATCCAGCATTGCTGTGGCTCTGGCCTAGGCTGGTGGCTATAGCTCTGATTAGACCCCTAGCCCTCCATATGCCATGGGAGTGGCCCTAGAAAAGGCAAAAAGACAAAAAATTAAAATAAAATAAAATAAAGTAAAATAACAGGAGAATTCTGCCAAAGGAACAAACAATGAAACAGATCCCTGTAGTATAACAGACACATGTTCAAAAAGGAGCTGGTGAAAATACTGAAGGAATTAAGAGTAGATATAAAGAAATTAAGAGCAGATATGAACAGTAATGCAGATTATTTTAGAAAGGAACTAAAAATTTAAGGAGGAGCCAAGAAAAATTTGAAAATTCATTTTCAGAGATGCAAGCTGAGTTAAAGGCACTGAAGAGCAGAATGAATAATGCAGAGGAATGAATAAGTGACTAAGAGGATAGAATAATGGAAATCACCCAATCAGGACAGCAAATAGAAAACCAAATGAAAAAGCAAGAAAGCAATATAAGAGATCTATAGGATAATATATAGCAGGTCAATCTATCCATAATAGAGATTCCAGAAGGAGAAGTAAAAGAAATGAGGATTGAAAATATATTTGACAAAGTTATATGAAAACTTTCCAAATCTAAAGGAAACAGATATCAAGATACAGGAATCTCAGAGAGCCTCAAACAAGTTGAACCCAAATAGACCCAAACAGATGTATTATAATAAAAATGGCAAAATTTAGAGATAAGGAGAGGATTCTAAAGGCAGCAAGAGAAAGACAAGAATTAATTATAAGGGAACCCCCAAAAGGCTATCAACTGATTTCTCTACAGAAATACTACAGGTCAGAAAATGGTGGCAAGGTATATTCAAAAGTGAAAATTCTGAAGCCTAGAATCCTCAACCCAGTAAAAATATCATTCAAAACAGAAGGATAGAAAATTTTTTTCAAGAAACAAAACTAAAAGAATACAGCAATATTAAACTCATTCTAAAAGAAATACTGAAAGGTCTCCTCTAAGTAGGAAAGAATAAAGAAGATACAGGATGGTGGAAATCACATTTGGAAAGTAATCACTTAAGTCAGTATACAGACTTAAAAAGAAAAAAAACCTACTTTAAAAGCAATGATAAATACAAGGAATAGCAAAAGAATAAAGATGAAGATATTTAAGAAGGACATCAAAATCATAAAATATGAGTAAGGAAAGAAAGAATATCTAGACTATTTTTTTAGAGCCTATATGACTATCATGCTAAATCAAGCAGATATAGGAAGGGGACAACATACTTGAAAAACAGGGCAGCCACAAATCAAAACTAAATGATACATTCACAAAAAATAAAAAGAGGAGGATGCACGCATAAAATAAAAGGAAATCATCCAACCAAGAAAAGAAAGGAAGAAAGGAGAAACACAGAATCAACTGGAAAACAAGGTTTAAAATGGCAATAAATACACATTTATCAATAATTACCTTAAATCAATGGACTGAATGCTCCAATCAAGACATAGAGTTGCAGACTGGATGAAAAAATAAAACCTACAATATACTGACCTTAGGGCACCTTAGGGCAAATGACACATATAAATTGAAAGTGAGGGGATGTAAAAAGATATTTCATGCAAATGGAAAAGACAGGAAAGTGGGAGTTCCAATACTCATATCAGACAAAATAAGCTTTAAAATGAAGGACATAAAGAAAGACTAGGAAGGACACTATTTAATGGTAAAAGGAGCAATTCAATAAGAGAATATTCCATTCATCAACATATACACCCAAATAGAGGAGCACCCAAATACATACAACAAATACTAACAAAGGAGAAATTGATGGGAATACAATGATAGTAGGAGACTTTACCACACCACTCATATCAACAGACAGATCCTCTACACAGAAAGTCAAAAAAGCAACAGAGGTTCTAAATGACATGATAGAAAAGTTAGACTTAATTGCTATTTTCAGGACATTATATCCAAAAAAAATCAGTATATAGATTCTTTTCAAGTGCATGTGGAACATTCTCAAGGATTGACTACATACTGGGGCACAAAACTAACCTCAACAAATTTAAGAGTATAGAAATTATTTCAAGTATTTTCTTTGATCACAATGGCCTGAAACTAGAAATCAACCACAAGAAAAGAAATGAGAAAAAAACTGACCATATGGAGACTAAACAACATGAAACTAAAAAACCAGTATGTCAACCAGGAAATCAAAAGGGAAATTAAAAAGTACCTAGGGACAAATGATAATGAAAACACCACCTTTCAAAATCTATGGGATGCAGCTAAAGCAGTTCTTAGAGGAAAGCTCATAGTGATACAGGTCTTCCTCATAAAAGAAGAAAAGTCACAAAACAACGACTTAACCTACCACCTAAAAGAATTAGAAAAAGAAGAACAAACAAAACCTAAAGTCAGCATAGGGAAGGAAATCATAAAGATCAGAGAGAAAATCAATAAAATAGAGATTCAGAAAACAATAGAAGAATCAATAAAACCAAGAGTTTGTTCTTTGAAAGGGTAAAGGAAATTGGCAAACCTCTTGCCTCACTCAGCAAGAAGAGAAAAAGAACCCAAATAAACAAAATAAGAAATGAAAAAGGAGAAATCTCAATGGATACTGCAGAAATACAAAAAACCCTAAAAGGACACTATGAACAATTATGTGCCAACAAATTTGACAACCTAGTAGAAATGGACAACCTTATAGAGACATACCGTCCGCCAAAACTAAATCAAGGAGAAACAGATCAATTGAACAGACTGATCACTAGAAATGAAATTGAATATGTAATAATAACACTCCCTACAAACAAAAGTCCAGGACCAAATGGCTTCACCGGCAATGTGGATGAAACTATAAATTTAATGCTATGTGAAAGAAATTAGTCACAAAGAGCCACATGTTTTATAACTCCACAACACACAAATCCATAGAGACAAAAATCAGATAAGTGGTTACTACCATTAATTAGCATTAATAACAGTGATACTATGTATTAATGGTACTATGAAGAGTGGGGAAGAAGGAGAGATTGCCATTAGGTATAGGGTATCTTTTGGGGGTGATGAAACTTTTCCAAAATTAGGCAGTAGTGATGATTGTTCACTCTGTGAATAACAAGAACCACTAAACTGTATATTTGAAGAGGGTGAAATTTATGGCATGTGAATTTAAAAAATAATTTTTGAGGCCTTGAAACATTCTATTTTTATTTATATTTTATGGCTAATTTGCGGGGGTTATAAGGTAATTGTATCTCTATGCAGACACCACTGAAAAGGCTTTTTTCTTAAGCAAAGATCAGATTATTCTAATTGTAGTCTTCCTATCTATAATACAACATCCAAATTCTAAGAATGTCATTGTAAGTATTATCAACAGTTACTCAGGCTCTTTCTTACTTACTTGCTATCTTTTCACTCCCCCCTCTTGCCCTATATGTTCCAGTGAAATTAAAGAATTCAACTCTCCACAAATATAACCACTACATTTCCATTTGAATATGTTGACTAACCTTATTTTCTTAGGAGGAAAGTAGTCTTCCCCCCTTATATGTACTGTGGAAATAGTTGTAATGTCCTCTTCTCTCTACTGCTTACTTTATCTCATAAGTAATTCATAAATCAAACAAAAATTATTTCCAGAAATTCATGCTACTATAAACACATATCTCTCATCACACTCATCAGATTGACTTTACTATCAAAAGGTGCACAGTAAACTTTTAATTAAATAAAAAATATTTCTCATGAATACTTAAGAAAAAATTTAAGCAGTCAAATTATTTCATCTTAAAATTCAAACAATATTTTAGAAAATAGTGCTGACTTCTCTTTAATCCTGCAATCCCACCGTTTTCTCACATTTTCCAACTGTCTAGGGATTAAAGGCATGTCCTTTTTACAGCTATATTGATTTAACAATCATATTTTTTTCTGTCATGGCTAAGGCAGAGTTTCAGTGTAATTGTTCAGAAGCTCTATGTGACTATTGTACTGGGTCAGTCATCCATCTAAAAAATGAACTGGACAACCTTCAAATGAAAATGACTTCAATTCCTTTGGGATTTGAATTGGCCATAAAATTAACAATAAATTGTCTTGTATGTAGTGATTTCCTGTTGGCAAGTTCCATGCACTTTACAAATATATCTCAACTTAAATAGAAAAGATCATTATTGCTATTTGAGATTGAGAAACTGTAACATGGAGCCATTAAATGTATTGAGCAAGGTCAGAGAGTACATGATCAGTGAAAATGAGAGTATCTCAAAGGCTCCAAAATTTGGTCTAACTACCAGGAGACGTAATTTCTTTGTAAATATTTATCGCTTTGCTCCAGTGTAATGAGAATCTTAAGCTAGCTTTTTCAAAATGATGTTTATTTCCTCAAAATAAAAATACTGAAATTACTCCACAGTATACCAATATCATATTTTTATAGAAAATAATCTCCAATAATCCTCTGAGAACCCACATAGCAGTATAAAGACATAGAGTTAAGTTCAAATTCCACTTATAAGAAACCCTTCAAACTATTATTCAGTATCCATTTTAGATCACTGTAACCACCTCAGAATCTGAGTGTAAGAATTTACAAAAAAGTAGTAGCAAAACTGTTAGGGGAAAAAATATGCTATCAACAACAAGTTCGTTTAATTTTGCCTTCAAATTGTATTTAGTAAATCTACTTCTCTTCCCTTCCATTGCTACATGTCTGCCTGGACTAACACAATACCTTCCTAGCTAGTCTCCTTGCTTTCAATTTTATTGTCAAACATTTCACTCTCCATCAGGAAGCCTGAATCATCTTTTTAAAGTATAAAAGTGACGGTCATTCCTATGCTTAAAATACTTCAATGTTTCTCTCTATAATTGGAATAATATTTTTCTCCTTATGAGAGCCTCCAAGGTCTATATGATCTGTGCCATGCCCAAAATTCTCTACCCTCAACTCTTATTATCCCAAACCCACTGCTTACTCAGCTTCAGCAATTTCTCAGTTCTTCAAACTTATGTCCTCTGCTCCGTCTTTCCTCTTAGAGATTAGCATCATGAGCTCCTTGTCATCTACTTAGGTTTCACTTAAAATTTTCCTCTTGAAAGGTGATTTCCTTCCATACCATCTTACTCTCTATTGGCTCAATCCCTTGACATTTCTCTTCGATTTACTTCAGAGCAGTTATTACTATATGGAATTACCTTGATATGCATGTCTTTCATCTTCTGTTGTTCTTCCTCACTATCATATAAGGTCACAGAGAAAAATGACTATGTCTATCTCACTCAGCACTATACCCTCCATGTCTAGAACAATGTCTAACACACTTTACACTGAATATATGACTGATTGAATGAAGGAAGTAATAACTCACAGCCTGAAAACAGTGAAACATACAGAGAAAATTGACAGAACACTATAAACCAGCTATAAAGGAAGAATATAAAAATCATTATAAAAAAAGAGTAACCATAAAATTAAATGAAGAAAATTTAGGTAATGCCATAAGATTCCATAATTATCTGCAATAGAAAAATATCATAACAATTCAAGTCCCTGAGTGTATAAATATTTTACAGCCCCAAACAATAACTAATATTCACCATTATTACCATAGGCAACCAGGAAAATTTGAGTAAATTCTGGATATGCTTTAGCAGGGAAATGTTTTCATTTAACTTTCCATTAGAAAATGATTAAAACAAAAGTTTAGATATTTGGCATTTGGCTATTAAATTTTCACAACTAGTTCTTTATCCCTTATTTTCTGTCCACCATCTCTTCAAGCCAGAAACCTGAGAATTATCCTGAGTCATTTTATTTTCCTTCTCCATATCCAGTAAATCACATACCTTCAGTTTTACTTTCCAACTATTTTCTTTAAAATATTCTTTCCTTAATATTTCTATTACTAATTTCTGATTTATGTCATCATATCTTACCTGAGACTGTCACAATAACTCTTATAAAGTGTAAAACAGCAAAGGAAATATCTAACTATAACTTAAACTCAAAATATTCTGCTTAAAACATTCCAAAAGATTCCCATTGCTTATAAAGTTCAATGATCTTATTAAAACATACAAAAGATTTCTTGACTTAAACCTCCCCAAGCCAACTCACTTCAATGTTTTATACAGTAGTAATGTCAAAATATTTACGGCTAGCCAGCATATACTTTTACAACTTTCTGCCTTTATCATGTATCATATTTTCCTAAGGACATTCTTATATTTTTGATCTGGGTAACTTCTACTCATCCTTCCATCATTACTAAAACCTTGCCTGATTCTGTAGTTTGGAAGAAAAGCTCCTTTTTTATGTTTCCGCAAACTTTTAACACATTCTAATGTATTCATTAGAATATTCAAGTAGGATTTATCAAAGAATCCAACTAAATATGGTCCTTTCTATAGATCTCATTATCTCCATTAATAAGATTATTGAGAGGAAGGCATTTCAGGTTTGACTGGAAATTGAGCAATGTCAAATATCTGGGTCAGGTTTTTTGTTGCAATTGTCTTTTCTTAAGATTGCTGTCATACCTCCAAACCCCACAAGCTCATTCAACTATATTCAAAGGCAGAAAGGAGGAAGAATTGGCTGATGAGTGGGCAACCAAGAGCATCCACCATATGTGACACTGACATTTCTGCTCTGTCCATCTTTCCCATGCTTTTTGAAGCTCTTGAAGTATATGTTCCTAATGTCTATCATTACTTACATCATACAAACCCAATAATGTTAATCAAACTGATCTAAAACAAGACTTCCTTATCACGAAATTCAGGCTGATTAGGTTCTTAGGGCTGTCCTAACATAGTGCCCAAAATTGAGTGGGTTAAAACTGCAGAAACGTAGGTGCTAGAAGCTAGATATTTGAAATCAAATGTCATCATGGCCATACTCCCTCAAATTCTAGGGAAAAATCTTTCCTTGACTCTTCTAGGTTCTGGTGGTTGCTAGCAATCCTTAACATCACTAGACTTGTGGAGGCATCACTCTAAATTCTGCCACCATCCTCATGTGGCTTTCTCCTCTGTGTGTTTGTATCCCTGTGTCCAAATTTCCCTCTTCTTATAAGGACATTAGTCATATTGAATTTAAGGCTCACTCAAATTCGGTGTGCCCTCATCTTAACTTGATTATATATGACAAGGCCCTACTTCTAAATAAGATCACAGTCACAGGTTCCAGGTAGCCATGAATGTTTGAGGGATTCTATTTAGTCTACTACACCATCCATAAACTTATTCAAGGCACCTGAAGGTTGTTTAGCCTTTAGCTTCTCTGTGTACCCACATAGCTTTCCATGCTAAAAAATGAACCTTCAAATAATATGTGGAGCGATTTTCTTGATTTGATCTAGAATTTCTATTTAAGGACAAACAATTTTTCATTTGACCAAAGTCACGATTTGAATATTGAATATAAATAATTACCAGAGCAAAACTCTATAGGAGAAGAAGATTTTAAAGGAGCTTTAGAGTTCAGAGATTACATGGTTAGATAAATTTTTTTATTATTCAGTTATGAGGTACCTGACACTCTGATGAATAATCCAAGAATCAAGCAGAACAAGTTATGGGAAAGAATGAGAAGAGCGTGCATAGAGTTTCAACACTGTCTGATAAATGCTACAAAATATTTATAGGAATCTTCCAAGCATTAAGAGCTTAAAGAAGATATCACAAAAGAGGATTTTGTTTGGGAAGGAAAAGTGGGGAAGAGTATAGCAAGCCAAATAAATGGTGTACACACAATCTTTGAAAGCACTGGAGGAAAGAAAGAGTGTGTGGCTGTAGAAAGAGAGGAGAGTATGAAGAAAGAAAGGATGATAGGGGATGATGCCTAAAAGTGAGGATGGGGCCATATTGAGACATATGTGTGAAAAGTAACTCCACAGTCATAACCAACAATTGTTTTCCCTCAATAAACTGAGAATGCCTGATTTTGTTTTTCTCTGAGTATTATCAATATGAGATATGGAAACTTTGAAGAGATGGCCTCCATAGTTTAAAGGGAAAAAACAGTTGCTAATCACCTACTACTATAAAAATTAAGCCCTTTTTCAACTCATTTCTCAAATATAGGTTCACATTATTTTTGCAAACATTACTGCTTCTCCAAAAACAGCTTTATGACAATCAATTTGCAACACAAACTAAATGACAATACAATAAATTTGATAATGTCAAATTCCAAGATATTATATTTGATTCCCAATTCGAAACATAATTTAATACATTCACCTTTTACTTTAATATCAAGGTTATTTAACAAAGCTTATCTTCAATATTTAAATGAAAATAAGTAGTTTTGCAGTATCAATGTCATAACAAATCAAGGAAGCCTTGGGTAACAAATACAAAACATATACTTTTGGTGAAGCAAATATGAGGGGAAAAGATATCCTATCATTTTAGATCTTTTCAGATTCTATTACGACACAAAAGAATTTAATAATTGTGTTTATTACAAAATAAGTCTTCTACATATTCAAAATGTTAAATCAAATAAGCTCCACAGCACATCTACTTTTTTTTTTTTTTTTTTGCTTTTTAGAGCTGCACCCTCAGCATATGGAGGTTCCCAGGCTAGGGGTCGAATCAGAGCTGTAGCTGCCAGCCTACACCACAGCCACAGCAACACAGGATCCGAGCCATGTCTGCGACCTACACCACAGCTCAAAGCAATGCCGAATCCTTCACCCACTGAGTGAGGCCAGGGATCGAACCTGCAACCTCATGGTTCCTAGTCAGATTGGTTTCCACTGAGCCACGACGGGAACTCCAGCACATCTACTTTAATAAAAAGAATGAAAATGTACAGAGGATACTAAAAGCCTTCCTATAATAATACTGAGTAAAACTATCAGGTTTTTAACAAAAATGTTCTGTATAACCATAACAAAATAATAAAATGTCTCATATAGCTGCTGGCAAAGTAAGAAGGAAAGGAAAAATACGATGGGTGAGATAATTAAATGACTTATCTTTTGTTTTGTGCAACAATATTTTCTCTGCCTTATAGAAACAATAACAAAAAATATTTATTAGTCTGACTTAATTATCAAATTTAAATTTCTCCATGGACTCAAACCAATTATATAAGTATAGTTAGCTAAGTCAAAGGTGGAAATACAAATTCCCAATATTTACTTTAAAATTAAATTATTTTAAAGAAGGACTTGCAATTAACAGCCTTCCCATAAGCAGACTTGCTAATGTCCGCTATTGAAAATATTTGGCCCTTCCTCTACAAGACCCTATCTGGTTTTAATTTATTTTGAATCCTTTCCTTTGTAGTAATTCAGATGGCTGATTGACTTGCTAGCTTGGGAGGTTTTCTTGGTTTTCTCTTAATTTGCTATAAAAGTATGCTTGCTTGGAATTAGTATTAAAAAGAGCATTAATATGAAAAACAAACTTGGTAGAGACTGGCCATGAATAATCAATGAGCTTTTCCAAACACAAAGTAAACATCTTTCTTATAAAATTTTGAGTTCTTCTAATACATTAAATTTCCTGAATGTCATGATGATTAGAATTTCTCACTCGCCTTGTATGAATCTGATGCAAGGCTCTCATTGTTGTGTTAAGGTAGGAGGGGGTCCTGAGAGCACAATATACCCCAGTGAATAGCAGTCCCTAAACAAATCTGGGACAACTGATTAAAATTTTTAAATAATATACTTTGGGCCCAATATACTCCTTTGCTCTTGTCACCATGCATTAATAATTCTATTTTGAGAAAATTACTTTGAATAATTGTGTGCTTGTTTCAACTCAAAACCAATATATGATATTAAAAAATTCATAATAGTCCTTTGAATATGCAGCTATTCATCACCCAGTAGAAAGTGACTATTCTATATGGATCAATTTTTACAACTTTTAACTCTAATAGTAGGAATATATTTTTCTTTTCTGATGAAAAATAAAATAACAATTTTTGCTTCCAGAAAATAAATTTTGAATGAGGGTGTAAATAAAAACAAATGAAAAAATATATCTAGGCAAAGAGAGGAAAATCTATTTGTAAAACAAAGGCTATCAATAATATTTTTGCGAATTCCCAATTTAGTGAAAATCCTGAAAATGTTTTTGCTTCAGTACGTTGTAATAAAAGAGCATTGTAATGTAAAAAATTAATAAACAGAAACCGCAATTAAATAGGGTCAGGAGACCAGAAAGGGGGCGGGTGGGCTCACACCCTATGATAGCAGAGTCCAACAGGAAGAAGAAAAATTTCTTCTACTTGCCAAGCAAGAGGTTAGCCAATGAGAGGCTGTCACAACTCAGCAAATGAAAAGCCACTATATTTCCACTCTCAATTCCTTCAATGGACTCTGTTTACTATAGCCCTCCCAAATCCCTTTCCCTCTCTATAGCAGAGTACTCCTCTATTTTTGCTGGGGACTGGCACATGGCTTACTACAATGGCAGACAACCATGAGCAATTTTTGCTGATCCTGAATAAAGTCACTTTTGCTGCAGAAATAACTGGTGGTCTATTTATTCTTGGTCAACATTTTCACAGCCCATATGGAGAGTCAGAGAAAACCCCAGACAACTCCAAGGTTGGTGAGCAAGCAGGTTTGGTAACCTTATGGTGCCCATTACTGCTCACTGCTTTTATTATCAACCATGGAGTATTAGGGTAAGTCTTTCTAAATTCAAGCTTCTACCTTCTTTGTATTTTACAGATTTCTAAGATTGATTAGAGATCTATTTTAAGGTTTACTCCTTTCTGGTTAAGGCATTGTTCTGCATGCAAGTATTCATTGGGCACTCTGGCATGATTTTGAAATCAGGTTATTTCAACTGGAATTGTGCTAGCCATCCAACCACTGCCTTTTGGAACAGTTATTTCTGGAATGGCTAGCCTTCAGGCTATTCCTGCAGAAAAAGGGGGTGTTTCACTGGAATTGTGCTGGTTTGGTCTTCAGCTCAATTCCTGTGGGAATAAAGGCTGTTCACTATCAGAATTGCTCTAAGTAGCTTCTGGACTAGCTCCTCTGGGGCCGGACTGTTCCCTTGGAACCGGCTGGTAATAGGCTTGTTGCCTGTTTGAACTATTTGAGCAGTTTTAATTATTTGAATAATTAAATATTACTCTCTTACTCTAGGAAAGAAACTCTGAGAAATGGAATTCCAGTTATTTAAATATTTTGAGGGCATTCCCCTACAGGGTCCCCAGCCAATTTTGTGTTTGAAAATCATGGTTGTGTCTCATGCACATTCCTAACTTAATGGACCAACTTGACAGTTTAGAACAATAAGGACCACTCTGAGGAAATTCTGAAATTCTCAAACTCATTTTTCTTAACATCAAATTGGGCAACTGTAGCTCTAACACTTTCAAAACTAAATTAAACACTTATTTTGATTGTTAGTTTGATGCTTCTAAATATTATCAGGAGCCTAAAATTGCTAGAGAATTACTATGACAAAACTGATGGTATAGAGGAAGTGTAGGGTACATAAAAGTAAAGGGAAAAGTTAGTGGCACAGCTAAAGCTGGACAAAGAAGTCGAAGAAAAAGAGCATGAGGCTGTTTTCTCTGAAACTCTACCCACTTCCTTTTGCTCTCAACTTATCAGAACCCATCACTTTATTATTTTTTAGTTATTATATTTTCATATTTTTAGGGCCACACCCATGACATATGGAAGTTCCCAGGCTAGAGGCTAAATCGGAGCTGCAGTTGCTGGCCTGGGCCACAGCCACAGCAATGCCAGATGCAAGCCACATCTGTGACTTACACCACAGCTCATAGCAACACCAGATCCTTAACGCACTGAACAAGGTCAGGGATTGAATCCAGGTCCTCTTGGGTCCTAGTCAGGTTCATTAATACTGAGCCATGATTGGAACTCCCCCATCACTTTAAAATTAAGCCTTCTGAGGATCCAAGAGCTAAGCCCTTAATTTCTTATTTTCTCTGTACAAAAATTGAACTTTGATTCACAAAGATTTTTCCCAAGTAACCATTATACTGACAGACTTGTTGAGGAATATCATCATTCAGACTTACCAACCTAGTTTCTCTAATTCATACCAGCTATTTCATATGCTTCTCAGTGAAGGCCAGGCTCCGCACTGAATAAAAACTACTAACTGGAAAAATCCTGAAAGGTCTCTAGAATTACAACCAGGAGGTCACCCCACTAGCTAACTTATTACATGATCAGACACAGGTAATTGCTAGGCAACTTTATCCAGTAATTCCTAGGGTTTTTCCAAAGTCTGATGAATGCAAAAAAAATTCAGGCTTGCACAAAAAAATCTTACGAACCTGATCATGACTATTACAGTGAACTTCAGATTTTTTTAAATAGAATCCTGGTCTTCCTTTAGATGTTGGTTGCACCCAGGGAGCTTTTAACTATATGTTTATTAATGGGCCGAGCTGAGACCTTCCACTTCTAGTAAAGAAGACCAAGATAGAATAGGAAACTATGTTCATCTCAGATTTAGTTTATCTAACAAACTAGTTCTCCTGAACTCTAGATTAGTCAACTAAAAGGAAGATGGCTAAAATTCTTAGTCTTCATTTCTACCTAATGAAGGCCCCTAGATGAAACCAAAGTTATCCTAGTCTTTGTTATTACTGCAAAAAGCCAGGACATTGGAAAGGAGATTGTTATAAGTTCAAATGCTTTAGTTCTCTTCCCTCTAACCAGCCTTATCCAAAGTCTCAATTCTCAGGACTTGAAGGAGCTACAGGGGTTCTTCTCAATTCTCTTTCTTAACTGGCTTAGAGAGATATTTCTCTGGATTGGGGATGAACCTCTTCTAGTACAAACTGACAGCAGAGCCACATTCTCAGGGCTCAATCTCACTATTATAAAGCAGTCCCTGCCTTGGAGTACTACATCAATTCAAATAGTGGTGACTTCGAAGTAACCTCAAGAAGCTCCTGTTTGTTAACTTATTCTCTTTTATTTGGTTGCTTTGAGAACTATATGTCATTTTCTCCTTAGATCCTCCTTCCTTATCCATTTATTAACCCAAGACTTTGTAGAGAATTATCATGCTAGTTATCATGGTAGTTATTGAAAAAGCCAACCAGGTGTATTAGATGACCCCTTGGCATCTTCTATTTACTCTGTCACTGATGCTACTAGAGCTGATTCTAGAAACATTGATCATTTGTCCCTATTGAATCAAATTAGCTACCACCCTTCTTATGAGCAAAATCTTCAATGGATATTAGCAAAATTCATACTGCACCTCCCACTAAGATTCAAATAGACTTCTCAAAATCTCTTGCCAGAATTAATCAATATCATCTAAGTAAAGATACCTTTCAAGGTGTAAAGCTCATGATAGAAGATTATAAGACTCAGAGTTCCAGCTGTGGCATAGATCAGAGCTGTGGCTCAGATTTTACACCTGGCCTGGGAATTTCCATATGCTGTGGATGCGGGGAAAAAATAAAAGATGATTACAAGAGTCAAGGCCTCATTGCTCCTTAAACTAGTCACTATAATAGTCTAATTTTACCAACGAAAAAACGTAAGGGCTGGGGGTGGAGATTTGTCTAGAACCTCTGAGCAATAAACAGCATTGTTATTCCCTGACGTCCTATTGTTCCTAACACTCATGCTTTACTAACATTCATTCCCACTCAAAGCAAATTCTTTACAATAACTGAGGTATGTAATACCTTCTTCAGTGCTCCAGTTGATGAAGCTAGCCAATATCTTTTTGTCTTCACTTGGGAAGAAAAACAATTCTCCTGGACAGTAATGCTTCAGGAATTGTACTAAGAGTCTTCATTTTTCACAAATTCTGAAGGTTACTCTGGATGATATAAAGTTCCCTAGAGGTTTTACTTTGTTGCCATATGTCATCCACATATTTGCTTCTTTGATCTCCTTCTCAAGGCTCCTCATGGTAAGAAAACACCCACTTGGCAAAGCTTTTAGCTTTAAGGGGATATCAGGTTGCCAAGGAAATCTGCAGTTTGCCCAAATCCAGATTTGATATTTAAGGCATCTAATATCAGAACAAGGGTGGCACCCAGACCCAAATAGAGTTCATGGTGTCCTAAATTCCCAAAATCCAAAACTAAGCACCATTTACTGAAAGGCGTTTTTTTTTTTTGGTCTAGCTGGTTATTGCTAAGACTGGATTCTAAATTTCTCTCTCATGACCAAATCTCTGGATGTTTTGCTAAAGAATAACAACCCTGACATGATTTTATGGGAAGGACCAGACAATATAGTTTTTAAGGCCTTAAAGAAGAAACTGATAAACCCACTTGCTCTGGGCATCCCAGTGATCAGATTTCCCTTTTCCTTCTTTAATATTAAAAGGAACATTAAACGTCCTTGGGGTACTCACCCCAAAACATAGGGCCCATCATCAACCTGTAGAGTATTATAGCTAGTAACCAAACCCTGTGGCACACAGAAACCCCACTTGTCTTAGGGCCATTACTGTCACTGCCCTTTTGGTTAAGAAAATCAGTGTGATTCCCTTTAACCATTTTCGATCCTCAAATAGTAGAAGCCCTCCTAAATTCTTGTGACACTTAACACTTCAATCAGCCACCTCACCTCCTATGAAGGAGGCTTTTCACATAACTCTTTTATGTTGTAATAACCTTGACCCTGCTATTCTCCTCTCATTTATCTCTAATAAAGTTCCTCACAATTTCTTAATGCTGAGCAGTCATCTGGATTCTTCATAATGATGTGCAGGAGATTCCTTTGGATAATGTCGACTTCTCCTGGGTTGTGGATGGTTCTTATTTAAAAGACAACAATGGTATATATGGTGCTGGATGTAACACTGCAACTTATTTTGATATTATTGAGGCAGCATCTTCGTCTATGGCCGCTTCAGGTTGAATTATACCCACATACACAGGACTTGTACTTTAGCAAAAGGCAAAACAGTCAATATTTATACTGATAATAGACATGCTTTCAGAGTAGTTCATGATTTTGGAATGTTTTGGAAGCAATGTGGCTTCTTTACATCTAGTGAAAATAAAATTTAAAAATGGCATCTATATTCAGGATTTAGTGGATGCAATACTTTTAACTTTTATAAAATTCTGGGGCATTCTAAACTTGACTCTCTGGAAGCTAGGAGAAATCACCTTGGTGACATTTCTGTAAAGAATGCTTCCCTTAAAGAAATCAACAACACCAAACTTCGGTCATGGTCCAAAGGGATACTTCCCCAAGTGAAAACTTAGAAAAACTGGCTATAGATGCCCAATATAGATGCCTCAGAAAAAGAAAAACAAGACCGGAAAGTCAACAACTGTTGGTTTGATAAAAAGAGGAAGCTCCAGTTTGGACCAATAACAACCCAATCCTACCGGAGATCCTAAAATCCCTACTTATAACCATGATACATGCATTAAATTACTGGTCTAATGATGAAATGATCACATTTATGAATAAATATTGGTGGTAACACATTAACAAGGCTGCAAAAAGTACCTGGCTCATTTGTTCTATTAATCCAAAAGACAACCCAGGGAAACATGTTTGTACTGCTTTCAGACATTTTAAATTGCCTAATGGACCATTTGAGTCTAGCAAATTAATTTTACACAACTTCCTCTGTCACATGGATATAAAAATGCTTTAGTCATTGTATGTTTTCACACTGGACTAAAGCTTCCTCTTGTGCATAGGTTATTGCTTCTTCGGTGTCTTCCAAGTCCTTTTAGGAAAAAAAAAAAAAAAGATCTCTATTTGGGGAATTCCTCTCAAACTTCATAATGATTAAGGAACTCATTTTATTGGTCAGGTACTTTGACAAGTTTATGCTGTTTGGCTGTTTTTACATTTTCACTGTACTTACCATCCTCAATCCTCTGGTATGATCAAATGCACTAACTGCATTATTAAAGCTCAGTTGGCAAAGTTTGTAGAGGACTTCCAAATATCCTTAAAAAAATCATTGCTCTCTGTCTTTCTAAATATTAGATCCATCCATTTTAGAATAAACTCTCAAATTTTGAGATAGTCACACGATGCCCAATGCACTTGGCTCCTACCTCTTTTGACACATAAATAATAAAAGGAGAGATACTCCATTACTGCAAAAGCCTAATTGCTTCTATTAAAAATAATCACATTTTGGTAAAACAATATTTTCATAGGGCATTCTCAGGAGATGAAGACTTTGTCTCTGAAAGTTTTTTTCTATTGGAAAAGATACTTTCAGAAGGACTCTCTTCGATTTCATTGAAAAGACTCCTATCAGGTACTGTTAACCCACTCTTGCGCTGCCAAACGCCAGGGAGTAAACTCTTGGATTCATGTGACACATCTTAAGAAAACACCAAACCCTGACTTGACCTGCACATCATCTAGTACCTTAAAGCACAGATTTCCTGGAACCGAAGCAAACATCTGATGAGACAGCTTTCCCAAGATAACTGGAACAAGACAATTGGAAGTTTGCCAAAACTCAATAATTACATAATGCCTCAAATGACCTTTAATGTCTATGATCTTGATAACATATAGACTTTAGGTAAAAAGTGCCTGAGAATTCCCCATCTTTCCCTTCCTTGTTATTCAAATGTGACCTCGAAAGGTTTCTAATCTTCATGTTTTCTCTGATGTGGGGTACTACACTCACAAAAGATCATTGTGTATACTGAGGAACAAAAAGCCACTGAAACCAGATCACTTGACTCTTGATCAGTAAGGCTTTCAGAGAAAGATCTTAATCAAAAGGGGGAGATATTAAGAAATAAATAAATAAATAAATAAATAAATAAATAAATAAACCTCAATTCCGTACAGAAGGGAGAACAGAAGAAGAATCTCTCATGCCCTACGATGGTAGCAGAGCCCAGCAGGAAGAAGAAGGGCTCCCTCCAAGGCTTTAGCCAAGGAGACACAGTCACACTCAGCCAATAAAAAGCCACAAATAAATAATTTATTTCCTATAGCTCTCCCAACTTTCTTTTTGCCTCTAAAAAAAAGAATTCTCTTTTCCAATTTTGCTGGAGTCTTACATGTAGCTCACCATGATTGATGACTCTAAACTCAAATTCTTTGCTGTTATCCTGAATAAACCCAATTTGTTGGGGAAATAAGCCATCTATTTGTTTTATGTTAACCTTTTTTTTTTAGCAAATCATAAACTTTTATTTTATGCTAGCATAAACAGAAGGAAATAAAACAATATTTTCTTCTCTTCTAGAAATACTATGAAAATAAATATTTAAAAACTAATTTTTTTGGCTGCACCTGCAGCAAGCAAGAGTTCCCAGACAAGAGACCGAATACATTCCACAGCAGTGACCTGAGCCACAGCAGTGAAAATACTGGATGTTTTAACTGCTAGACCACCAGTGAACTCCAAAAACCCCTCATTTTTAAATCTCTCTTTGCACTAAGAGGTAAAAATTTTACCCTCAAACATTGTACTGTACACAACTGATAATAAATTATAAAAATTAAGTAATACAATGTTTATAAGTTTGTCAGGCTCTTAACTATTATAAATGGTGCACTAGTTAGCTATATATTACCTGCAGTAATTCTTAGTTCTAGGAATTATCTTTCAGAGTATACAGAATCTGTAAGATCTAGAACCTACATCTCCTAACTATACCAAAGAACCCTGTAACTCAGCACAATGAGGTCAGATTATGTGTACTTTCTGTGCTCCTGCCACATTCTTTTCCCAATTTGCTTCCTGATAACAGCAAAATGTTCCAGTTTTTTAGGTGTAGTTATCAGATGCATCCCGATTCTCTCATTCCTTTTTTCAAACACTGAGCTTTTGTTTGCACTCTCTGGAAACAAATGCTGGTCCTTCCTCTTGTAAACTAGGTAGTCTTGGCCTAATATATAACCTCTCTTGGCCACATTTTCATCTTCTATAAAATAATATGTTAACTTACGGACCTATTACGGAGAGCAAATGATCTAACAGATATAAAATACATATATTAGGTCCAGGCACTGAAAAATATAGCCATTAAAGTTATTACTGTATATATTACATTGCATATGCAATGAAAACTTATATGCATTTTTCCCCAACCCTGACTTATAGAAAATTATGACATTTAACAAAATGGAGGAGTTCTCATCGTGGCTCAGTGGTTAACAAATCAGATTAGGAACCATGAGGTTGCAGGTTCAATCCCTGGCCTTGCTCTGTGGGTTAGGATCCAGTGTTGCCGTGAGCTGTGGTGTAGGTCACAGACATGGCTTGCATCCCATGTTGCTGTGGCTGTGGCGTAGGCTGGCAGCTACAGCTTCGATTAGACCCCTAGCCTGGGAACCTCCATATGCCTCCAGGTGTGGCCCTAGAAAAGACACACACACACACAAAAAAATGGAAAGTAGCCTATGGAAAATATTACATAAAATATTTTAAATGTTATTTATCTACAAAAAGCAGATTAAGAACAGTGAAAATATGTTATAATTTACTTCTGAAACTTTTATCATCCTCTGATTGTAAGCTAAGATATATTTATTGTAAAAACCATTTCTACTCTCTGGAATCAATTGTCCTACAGAATCTTGCCTGCCCAATTAGCTTGGATATATGTAATAATATATAAACATCCTTATGCTTCAGAAAAGTAGATCCACACGTGAAATTGATGGAATAAGCGAATAGCTGGCAAGAATGGCTCTGAGTTCTAACCAAAGCCTTTTTTCCCTCTTATACTCTGAAGAATTTGTGGTGATATTTCCTTGTAGCTAATTTTCCAAATAGGGAGTTGGTACCTATGAGATTAATAAACTCATTACACTGGCATCTTAGCTGTTTTTTACACATACCAGACTCACTCCCGCCCCAAAGTCTTTGAATTTCCTTTTTCCTATGACAGGAGCATTCTTCTCAGCTTGTTCTCCTCATCTTCTTTCACACTTAATTAAATGCCACTTTTTTGGTATGGCCTTGCTTTCTCACTTTCTTTTAAAAATTTAATATCATTCTATACTTTCCATCACCCTCAACTGCTTTATTTTTATTGTTAGCACTTATTACTGACTACCTTCCTTTCCTTTCTTTTCCTCCCTCCCTTCCTTCCTATATTTCTCTTCTTTCATTCTATCACCTATTTCTATTGATTTTTCCACCTACATGCACTAGAAGGCACACATTTTTTTTTAAAATCTCTTTTGTTTACCAATTTATCTGTAGAGCCTAAAATAATGCCTAGCATGGTGGACTCAGGCTCACTTCCCCTTTACAGCTTTATTTCAAGTACACAGTAGAGACCTGCAATAACTTCAGGTTCTTTTGAGTATCGCTTGCAGGGAAATGCTATGATATGATATATGAAAGCTTGATGCAATTAGCCCGTTACTAACACTTACTAGTATAACTGAATCCCTAAAGTCATAGGAAAGGTATATTACAACTATTTAGAGGCAAAATAATTCCCTTAACAACTGAAACTCTAGGTCATACATTAACAGAGCATAAATAAAAATCTATCAAGGTTGGGTGACTTGTTAATACTTTTCTAAAATTATGTTTGTGCATGAAGGCATGGCTCTAGTAACCCAGAGATTGCTCTCAGCAAACTATTCAATGTAAAAATCAAAACAATGAAGAAGACTAGATTATGGCTCTGAAGTAAAGACATTAAGTTAATGAGCAACCAGTTCTTTCTCTGCTGCCATTAAAAATGAATTAAAATTTCATACATCTGTAAATTTTTAAAAATTAATAATCGAATCAGTTTAACACAGTCAAATTGTGGCAGCAGGAATAACAGAAAAAAAGCATGATAGAAAGTAGTTAAACTGACATTTCAATATCATACAGGCCAAGAAATAATTCCCTAGCTGACTATGTTTACTTTTTCAACTAGTTTTACTAATCTTGTTTAAAATCAGACCTAGGGAAAGACATTTTGCAGAAAATACGGACCTCATAAAAACAAAGTCTGAAAAGCCCAGGCTCTGTAAAGAGGATATCTCTACACAATTTTCTTAAAAATCTCTCTGTCAAGCCACTTAAAAAGCAACCAGAGACATAACTCAACAGTTAACTCATGTTTGACTTTTAAATTCTTACTCTAAGTATAGAAGAGCACACAGAGCTTTGGAAATCAGCCATGTAACTGTGACATTAACTGTTATGAGATTCTCCGCAAGTATTTTTTTTTTTTTGTCTTTTTGCTATTTCTTGGGCCACTCCTGCGGCATATGGAGGTTCCCAGGCTAGGGGTCGAATCGGAGCTGTAGCCACCGGCCTACGCCAGAGCCACAGCAACGCGGGATCCGAGCCGCATCTGCAACCTACACCACAGCTCACGGCAACGCCGGATCTTTAACCCACTGAGCAAGGGCAGGGACCGAACCCGCAACCTCATGGTTCCTAGTCGGATTCGTTAACCACTGCACCACGACGGGAACTCCACTAGCAAGTATTTTTAAGAATTCTTTTCATAAATTTGTAAGATGGAAATTTAATGTGATTACAGAAAGCCCCTCTACATATAACTGGGATAGATAAAACACTTATTGCTTCTGTACTAAGGTAAGAAAAAGTTAAAGTAAGGAAAAAAAAATGAACTCAATAATACCCAAGTTCAGAAATTGGCATCACAAAACTATTTTTTTTTTTTTTTTTTGCTTTTTAGGGCTAAACCTGCAGCATATGGAAGTTCCCAGGCTAGGGGTCAAATGGAATTGGAGCTACAGCTTCTGGCCTACACTACAGCCACAGCAACACGGGATCCAAGCCGCGTCTGCAACCTACACCACAGCTCATGGCAAAGCCAGATCCCTGACCCACTGAGAGAGGCCAAGGATTGAACCTGCATCCTCATGGATACTAGTCAGATTCATTTCCACTGCACCACAATGGGAACCCTGGTATTACAAACCATATTAAACTCCTAAGTGTAGAAAAATTTATAGGATGTCTGGGAATGCAGAAGCATTCCAGTGGCTAAGAAACAATAGTCAAATATTTGATGGTAAATTGAAAAGAAAAAAAAAAAAACTCTGATGTCAAATTTTGGTGACTTTGAATTCAACAATAACAAATACCCAGGAAAAGTTACTATTCGAATTAATTAGATGAATTTCTTAGTTTACATATGCAAGCTTCTCTTTAATATACTAAAAATTGATTTTAATGCATCAGAACTAAAAATACATGTTCAATGGGAATTTCAGTCAGTTTGCAAGTAGATCAGACAATGAAGATTTCTCAGGCTAGTACCACAATAAAGCAAAATATCAGAACTAGGCTTTCTGCAAAAGAACATTTGCAGACAGCAGATAGTAGTTATAGGATATACAGATGAGGGGTCAAAGCAAGCAGAGATTAAGAGCCAGAATCAGAAGACAGCTGAGAAAACTGTGGTCAAAATAGAGATGATTTAGTTCAAGAGGTCAGCAAAATGTGGGAAACCTCAATACATAAGAAGAGGTTCCTAAATACAAAAGAAACATCAGTTACAAAAATATGCAAAGCAATAAATTAAAAATATAGAAGGGAAGTGGGAAAGAAGATATGGGTTGCCTAAGGGCTGGGAAATAATACAGAAAATTTCTATTCTTTAGCTAATATCTTCTTTGAGTAAACATAAATTTAGTTTTAGAAGTCCCAGAAACTGCTAGATGAAACAGGTAAATCCTTGAGGACAAGACTGTATAATGATCTATTTAATATCCAGGGCATTCTTGGCATAGTGCCTACTATATAGGTAGTGCTCAATAAATGCTTGTTGAATAGACTTGTCGATGGCAGAGTCTCTTATACAGCACTCCATGCACCACAGCCCCAAGAACCGTGCTTGTCACGACTCAGTGACTATTTGCTAAAAGAGTGACAGTGATTTCAGTCTTCAAATACTATCATGAAAGATTAATTCTGCAAGGTTTTCAGAGGGTCACTCTGTCCTTAGTCTGCTCTGAAATTATTTACAAGCTTTGAAAACCCAACCCACTCTGACAGGGAGTTTTCAGATCTTAGTTTTCCTCTGTTGAAAACTTGATTGTTAAAATATGTTTTATCTTTCACTGGCTTTTAACATTTAGTTATGCTGTTTATTAGATAATAAAATTTTAAATAACTTATTTTTTCTCATAAATTTTATTTTCTAATCTTCCTATTATTACCTTACACTTGGAGTTTTTTTAATAAAGTTATATTGCTTGCAAATAACTTCTTGGGTTGAAAAGTAATACTCCTCAGGAGTTCCCGTTGTGGCTCAGCGGAAATGAATCTGACTAGTAACCATGAGGTTGCAGGTTCAATCCCTGGCTTCGCTTATCAGGTTGAGGATCCGGTGTTGCAGTGTTGCCATTAGCTATGGTACAGGTGTCAGATGCGGCTTGGATCTGGCATTGCTGTGGCTGTGGTGCAGGCCAGCGGTTACTGCTCTGATTTGACACCTAGCTTGGGAACCTCCATATGCCGTGGGTGTGGCCCTAAAGAGCAAAAGAAAAAGAAAAGTAATACCACTCAGAAAATGAAACTGATCCATAGTCAAACATCTTAGCCCTATGGCCAATTTTAGGACAATGCTACAAAGCTGAGGTTAAAGGTCATGGGCTCAATCATCATTTTAACCAGACCAGTTACTGTCACATTCCACTCTTCATCCCAACATCTACTTAGTAAATATGGATGGTCGGCCACAGATGGCTTAAGGTTTGGAGTATAAATGAAAAAAGTAAAAAAAAAATTAAGTGGATATCCTACTAATGTTGGAGCAATAGCTTCATTTAAGTACATGCAGAACCCCATATAACAATGTGCTAAAAACATAACGATACAGTTTCCCTGAATTCATCAATCTATTGATAGATCTTGGAACAGAGGACTCAAAAGACTGGCAAAATAATTAGTAAAAATGTTTTTCTAAATAAGTAAGTAATGCTATAGATGTTTTCAGTAAATTGGAAGCATATTCCTATGGTAAGTAAATGATAAACTTTGGGACATTTATTTCACAAAACACTGTTTTACATTCTCTACAATAATGGACTTTACCAACTACAGAATCACTACAGCATCTTTCTCCTTAGAATATTTAATAGGGTCTTAAGTATAATATTTGACCCAAATGTATGATTATACCCTGACAAAATTCCCTGAGGTGCTGAACATCATTCTAATTTCATTATAGTTGAATTCTCTATATCATTCTGATTTTTTCCTTGGGACAAGACTTATGAGAGGATCTGACAGTGACATAGGCAAAGCAAGCTGGCTGCACATAAGGTGGCTTGTTTGTACTGTGAACATCCTTTGCCAGCTTGCACACCACAGCTTGATGAGTGCTGGACAATCACTCATCAGGCATTCTTTCAGTGCAAAATTAAGCACAGCTAAGCCATTTAAAAAATATGAAAACAAATAATTCACTGGCAAAGAAATCCATAAAATCCCATCAGCCAAACCTGGCAGGGTACTACTGTAGGGAGATCAGGTTTTTTATGGCAGTACAACATGTCATATTGATTTTAATTAGCTAGGTAAAGAGGACCGAAGAGAAAAGAGAACTTCCATTCAACCTTCAAAACAAATAACAATGCTTTATAAACAAAAGGTTTTGGGAGAATGATTGGTTAAGATTTGCTCCAGTTTTGTAAAGCCTGTTTCTAGAGCACATAGTCTAAATTCATTCATAGTCATTCACTATTCTCTCATTCTCTTTCATCCCTCCACCCCTCCTAATACAGCTATATTGAGCCTAAAGTGCTGCCCACAGGTATAGGAGACTTGAAAGAGATAGATAGTATAGTGTTACTTGGTATTATGGTTTGAATTCCTGCCCCCTTAAAATTCATATGGTGAAATCCTAATCCTCAGTACTTCAGAAAGCGACCATATTTAGAGATAAAGTTTTCATAGAGGTAATAAAGTTAAAATGAGGTCATTGGTGTGGGACCTAATCTAATCTGACTGGTATCTTATATAAAGAGGAAATTTTGACAGAGAGGTGTACAGAGAGAGCTATGATGACACAGAAAGAAGAGGACCATCTATAAGCCAAAGAGAGAGAGACCTGGAACCCATTCTCTTCTCATGGCCCTCAGAAAAAAAAAAATTAAAAAAAAAATTCTATTAACATCTTGGCCTAAGAATTTTAGCCTCCAAAACTGTGAGAAAATAAATTTCTGTTTAAGTTACCTAGTTTATAGTGTCTTTTTATGGCATCCTTAGCAAACTATCACACTGGGCTTCTACAGGATTAATTATCTATCAGTAGTGAGGCTCTAGAGATTTTCCAAATGAGATGTTCTCAACTTTGGTGTCAAGGTACAAGTTTCTAATGCAGAAAGCACTTTATATTCTTGTGCCTATATTGAGCTATTGAAACAAGTTATATGATTGGCCTGTTGACTAGCCTAGCCAGAATTATACCCCAATTCTGATTTAATATCCCTTAAGGAAAAATCTGGAAGTTTAAAGATGCCAATAACTAAAAAAGACAAGATATCCATATTGATAAAAAATCCAAACAAATCTTCTGCATCTAGAAGAATAACCAATCAGAAGTAGTTACCATGGCAATTCTTCCCCACTCCTACCATCCAGAAGTGAAGACTGTATTTGTTTTCATTCTTTTACTCACCGACTCTGACAATACTAATAGAATATGATGGGAGTGACATTATGTTAGTTCCAGCCTAATCTTTAGCAGGATAGGTGACTTCTGCTTCCTTCTTGGAAGGCAGTCAGTAAGTAAAAAAAATTAACTACTCTGAGACAGCCTTGCTGTGAGAAGCCCTCACCCCCTTCACAGAGTGAAAGAATGATCACATGAAGAAGCACCAAATCACCAAACATGTCAGAGAAGCCTTTTGGCTCTTCCAGCCAGAACAGCTACCACCTAAGGCCAAGGGAGTGACAAACCTTAGCCAACTGCAAGAAGTAAGGTCACGCAAACATGGTCCCATGTAAGGAATCCCAGCCGGGGTACAGCCATTGAGCCATCCCAAGTGAGATTCCTGACATCTTGAGACAGAGGTGAGCCAATCTCATGTTTCTGACACTGAGATTTGTGAGCAAAATGAAATTATTATTGTTTTAAGGTGCTAAATTTGGGGGAAGTTTGTTATGCAGAATAGATAAGTAAAGCAGTCTTTAGCTTTATGTATGTAGGGACATGGATTTTATGCCATGTATCAAAAATAATATAAAGTTTTGCATGAGAGAAAGAGAGCCTCTAAGTCCAATAAACTTTGACAAATTATAAACTCCAAATATGTGTGTTTACTGATTTATTTATTCGCTCTTGAGTCCTGTAGTGTTAAATTTAACTTTCATGAGTATAGTGTTCCTCTAGAAGCATTGCATTTCTTCCATCAACTTGGGAACTTGTGTATGGGAAGTTTATTAATGGATACCTTTGGTCGTGACCACTGCCCTTTGGCCCTAGAGGACAGCTCAGAGATTAGCTAGTTCAACTCTCTTATTGTACACAGTAAAAATGAAGGCTTGGAGAGTTTAACTTACTCCATGTTGTAGAACCAATATTTGACTAGATAAGAGCTCAGATCTCCTAACAAGCAGAGCAGTGAACTCAATCTGCAATATCATTTTAATGGAATTCCTAAATTATTAATGATGTTCCTTTTAGAAATTTCAGTATTTTAAAAAGTCTAACAAATTTAACATTAGGATCTACCACGATATTTACTTTTGTGCCACAGTACTTTTTGACAGACACATAATGCATGTATATATACACATATGGTTTTATGTATATAATATATATATATATGCGCACACATATATATTTCAAAGGTAAACATACTAATTGTTCAAATAACATGGAAATTAACCTATTACTACTACATAAGCATTATGGAGTAGAGTACAAACCACAGAGTATTTCTGGAAAGAGTTTGTTTTATGGAGATTAGTAAACTATTAATATAATGAAACCCAGTTGCATAAGCATTATCAGATGGGGAAGAAATGCTCTATCAGTTTAAACCCAATCTGCAGAGGCAGTCAGCCATGTGGAAAGAGAGATGATGGGTTCCACTGTGTGACGCTGGCTGGAGCTCTGCAGATACATACCTTACTGCTGTGACGTGAGCCAGTGGGGACCCCTGTGTAGGCAGACTGAAATTACTTCCACATTACAGCGAACACAAAAGAACAAAAACCTTATTAAACACAGATTAAGTTATTATTGTATAAATCCCTCCTTGGAAAATGAACCTAATCCTCTGTCCCAAAATATTAAACATAACACTGATATCACAGTAAAGATAGAGATAATACCCCCCTCTTGGCTTACCTCTGTCACATTAATGAGGAAAACATGTAATAGCTGTGGCTGGTGCTTGTGAAAAAGAGAAGCTGCCAGCTAGTTCTGGAGTCAGATTCCTCTATCTGATTAGCTACACGATCATTCCTGCAAAATCTTTCCAGAATGATCTTCACTCAAAAGGCCTGCAGTGCAAGCTAATCTGGGGTTTCATGTTGCAAAGGTCTTGAATGGCAAACATTGTGTTTGTATTCTCCAGTAATTATGTTTGACTGAAAACACATTTGTATCTGGCTCTGCACTCAGAGTGGGAACTCCCCAGGGCCAGCGTCAACACCTCAGTAAGGCTGTTCAATTCGCAAAGGGTTAGAGAGCAGCTTGGGTTTATGCACATCTGCCTTTTTCCAATTAAATACTCTTTTTTCACAGATGCAACAAAATCTTTTCTATCTACAGTTATGTTTTTAGATTTTTATTTGATGCTATTTTTTTTCCTATTAGAGAATTGTGTATGAATGGTTGTATAAAGAGCTGTCCAGTAAAACTTATAACAAGCTCAAACTTGGTCAATTCTCAGAGAAGCTTTAAAATGGAAAAAGTACAATTTCAACAATTATCCATTGCCTCCACCCCTGGGGGAAAAAATGTTTTGACTGATATTTTATATACTAAAAAGAGAAAAAGGGAAATTAAGAACAATCAGAAGACAGAGGAAGAAAAAAGCAAAGGAAACAAGACAGAGAATTTATGAATAAAAGCTAAACCAACTTGCTTTTAGAATTTAACTATGCTCATTTTCCCTTTGTCAGCTGCTTCCTGCTGCCAAACATTTTTTCCATCTGATTTTGCCCATAAACAATAATTGGTAAAACAACACAATAGGAGGGCTGGGACAGATGAGGCCATTTTTTTCCCCTTATCTAAATTCATACTCAATGTTCTAACAGCTGGACTCATGCAAACTGATCAAACAAATAATGGTCTCCTAATCTTTTATTTATTTTTTCAGACATGGAATAGAACAGAGCATGCTAGAAACCAGTCATGGATATTAAAATCGACAAATATCAGGATAGGGAAAAAAGTCCCAAATGATGTCTCTTCATCTATAAAGTGACTATAGGAAAGTCACTTTATCATGCTACTGCCATTTTTGCAGGAGAATTTGAATTTTATGTCATATGTTGTCCTTTGTTTTTAGTACTTGTTTAGAATAAAGGTGATTTAGGGAAAAAACTTAAGGAGATAGTAGGGATTTTCTTAGTGCTCATGAACTAATTTCTGCATATTATTACCATACATTCCCCAGTCTCTAGGCTTCTATGTTTCTAGACAAATGAAGCCAATAAAAGTGAGAAATAGCAAGGCCTCAGATGGGTATGTCCAGTGACACTGCATTGAGAGTAACGGTAACCATTCAATCAGGGATCAATTTCTCTCTGTTCACCCAGAGAGTTAGCCTGAGGCAGACTGATCTGCTATTTATTCATCCATGTATGGCCTTTCTTACCAACCTGCTTTCCTCTTCTCAGCTATTCTCAGTCTATAGAAACCTTATTAACCTTCAAGGACTACCTTAAATGCAACCTTTCTTTCTAATTACAAAAGCCAGGAATCATTTCTCCCTTCTCTGAGCTCTTATAATCCTTACAATAGAAGCAATTAGAATAAAATAGCAAAATGTTCAAGAAGAACATTAAATCTAGCAACCAAAAGTGAATAAATTTAAATGTGTAAAGACATACATACTTTTCCGTGGAAAATTTATTGCAGCACATATGACAAAGTAGCACTTTAATTTTTTTGAGTTGGTAAGAATTACTAAGAAACTTGAATAACCCAATATAAAACCATGCAAATATATGACAAAGTAGTTTACAAGAAAAGAATTATATGTGATAAATAAAACATGAAAATATACTTAGTATCACTTATTGTAACTCATAAGGACCTACTGCCTTGACTTGTCATATTAGTTGAAATTTAAGAGTTGGTAACACCTACTCTTTCCTGTACTATTAAGCAATATGTTAGGGTGATTAAGAGCACAGATCCTGGGAGTTCCCACTGTAGTGCAGTGAGTTAAGAAGCTTATTGCTTTGGCTCAGGTCACTGTGGAGGCGTGGGTTTAATGGAAATGGAAAAAATGATTTATTATAGAGAGTTGCTTGAATAAGAAACATTTATGTAATGGAAAATTATGCAAAATGAAGCCTTGAAAAATGTGATAGAACTATTTGTAGTATATGGTAAGAGTCATAAGAAGTGTTATTACGTGAAATAGTCAATGTGTGGAACAGGATATGTGCATGCTCACTTTTGCATAAATAAAAGGAAATATATACACGCAGTAGTATGTGCCTATTTTTAATCTGGAAGAATAAATGGCAAATTAAATAAATGTGGTTACTTTAGAGGATAAATCCATATATTTATACCTTTCTTAAATATATGGATTTTCTGGGAGTTCCCGTCATGGCGCAGTGGTTAACGAATCCGACTAGGAACCATGAGGTTGCGGGTTCAGTCCCTGCCCTTGCTCAGTGGGTTAACGATCCGGCGTTGCCGTGAGCTGTGCTGTCGGTTGCAGACACGGCTCGGATCCCGCGTTGCTGTGGCTCTGGCGTAGGCCTGTGGCTACAGCTCCGATTCAACCCCTAGCCTGGGAACCTCCATATGCCATGGGAGTGGCCCAAGAAATAGCAACAACAACAACAACAACAATTAAAACAACAAAAGACAAAAAAAAAAGAAAAACAGAAATAGAGGAATCAGACTTCCTGCCTTCAGACTATACTACCAAGCTGCAGTTATTAAAACAGTATGATACTGGCACAAAATCTGAAATTTGGATTAATAGAACAGGATAGAAAGCCCAGAAATAAACCCACACACCAATGGTCAATTAATCTAGAACCAAAGAGGCAAGAATATACAATGGAGAAAAGACAGTCTCTTCAATAAATGGTGCTGGGAAAACTGGACAGCTACATGTAAAAGGATGAAATTAGAACATTATCTATTACCATACACAAAAATAAATTCAAAATGGATTAAAGACCTAAATGTAAGACTGGATACTACAAAACTCCTAGAGGAAAACACAGGCAGAATACTCTTTGACATACATGGCAGCAATATGTTTTCAGATCCATTCTCTAGAGTATGGGAAATAAAAAAATAAACATATGAGACCTAAAGAAACTTAAAAGCTTTTGCATAGAAAAGGAAATCATAAGCAAAATGAAATGACAACATACAGAATGGGATAAAATATTTGCAAATGATGCCACCAACAAGGGATTAATTTCCAAAACATACAAACAGCTAATACAGCTCAATATCAATATAACAAACAACCCAATTAAAAATGGGGAGAAGATCTAACCGACATAGTGTTTCCTGGTGGCCTAGCGGATGGGGATCCATCATTATCACTGCTGTAGCTTGGGTCAATGCTGTGGAATAGGTTTGATACCTCACCTGGGAACTTATACATGCTGCAGGTGTGACAAAACAAATGAAATAAATGAACAAAATAAATAAATAAACTGACATTTCTCCAAAGAGGACATATAAATGGCCAACAGGCACATAAAAAATAAATTTTAAAATGTTCAATATCACAAATTATTAAAGAAATGAAAATCAAAACGGCTATGAACTATCACCTCGCACTGGTCAGAACGGCCATCACCAAAATGTTTACAAATAAGAAATGCTAGAAAAGGTGTGGAGAAAAAGGAATCCTCCTACATTGTTGACAGGAATATAAATTGGTATAGCCACTATGGGGAATAGCATGGAGGTTCCTTAAAGTTTTAAAATTAGTTACCATATGATCCACCAATCACACTCCTATGCATTTATCCAGAGTAAATCATATTTCAAAAAGATACATGCGCCCCAATGTTCACTACAGCATTATTTATACTAGCCAAATAGACACACACACACACACACAAATACACAAAATGGAAGAATATTACTCAGCCATCAAAAATAATGAAGTAATGTCATTTGCAGCAACATGCATGGAACTAGAGATTATCATACTAAGTGAAATAGTCAGAAAGAGAAAGACAAATACCATATGAGATCCCTTATATGTGGAATCTAAAAAATGATACAAATAAACTTATTTACAAAACAGAAACAGACCCACATAGGGAGAAAACAAACTTATGATTACCAAAGGGGAAAGTAGGAAAGATAAACTAGGAGGATGGGATAAATATATACATACTACCACATGTAAAACAGGTAAGTAAAATAGATAACAAGGACCTACCATATAGAACAGGGAGCTCCATGGAATATTTAATAGTAACCCATGAGTAAAAAAATTTAATACATAATCAAAAGCTTTTTCTGAATCTGGTTTTTATCCTTCAATTTATTAATGTGGTATATCACACTTATTGATTTCCAGATATTTGAGAATTCTTGCATACCTGGGATAAATCCCATTTGATATGGTGTTAGATCTTTATAATATATAAAATATAATGCAAAAAAGCTTTAAAGTATTAAAAACTAATATTTAAATATACTTTTCAGGGATTATTTAGTCCAATCCCTACAGCAATAACTATTTCATACATAGTACCAAAACACATTATGTTTATCATCAGATAGCCTAATTTTTCTCAAGGAAATTTGTGGCATTTGAGAGTTCACTGTTCATTTTTCTTAGGTATTCTTTCTCTAAATAGAAGATAATGGTATTTTAAGAACAACATACTCACATTTTAATAATATTTAGTTGGCATTCCCAAGACACAAGTAGTAGATAGGTACTGTCCAAACTTTTAGGACTCTAGATATGGCCCCTGGCTTTTCAGAGCTTTTAATCTGTTATAAATTATAAGTTCAATGAAGTGCCATGTTAGAAGTGTGTCTAGGGGATATTTATGCCTACAAAATAGGGAATGGTTAAATCTGTCCCTTCGCTTTCCTCAATTTTGGGTTTTATCAGCTATAAATGAGTTTATTATTACATGAATGCTAGAACTTCTGGGAACTCTAGTACCTACTGATTTTAGATTAAATGTTTTTTTTTACATAAAATCAGTTCAAAAACCAATAGAGTTCTTTAGGAAACACATGTCCTAGTGAGGGACAATTTTTCATTAGGATATTCAGAAGCCTAATATTTTTTCCTTCAAAGGTTGCATTTCTTCCATCTATGATATATACACAATTTATTAAATAATGGGCTAGTTAGACTCTATTCTCTCTATGACACTAGGTAATTAAAAAGTCACACTGATGACAAAGAGATAACAAACAAGAGAAGAAGAAATGTAAAGTTCATTTTTAGGTCTCCTGGGTATGCCCAGGGACTGGCAGTGGATGATTAAGAAGTCCAAGTCCATGTTCAATGGAAGACTTTCGAAGAAGAACTATGTTAGGATAAGTCTTTAAAAGTGGTTCCTTGGATTTGAATGAGATTATGGAATATTCAGTCAAGGCTAAACTAATTAGAACATTTCAGACCCAGACAGGAAAATGGCAAAACTCTAATGATTCTAATCAGAGTGAATTGTCAGCATAAGGCAGATAAGGTATGTTACGATGAGTGCACATGCTGTCATTCTTCATATCTTCACTTGGACAGCAAGGAGAAATGAGACACTTGCCAACATCAGTGTACTTCTTACTCTTTTACTATCAAGCAGCAAGGGGCAATCACTGGGCTATAAAAGCCATCAAAAGCATCTGAGGTGTTCCGGTTGTAGCACAACGGAAACAAATCCAACTAGCATCCATGAGGATGTGGGTTCCATCCCTGGCCTCTCTCAGGTTCAGTGGGTGGGGGACCCGTCATTGCTGTGAGTTGTAGTGTAGGTCACAGACGTGGCTCAGATCACACATTGCTGTGGCTGTGATGTAGGCTGGCAGCTGTAGCTCTGATTGGACCCCTAGCCTGGGAACCTCCATATGCCACAGGTGTGGCTCTAAAGAAAATAAAAAGCATTTGATATCTGGCTATTCAGAAGTGCAAGGGAAAACCTCAGGCCTGTGGTGATTAAACAATAAAACTCACATCAAGTTTGACCCTCTCGTACCACTTTCATGTCTACTGAAACTCCACTGCTCTTTTTTTTTGTCTTTTTTTTTTTTTTTTTTTTGCCTTTTCTAGGTCCGCTCCTGCTGCACATGGAAGTTCCCAGGCTAGGGGTTGAATCGGAGCTGTAGCCACCAGCCTACGCGAGAGCCACAGCAACGCAGGATCCGAGCCGCGTCTGCAACCTACACCACAGCTCACGGCAACACTGAATCCTTAACCCACTGAGCAAGGCCAGGGATCGAACCTGCAACCTCACAGTTCCTAGTCAGATTTGTTAACCACTGTGCCACGACAGGAACTCCTGCAACTGTACTGCTCTTACAGTCTCTTTAGTGGAAAAAGCTCCTTTTACTCTCTTACCTGGATAGTGGATGAAATGAAAGTTGGAGGACTCTCCAAGAGGAGTAAAATAAGTTCTCCTACTTAATTTGAGGCAAGGTTGAAATATTCTTTTAAAAAAGTTATCAACAGATGATTGGATTAGGAAGATGTGGTATATGTACATGATGGAATGCTACTCAGCCATAAAAAAGAACAAAATAATGCCGTTTGCGGCAACATGGATGGAACTAGAGACTCTCATACTGAGTGAAGTAGGTCAGAAAGAGAAAGACAAATACCATGTGATATCATTTATACCTGAAATCTAATATATAGCACAAATGAACCTTTCCACAGAAAAGAAAATTATGGACTTGGAGAACAGACTTGTGGTTGCCAAGGGGGAGGGGGAGGGAGTGGGAGGGATTGGGAGCTTGGGGTTAATAGATGCAGACTATTGCCTTTGGAATGGATTAGCAATGATATTCTACTGTGTAACACTGGGAACTCTGTCTAGTCACTTATAACAGAGCCTGATAATGTGAGAAAAAAGAATGCATACAGGTATGTATAACTGGGTCACCATGCTGTACAGTAGAAAAAAAATAATTTATTGGGGAAATTAAAATTCAATAAAAGTGTTCAAAAGACTTAAAAATAAATAAATAAGCGATCAAATATGAAGCATAGAAACTTAAGCTTCACAAACATGGCATTATGCACAACTGATTCTAAACTGCATTTATATAACATTTAATACACGAAATTCTTTTTAACCCTAATTTCTTATTCAAATTTTATCTGAAAGGAATACTGAAGAATGTGTGCTACCTTCTCATAATCAACTCTTTGAGTATCTAAGGGGTACAACCTAAAAACATCTTTTACACAATTTGAAACCTGTTGCAATACCTGTTATTTATCCCTGCTCCCAATTTCACACTCCATTCCTTCTCTCTCTACAGGTCCGGAGATAAGAAATGGATTGTCACAAAGAATATCAGAAATTACTTTTCCTTATTTTGATAATCTGATTTCACCTGCCACAGACCCTGAGCACTCTTTATCTTTCTCAGTGATATTTTAGTCCTCAGGAAGCCCTTATGTAGCTCCATTTCAGTCTGTCCTCTGACTGCCTGAAGCATCTTCACAAATCAGTTCTCCTTTTTACCTATTGCTCTAGGATATTTGTTTCTTAGGGCTGCCATACCACAGTACAATGGCTTCAAATAAAACCCTAGGCTTAAAGTAACAGAAATTTGTTTTCTCACAATTCTGGAGGTTAAAAGTCTGAAGTCAAAATGTCTGCAAGTCATGTTCTCTCTAAAGGATCTAAGAGAGGATCCTTTCTGGACTATTTACTGGCTCCTGTCCTTCAGTTTTTGAGGTTCCACCTTGGCTTGTAGCTGTATCATTCCAAACTCTGCCTCTATCTTCACATGTCCTTCTGCCTTTTCCATCTGTGCATTTCTGTGTTCAAAATTCTCTTATAATATGTCAGTCATTGGATCAGGCCTTACTCTGATCCATTATGACCTCCTTATCTTAACTTGCTTATACGTCCAAAAAACTTATTTCTAAATAAGTGTACATTCTGAGGTTTCAGATAGACAGGAGCTTTGAAAGGACATGATTAAACCTAGTATAGACAGAATCTGGATCTGCTCATTAGCTTGTGACCTTAATTGAAGATGCAGCTTTTTCTCTTCAAATCACCTGCATGGTATCAGCCTTCCAAAGGTAGCTAGTAGCAGACAGATTCCTTTTGATAAATTTCTCTAAAGAATAGTCTCTATATTGCATCACTTCAGACTTACACAATCTCAGATACCTGAAACAAGCAAAAGTAATAACATAAATATTTTACACCCAGATACATATATAATCACGCATTTATATTATGTTATATTTTCAAGGGTACATGAACATAAATAACTACAATTTTCTTTTCATTTATTCCATGGATTGATTTGTGAATGTGACTTGTGATATAAATTACAATATTTTTCTCAAAAACAAATTCCAAAAATTGAGGTCAATATCTACTTATGTTTCAGATGGTTACACAATGAAGGAATTTTAACATCTGGTGCTATAACCAGAAGTGAAAACTTCTTTAAACTGGAATGATGAAACTAATGCTCCAGGGAAGATAATACTCTTTTTGTAGCTGAGAAAATTACTCATTTCCCCAAAGGAAAAAAATATGTAGTACTTTCATAAACAAGTGAAAGGTATACAACTCAAAGTGACTTTTTGTAATAAAATGTTATAGTTTAGGATGCCAATATATTAACATGTGGGAAGTGCTGACAAAAAAATAGACAGAATATAATGCTACTCTAGAGACCTATAGAATAAAAGGATAAATTTGCCATAGAAGAGTCAATTTCTATGGGTGTTCATAAGGAACTTTAATCATTTTGACTTCTTCCATTTACACCCATAAAAAATATTATTTGGGGTCTTTTTATTTGTTTTTTTGTCATTCACTTATTTCAGTGCTGAATTAGAATGATCCTATTTGTCAACTCTGAGCATATGACAGAGGATGAGAGAGAGTACTATTTTGAGTGACAAAAGAAACTGACAGCATGGTAGGTTTTATGGTGTTTTATGGTGAGGCTAGATATGAGATGCACAACATGGGCACCTAGAAAGATCAAACCATCAGGGCAGGGTTCTCAAAGTGACTACAACTCTTGTACAGAAGATGAGTAGGATTTAACTAAGAAACAATGGTTGCAAAGGCCCCAAAACAGAGGAACAGGGACTTGGTATGGAGATGAGGAACAAAGAGAAAATATGAGGCTGGAAAAGAAATAACGGTCAGAGCTGACAAGGTCTTAACAAAACACATTAAGTTCTTAGCTTATCCTCAAGGCAAATTTCAGTACAATTTGGAAGGACTGTTTAGAGGGACAAAGATACTGGCCTGTATAACCTGGGCAATTTAATAACAGGATTTTTTCAAAAAAGATAGTAGCTTTTCCATATATTATATATATATTTCCATACATTATATGCATTTCATATATTAAATATAAAATATATAGAAGCTTCTTTAATATTCCTTACATATCCCTAAATGAATATATATTTTTATATTTATGATACATCATACATTTATGATATGAAAACATCATTTCTATAACATTATGATATAAAAATATATCATTAAATTTTTATATATATAAACAAACACACACACACCTATAAACTAAGCAGTTCTTGTAAGCTTCTTAAAGAAATAAAAAAGAAAAATCCACCAATAAATGTGTTTTTTTTTTCAGTAACACACCAGAGCCATAAATTATCAATATTATACATCCCACTCATTTCATCACTTATTAATAAGTAGGCCCTACGTCATTTAGCATTTGTTGTATGACTATTAGATGCTTTAAGAACCACAAAAGGGCAAATAAAAAATAGGTTTTTCTATAAGCTAACTGGAACATTATGTTTTTCTTTGTTCAAATGTCCTTATCCCACCCACAACTTTTCTCACAGTAATTGGAACAAGTTATTCTGATGACCTAATGCAGAAAGATATATACTGGATGCCAGGGACAAAACAATAAATAAAACTTATTCCACACCTTCACAGCCTAATGAATTATAATGTAAATTGGTTTATTTTTACATGTTTTCTTTAAGGTTAAAAAAAACAAAAGACAGGGAAAAGTTTAAAATAGAATGTGAGTGGTTTAAAGACTGAGGATCCTCCATGGATTACAGTTTTCCAAGTTACCTCTATTCTTCATGTTACAAATGAGAGATGGACATATCTTTTTATAATTAAGAATTCATTTATTATGTAGAGCTATACAGAGCCATTCCCACTGAGACAGAAGAAAACTCACAGCTTGAGTATGAGATATATAAGATGAAGAGCAATTCTTATATTTTCCACAGAGCCCAGACTAGTGACCGGCAAATAGAAGGGTCTTAATAAAAGCCTGCTCATCAAGATCAATAAATTCTGAAGGATTATTTTACTATCCACACAATTATACTCACATATACATTTTAATTGTATTGAATATATAAATGAATGGTTAAATAGTGATGTGGAAAGTAAAACCAATACTTGTTTAGTTTCTGTATAAATACATCCTGGTTGATATTTTATTTAAATTGAACTGTTATTTTGGTGTTGAGACTATTTTAAGTAAATACTGAGTAAGAGAAACAACATCAGAATAGTTGCATTGAGGGCATAGTTTGCATCAATGTTTCAGTTCATCTTTCTAGCATTCTGATGAAGGACTAAATAGCCAAATGAGTTAATCCTGACAGTTGTGGTCAAAGCACATCAGTATCTTTGCCTGACAGAGAGCACCCAGGCTTTCCACACATCTATTGTTAATCTTGTTAGCATTTTAATAATTTTCCCCTGCCAAACTGGCCTGGATAATTACCCATGATTTTGCTGTCAGTTTCATTTCTACAAGTGTCAGTCTCATTAACCATTTGATTTTATTTCTCTGATGAAAAATATCTTAGTTCCCTTGGGCAGGGTATCACACTGGCTGTAAGGTAACAGCCTTAAAACATAACAATTACAAATATTGAGAATATTGTGTCAAAAAAGAATCAGAGTTAGGATTGCTTTTTTTTTGTAATTGAGTTGTATGAGTTCCTTGCATAGTTTGGATATTAACTCCTTAGACATGTGGCTTGTAAATATTTTCTCCCATTTTACAGCTTGCCTTTTTATTTTGTTGACCATTTCTTTTGCTGTGCCTAATCTTTTTAGTTGATGTGGTCCTGCTTGTTCATTTTTGCTTTTGTTGCTTGTACTTTGAAGTCATATCCAAAAATATACCTTGGTAATATATTGCCAAGACCAACAAGACCAATGTAAAGGTTTTTTTCCACTGTGTTTTCTTTTTGGAGTTTTACGGTTTCAGGTCTTACATTTCGGCCTTTATTCCATTTTGAGTTAGTTTTTGTGACTGATATTAGATAACGGGCAAAGGACATGAATAGACATTTTTCCAAAGAAGAATTCAAATGGCCTAAAGGTACATGAAAAGGTGCTCAACATCACTAATCATTAGGGAGATGGAAATCAAAACCACAATGAGATATCACCTAACACTCGTTTGAAAAAAGACAAGAGATTTCAAATGCTATTAAAGATGTTAAAGAAAATATTTGTTCACAGTTGGTGGGAATGTGAATTTGTATAGTCACTATGGAAAACAGTAGGGAGGTTCCTCAAAAAATTAAAAACACAACTATCACACGATTCAGCAATTCCACTTCGAGGTATATATCTGAAAGAAATAAATACACTATCTTGTGGAAATATCTGTATCCCCGTGTTTATTGTAAAATCATTAACAATAGCCTAGATATTGAAACAACCCAAGTGTCAAATGATAGACTAATGGATAAAGAAAATGTCTTTGTCACAGACAATGGAATATCACTCAGTCATACCAAGGAAGAAAGCTTGCTATTTGTAACAACATGGATGAACCTTGAGAGCAGTATGCTATGGAAATATGTCAGACAGAGAAAGACAGCTACTGTATGGTCTCATATATGAATTGTTAAAAAACCCCAAACAAACAAGCAAAAACACAAAGTGATAGAAACAGAGATTCCTGATTGCCAGGGCTGCTTGGGGGAGGCGAGGGGAGGTGGTCAAAGAGTACAAACTTCCAGTTATGAGATAAATAAGTTTGGGAGATGTAATTACAGCATGATAACTACAGTTAAGGAGACTGTATTGTATATTTGCAAGTTTCTCAAAGAGTAGATCCTGAAAGTTCTCATCACATGCGCGCGCACACACACACACACGTTTTATGTGAAATGACAGATGTGTTAACTAACCTTATTGTGATAATCACTTCACAATTTCTATATTATCAAATCAAATTATTATACATCTCAAACAATGTCATATGCCAAATATATCTCAGTAAAGCTGGAAAAAATGAACCAGAACAAAACAAAGACAGTTTTAGCATTATCTATTCAACACAGCTCTTTCCATGAGCATGTAAAAGCAAGGCCTGTTTCTGAGAGTATTTATTCTCATAGAGTGATATATGCTTAGATTGAAACAGATGTCAGAAGCCTGTCTACCAAAAACTGCCCTTGGCTCAACACTCCTCTTGGGATCTACTAAATGCTTCCTCAGTGCTACAAATGAATAATTCATCACTGGACATACCCTTGTAGTCAACATGAAAGTGGAAAGGTCTTTGAAAGTTCATCAGTCAGTGAATAATGATACTACTCACTAATGCACCACTGAGTAAAACATATGTAAGGCACCAGCAGGTGATGGACTAAGAGCACTGTCCAAAAGAAATACAAGACAAAACCCAAGCATGTAATTTTAGACTTTCCAGTATATACATTAATAAACAGATGGATTTAATTTTAAGAATAAAATGTTTAATTCAGCACATTCAAAGGATTATCATTTCAACATGTAATTGGCATAAAAATTATTAAAGAGATACTGTACTTTATTACAGACTAAGCTTTGAAATCCTCTGTTTATATTACACTTGCTGCACATTTCAGACTAGCCGCATTTTAAGTGCTCAATATCCATGTGTCTATATCAGAAGGTGAAAGTCTAATTTGTTTTTATCCCAAGTTGTTATCAGCTTATTAGACTTATGTAAATTTTTTTTGAAAGTCATACTTTCTTTACATATGACTTGTGTTCTTTCTGAATAAAACTGGAATCAGTATCTAAATGGACCATTTGATGTATTTTTAAAAAAATTTACCTTTTTGCCAATGCCTGATCTCCGAAAGTGAAAAGGATGACAAAGTGAATGCCACAAAATGGTCTCTAAAAGGTATAGTCACAAAACAGTGAATTTTTAAAACTATGAAATAATATAAACAACTTTTTAAATATAAACAACACAAATTGATTACTATAGTATTTTTAAGTACCCACTAAAAAGAAATAAAGATCATCTGATATAAATAAATAGTAAAATGTGCTATTAATAAATATAAAAATATGAGATAAAAATAAAGACATCTAAATTCTTTAATATTCCTGGAAAATTTCTGCAAGTTGTGATTTTTCACTGATTTTGCTAAAAAGTACTGACTATTAGGAGGCAGTTCATTATATTCTGCTATTAAAATAACATTATACAAGAGTACCACCTTAAACATAATGGATGACTTGGATATGTGTAGAAAGAATATATATATATACATTTTGTATTAAATCTTAAGCCCTTTAGTCTACTCAGAAAAAAGCTTGTTTTAGGTTTACCTCAAAGACACTGAAAGTCTCCAAACTCACCTATACAATATTTACAGTTATAATGTGAAGAGAGGCTGAAGCTTTGCCGCTAGCAAAACTTAACTCATTCAATATATAAAGTTGCTTGATTTAGGTCTCCAACTTTGCTGAGGTAAAATAGAACATTAAATGGTATATGAATATAAATTTATCATTTGTAAAGCATAATTCCAATAAAATTAGGACAATTTTCACTATCTCCCCCTTATCAAAGAAAAAGTTTAGTAAATGAGATGACAAATTATCCATATTATTTGGAGAAGATTTTTAACATGTAAAATAATTGTGCAGTGGAAGAATATAAATAAAAAATTATTATGAATATGAATTAAATCTAATCAATATTTTTAAAATGAATTTCTTAAATGTCACTAAAAATTGTAACAGAATTGTATTTTAAATATGTTAATACCTGTGTAATACCCAGGGAATCCACTTAAAATTAATATGCATATGAACTCATGCTCAATTTTAGCCAATTTCTCCTTTTAAATTAATATTGCATTCTATTAATACTTACGGATATTTAGTTTTATTAATTAATATTTAATTGTATAATTGATTTCATATATGTCTATGTAATTTCAATGGTACTAAGTCCATTATCTCAATGATGAATCTGCAGCACCTAAAAAATGAGATCCTCTTAAAAATATTCTGCTCTGGGAGTTCTGTTGTAGTTCTGCGGGTTACAAACCCACTAGCAACCATGAGGATTCAGGGATTCAATCCCTGGCCTCTGTCAGTAGAAAAAGAATATTCTGCTCTAGGTATTAGTTTCCAGGAAGCATTAATATGATAGAGCACCCCTTGTAATAGTGCTATTACCAGAGTTAGAAACTAAACTCAATCTTCACTTTTATGAATAATATAGAACTAAGGTTATTTTTTACTTTACTTTCAATATAAAGTAGTATTTGTCAACACGTCTTCAAAAGGAAGTTGCTCTTGACAAAATACAGAAGAGAATGGAACTCCACGTCCCATCTATGAAAGCTCAGCAACACTGAGTCCATAAAGGTAGGTTCTAGAGGATGCTGTTATATGAAGGGGAGAACCTGACCTAATAGGGTAAAGTGATAAAGGACTGCATGAAAATAAGATAAGGCATTTCAGGAAATAGAGCCATAAAAGAGTTTCCTGCTTCTTATTAGCACCCAGGAAGTGGATAGGAATACATGAATAAAGTATTTCACATTCCTGAAGTTCCTGAAGTACTAGTAGGAGAAAAGTAACTGTTTGAGTGACTAAAACACATTTGATAATTGCATGCTGTAATTATAGTCACTCATGTATCTCACTGTATACATACAAAAAAAAGAAAACTACTTAGATGTTAAATATTCATTATTAAATGTATTTTAGTGATAATTTTCCCTCGTTTCCATAAATAACAGTAAAATTTCCTGCCATAGCAAAAAGTCTGAACTACCCTTCCTTTGAATATCATATTTTATTTCCCTTGGTTTATATGGAGGGATTTTAACAACATTTGAATACATCAATTTCCTATGGATATCTAGGAATTAAATATGGCCTCCCAAAGCCCTTATTTAGGAAAATATCATAACATAGACTTAAATTTACTTGTTTGTCTTTGAATTACTATAGAAAAATACATATAAGTGAAAAGCTCTCTTTCTTTTAGGCATATAGAGTTGGAAGGTGCTTCTCAAAAGACCATATAATTTGTTGCAAGGGCAAAGAAAAATTTTTTTCTCATGTGTTTTGCACAACTATACCCAAATTCAATGTGGCATAGTTCTTTGCAAACTGAAGATTCAATAAATGTTTGTTATAAGGGCAAATTCTAGACTACAGTGCTCTATTTTCTTCCTGGTATTCACTCAACAGTCACATTTTTAGTTACATATAGATACCAGGAAACACACTAGGGGTTGAGAATGAGACAGGATATCTATCCTCAAGGAGATTATGATCTAATTATACACAAGATAAATGTAAGCTAACTTTGAGAAACCCAGAAATTTCATAAAGATAAATAGGCAAACAGTTTTTGAGGTTAAACCCTTGATCAATCTTCAGTCCTAAGCTGATCAAACAGTTTTCTCTTGTTTCCTCGAGAGCAGCAGTCTTTACATATAAAATTTATGTCATATTAATCTATTTTTTCAAAATTAAAAAATTCAGGCATAACCATTATTTAATTTTATATGTCTTCGCTTTAGTATATAGATTTATATATTTACGAGTTTGTTTTAATCAGATCTACTAGGGTTATTTACAATTTCAGTGGGACAAAATATTTTTTACAATATACCTATTACAAACATTAAACATACATAAAGCAGTATTTCGCTTATAAACAACATTGCTATAGAAATAAAAATTAAGATTTTGTTGGGGTTTAAAAACAATAGACAGTTTGTAGATTCATATTTGGTCAATGGAATTACCACAGGAAATAAGATTTATAGTAATAAAATTTTATTTCATATGCTCTGAAAGAGGGAGAAAAAGTGTGAAAAGATTTATGAAGCAGAATTATTATTTTCTAATAAAGGATAAGGTCCCCAAATGGGATACTTTAATTTAAAACCTTTCAAAAATTAGTCAAGTTAAAAAGGGGGGAATGTTATAGGAATTCCAGTAGTGGCTCAGTGGTAACAAACCGTACTAGTATCCATGAGGCCACAGGTTTGGTCCCTGGCCCTGCCAATGCGTTAAGGATCTGGAGTTGCCATGAGCTGTGGTGTAGACTACAGGCACAGCTTGGATCCCACATTGCTGTGGCTGTAGCATAGGCCGGCAGCTACAGCTCTGATTTGATCCCTAACCTGGGAACTTTCATGTGCCGCAGGTGTGGCTGTAAAAAGCAATAAATAAATAAATAAATAAGTAAAATAATGAGGTCTAATTTTTACATTATGTACCATTCCTGATAATCAAAATTATATGTACGGGATAATATATAATGAGAGAGCTGAAAAAATAAAAATAAGATCTTTACCTTATAGTATTCACAATTTAATAGAAACAATACATTGCACTAATACAAGAGAATTAATGCAGATGCTAAATAATTAATGTAGGCAAAGATCTATTAGCCTTCAAGCTAAATAAATAATAAAAATTATCCTCAAGAAAAGGGTCTCAGGAAAAATACAATGAGTTACACTGTTAGGAATAATAAGGATGAGCTAAATGGTTAGGAAAAAACAACAGAGAGTGAATAAATTCATGAAAACTTTTACAAAGTCAATGAATAGCCAAGTCTGGCTAGAATGGAAGACTCAAAAGGAAGGACATTGCCTTTCTGATTAAAGGTTCTTGGAAACTATTCCTGAGTGAATAGTAAACCACTGAGAAAAGAAATGATATAAGACAATGATTTGGAGATGGGGCATTCTTCTGCAGTGTATATAGCTAGACTTCCCTAGAGATAATGCAGAGGTCACTGCAGCAATGAGGAGGCAGAGCTGAGGCACCAGAACCTAGTGATAATCAGAACCACCTGAAACAGATCAACCGGGCAGTTGACATAAGCACTTTGGCAACTGTCATATTTTGAATTACATGCTTACAATATAATATGTATTATGAGAAATTCAATCATTTAATAACCATATAATTAGATCTGCATAAAATTTCTGAGTTTTATGATCCCCAGTTTGTGTATATGGATACTGAGGCACAGTAAGGGCTCAACAGCTTTCAAAAGTCACCAGGCTAGTAAATAAAGGAGCTGAGATGAAAATCTAGAATATCTCATTCCAAAACCTGTTCTTTTTAACAATTTTTTAAAACAATTATGATTAATAATTAAGTATGTCTGAAAATAAAGTTATGGCCAAAGGGGAATTGTAATTCATCTCAGGAAGACTGTCTTGAGTAGATGGGAAGGATTACTTTGATAAAACATGCTGGGTCAAGAATGTAATGCTCCTCAAAGTACATCCAGGTAAAAATAGTCACTAACTGGCCTTCCAGTTAACTTAATTCTCTGAGGGGCTGATCTAGTTAAACTGGTAAAGAATAAGACTTTTGTTCTGATGAGTGGAGCATGAAAGCTGGAATTGTCCTCAGTGCTCTTTTTTGTCCACACTTTCTCCATCTGAAAAGACGTTAGGCAAATATTCCAGTAATGTTCATCTGAAGGAGCCCAACTTACTGGTGTGCCTGTGATGTTCACATGTCTGTGATGCGTTCAGTTAAGTACAATTCATTGTTAACCTTTGTATAAAAGTTAGCCATTCTCATTGCAAGTAGGTTCAGAACTGTGAATTACTGCTACCATTTAAAGCCAGAGACAGGAGCTCAAAGATTGCTGGGAATCAAGTTTATGTTCACAGAAAATCACATCAATTTTTCTCACTACAAACAAAGAGTCAAAGCAAAAAAAAAAAAAAAAAAGAGGACTCTTTCACAGGGGAACTTTTCCTCTCTCTGATCTAATGTTGACAAACTTCACCAACCTTGACTAATTTCATCTATCATGTGTATGTAATAACTCCCTTCCCATCTAAATTATAACCAGAAGCATTTTAATAACCAAGAAATGTTAGGATATACAGAGGCATACTACCTGGTTTACCACCTCTCTGAGAATGCTCCATGTGCATTAGAAAAATTTGAGAATTTCTCATTAAGATCTCTCTCTGGAGCTTCTCACTTGTTATCAGCAGGATCAGAAAAGCTATTGCAAACACAATATAAAAGCAGAGATAAAATATTCCTAAAGAATGAGTCAGAAATCTCACATGCTAACCTCTTAGGTCAGTGGTATGCTGATAAATGATACAACAACTGGCTACCTGGGGCATTAAAAACAAATAAACCTGATTTGTAGCTTTTGCTAGTTTCAGGCTACCATAATGTCCAATTTCTACATCTGAATGTGTGCTATCATTGAACTCAGAGTTGGGAAGCAATATGCACAATTGAGTCTATTGATTAACACCACTAGGTTCTTAATACGGTCATCCTATTGAACCAATGGCACAGAGATAAATCAATTCCCTTGGACCCAGACAGTAACTCTCCCTTGTGGGAAAGGCCAGGTGCAGCTTCCTATTCCTCTCATAATTTCTGAGTTGCTTAGAAATTTCTGGATTTGTGACTAGATTTTAACGGTTCTCTCTCACAAGCTGGTTATGCTTACCAAAGCTTTTGATAAAATAATAATCCAAGGAAACTTTCTAGAATATATTAATCATATGCTTCCATTTGAAAAGCTAAGTCTATATGAGTCCTATTTTTTAAACATGGGAAGTTGGGAACAATTAGTATAGAATTACTGGCAAAACTTAACATGTGAGTATAAGACAAAGTGTGCTAACTGGGTTTTGCTCAGAACAAATGGAAATAATTATAGCCATTCAATCCTTGAATCTGAGTCAGGCTTGAAATTGGGGACAACAGAGACTCAGCACCAGGAATGGAGCACTAAATATTATTATCAGGATTATCTTATGAGCAGGGCTAATGCCCTAAATATACTACTTAAAAATCTTAAGAGGCTGCCTGGTAGGATTAATTAATCCAGAGTTTACATCTGAAAGGAATTAAAAAATCACTAAACTAATGAGATATAAGTAGGAATTCAACTGTAATAAAAAGAGAAAGAGAAGGAAATGGAGATTATGTATAAAAAGGAGAAATTTTAAAGGTCTAATTCTTGCAGAAGAATTTAAAATCTCAGTGTTGGAGTGGATTTTTTTCATGCAAAGACCAAAAACTGGCTCCAAGAAATCAAGGAAGCAAGAACTAAAGCTGACATTGGTGACTTATCAGGCTATGCATTGGGCTGAGCCAAAAATTTCTTGTACAGTGAATGAGAACAATCTATGCATTTGAGAATTAGTAATAAAATATATAAAATAAAACCCAGTATTTCTAATTAGTAAAATGACAGTTCTTCTACGGAGGGTTAGTCACATTGTTGAGTTTTTACAATACAGTCAATAATTTTAGTTACTAATCAACCTTAAAAGTTAACGTACTTTGCTTTTTCTTCTGAGACAGAAACAGAAGTTTAGAGAAGTAAAATAAATTTCTCAAAGCTACACAGTTTATTTGAGTGATGCTAACAGTCTGTGCAACCCAATGAATGTATTCCATGGTAAAACTGCAAGGACTTGCTCCAGACAGAGGGAAAAGAAATCTTGGTCATTTACAGACACTAGAATAAGGGATCATTGCTTAAGTGTTTGATAATGGAAAGAAACAAACACCAGATTTTCTGCAATTTCTTCATTAATGCTGAAGGGTGAGGACTCAAAGTCATTTGTTTAGCAAAGAACTTTCATCCTCTGGGGACAGTATAAAAAATAGGTCTTGAGATTAAGGCAGGTAAGGTGAAGTAACAATCCTGCATAAGAAAGAAATGGGATTGTAGAGCTTAGAAAAGAGATTTCTGGAAAGATATAGAGAAGCTCAAGAAAAGGGAAGTGAAAGAGCCTAAGATCAGAAATTTCCCATGGCCAGGATTGCCTGGTGGCATTTTAAGGCAGTGAAGTTTAATGGTCCATTTTATATTGCAGCATGTAATCCTCTTCTGTTATTCCCAAACCAATCCTCCATAATAGTCTACTGAAACTAATTTTGTGTTGGTGATGCTGTGGGGAAATGAGGAATCCAAAAGAGTTCATGCTGGTTTGTTTGAATAAATATTCAGAATAATCACTTAAAGGGGTAGAAAGAACAACAAGTAGGAAGGAGGATGAAACAAATTTCCTGGAAACTTAATGAAATATTAGACTAGACTTCTTACAGCATGCAGCACCTTAGAGTGCTAATGTAAAGAGTGATCTCAAAGTTGGAGAATACTGAGATACCTGGGCCACACATGAAAAGACGGACAATGGATGATGGACAAGAGCAAAGTTCATGCTCAAAAACTGTTGGAATTTAATCTCTGAAAGATGGGATTAATTTTACCTAGTTCTGGGCAGCAGCCTAGTTCCTGAAGAGATGGATGTTTAATGCCTCCTTCACTAGTCTATGGAACTGAGATCTTGAGAGAACTGCCTTTATTATAAATATCACATCTTATACATTAAAATTTTTCCAGTCAGAAATCCATGTTATTCCATAAAGTGTCAATTCAGAAATGAGAGTGATAACACAGATGCAAAGTTATATTACTTCCTTTATTCTTAAAAATACTATCATGGAAGTTTCTGTGTTTTTCTCATGGAATCCCTGAGAAAATGAATTTAAAAGTCTAGAAACTAAATATATAGATTTCCAAAATCTATGATTTTAAAGGAATAGGAAAAATTATATAAAGAGTATTTAAAAATGGAGTGGATGTTTTTTTAATGATGGAGTATGTCTTTATTGGAACACCCTCAGGGTAAAAAAATTCTGATTGAATTAATGACTGATCTGATAAAATTAATATCCTCCTGTCAAATCACATGAAGCACAGGTCCAAAGGACAGATGGTTGAATATATCTGTAGAGTCACATCTACAAACTACATATAAAGACCTAATGAAAACTATTAAAATAATTTATAAATGAGTCAAACATCTGCTCTTTTATAGCTAGAGCAATAACAGAAGAGTAATGGAATCAATTTTGCCTTCCTGATAATTGTTGCATTGTTTAAATTTTGACGTTAACCAGATGCTTTAAAGAGGACTCATAATTTTTTTAAGAAAAATTAGGACTATTCCTTCACAAAAAAATTAAATAAAGGAATAAGAACATAAAGTGGTAGCTAATTTTTTCATCTGGTATATTTCCCAAATATTCAAAATGCTATATTTTATATACATTAACCAAAAAACAATAGGAGTTGTAACTTCTTACCACTTTAAAAACATTCTATCCTTCACAGAGTCCACTTTATCATTCTTTATGCAGTTTACTGGCAGACAGTGTCTATTTGTGGATACCAAGTTTGGTCCATTTGGTCAAAGTTAGAGGATAAGTTGTTTTAAACTTCTAAATGAGTTCAAGTGAGATTTATTTTCAAAGGAAAGATAAAATTTAGGGTAATTATAAGTTTTCCACAGTCTTATCTATTTTCACAAGATCTTTAAAATCCATGTTAACGTACATGAATTTAAAAGTATGCAGAGAGAATATCTCATTAAAACACTGGTAAGCAATGAAATTCTGCTGTAGAGCCCAAGGAACTATATCTGATCACTTGTGATAGAACATGATGGAGTATAATGTGAAAAAAAAGTGTATATACATATTTTAAAGATATAAATATAATATATAATGATATATTTATATATATATAACTGGGTCACTTTGCTGTACAGCAGAAATTGACACAACATTGTAAATCAACTATAATAAAAAATGTAAAGAAACACTGATTACAACTGAACTTAAATATGGATTTTTAAAATCCAAATTGCCATTTTCTATTATAAATGCAAATCTGAGTGGGAAGAAAGAATTCAGAATATACTAAGACAATTAATGACATAATATGTTACTTGGTTATTTATATTCTTCATGTCTCATGACATCTATGATCTCTATTCTATCAAATTCTGAGGGTCATATATTAAGCTGCATTACAGAGTTTTCAAATAAAACATCTTTTAGAGACAGGATTAAGATGGTGGAATAGAAGGACTGGAACTCAACTTCTCTCCCAAAAACAACAAAGCTCACAAATAAAGATTGAACAATCTCCACCCAAATGGACCAAAAACCTTAAAAAAGATACCCTACTCCAGAAGAAAAAGAGGAGACCACATCAAGAGGTAGGAGGGGCAATTTCACGATATAAACAACCCCATACCTCCTGGGTGGGAAGCTCCACAGACTGAAAACTAACCGGTTCAGAGACTCACCTATAGGAGTGAGAGTTCTGAGCCCCACATCAAACCCTCATGTGGAGGGATAAGTACTGGGAGAAAGAGCCCCTGGAGCATCTGGCATTGAAGGCCAGTGGGGCTTGTGTGCAGGAGCCCCACAGGACTGGGGAAAATGGAGACCCCATTCTTAAAAGGTGCACACGGACTTTCCCGTGCACTGGGTCCCAGGGCAGAGCAAGGTCTCCATAGGAATCTGGGTCAAACCTGACTGCAGTTCTTGGAGGACATCCTGGGAAAACAGGGGTGAATGTGACTTGTTGTGAGGAATGGACATTGAAAACAAAGCTCTCGGGAATATTCAGCAGCTTGCCTATCTCTGGAGGTGGTCATTTTGGGAAAATCTGGCCCCACCGCTCAGTCAGCTCTGAGAAGCCCCAGGGCAAACAACAATCCAGGTGGGACCACAGCCCCGCCCCTCAGTAAACAGGCTACCTAAAAATCCCTCAGGCACACAGCTACCTCTCATCCCATCCAGAGACTAAGCCCCACCCACCAGAGGGATTAGAATCAGCTCCACCTACCAGTGGGCAGGCATCAGCCCCTCCCATCAGGAAGCCTACAGCAAGCCCCCATACTGACTTCAGCCACAGAGGGGCAGATACCAGAAGTAAGAGAGGCTACGACACTATTATCTCTAAAAAGGTCACCACACCAAAAACCTATAAAAATGAAAAGACAGAGAACTACAACTCAGATGAGGGAGAAAGGAAAAACCCCAGAAAAACAGCTAAGCAATGAGGAGATTCTCAGCCTCCAGGAAAGACTTCAGATTGTTGATGCTGAAGATGATGCAAGACATTGGAAATAAACTGGAGGCAAAGATGGATAACTTATAGGAAACACTGAGCAAAGAGATACAAGATATAAAACTTAACCAAGAAGATATGCAAAATACAATAACTGAAATAAAAAATTTATGAGAGGCAGCTAACAGCAGGATACAGGAGGCAGAAGAACAAATAAGCGAGGTGGAGGACAGATTAGTGGAAACTACGGATGCAGAACAGAAAAGAGAAGAAAGATTGAAAACAAATGAAGAGAGTCTCAGAGAACTCTGGACAACATTAAACACACCAACATCCGTATTATAGGGGTGCCAGAAAAAGAAGAGAGAGAGAGAAGGGGACAGAAAAAATATTCCAAGAGATAACAGCCGAAAACTTTCCTAACATGGGAAAGGAATCACTCACTCAAATCCAGGAAGCACACGAGTACCATATAAAATAAACCCAAGGAGGAATACACCGAGACACATGTTAATCAAACTGACCAAAATTAAAGACAATGAGAAAATCTTGAAAACAGCTAGGGAAAAGAAACAAGTAACATACAAGGGAATCCCGATAAGGTTATAAGCAGATTTTTCAGCAGAAACTCTGCAGGCCAGAAGGGAGTGGCATGATATACTCAACGTGATGAAAGGAAAAAACCTCCAACCAAGATTACTCTACCCAGCAAGGCTCTCATTCAGATTTGAAGGAGAAATCAAAACCTTCACAGATAAGCAAAAGTTGAGAGAATTCAGCAACACTAAACCAGCCTTACAACAAATACTAAAGGAACTTCTCCAGGCAGAAAAGAAAAGACAGCAAGAGGAAACAAAAATTCCACAAATGACAAGACTCACCAGTAAAGGTATATATACAGTAAAGATACGAAATCATCCATGCGCGATTATACCACCCAAATCAGGAATCATGAGAAGAGGTGGGTACAAATGCAGGACACTGGAGATGAACTTGCAATTAAGAGAACGACTTAAAACAATCTCATATGCATATAGACTGTTATATTAAAACTTCAGAATAACTGCAAACCGAAAATCTACAATTGATACACAAGCAAGGAATCTCTGGAGAAGAAATAATCTCATAGTAAATAAGTGTATAATCCACCATGAAAGGGATCATTTGACATCATTCTTGGATTGCTGAAGTCTTCTTACATCTGATTCTGATTTCCTCTCCATCAAAGAATTTATGATAATTATAGTTAAATACTGTAACTGTACAATTAAATAACACAGTTCTACAATTGTATTATGAATAACCACTTCTCTCCATGGTACAATGTAAGGTCTATAATGTCTTGTTTATCACATCACCTAGAATGGTGTAATGCCTATAGCGAAGAATCAATAAGATATAACAAATTGTGAGGACATATTTATATAGTTACACTGTTTTTTAACCAATTTTTGCATTTTATATTTTACTTATTTTCAGAGGGTATGTTATTTTTGTTATTCTTACCAGTTAAGTTATTCTTTTTATTATGCTGTATAAAATATTTACTGGTATATAAGGCTTTCTTCTTTATAAATTTTAGTTGCATAATATACTCAATTTTAATATAATGCTAATTTTTAAAGAAAAATTGAATGTAATAGATAATACTAAATAGTAAAGATGAAAGCCATACAAAATGGGATCAAGTATAGAATAGATTTCCTATTTGTCTCAGCATATTTTCCATTCCACTTCTCCAGAGGGAGTCACTTAATCTGTTTCTTAAGATCCATGAAATAATAATCTGTATGAATATAACTGTGTTTAAATATATGTATTTTATTCTGTAAGAAAAAGATAAAAATAAAATTTCAAAAATAAATAAAATTTCTCAGTGAAATATGGCAGAAATAGCATGCTCACAAAAAGAAAAGTCAAGGTTACATTATAATGGGTTTTGTTATCATTTCTTTTCCTTTAACACAGGTAGGAATGAAAGGTACTGGTGCTGCAAAAAGAGGAGAATGAAAAAATCCTAACTAGTCAGGATTTGAAAAACATTACCATCACACAAGAGGGGACAGGAAAACATCAACACAAAACTGATGTTAAAGGGGAAGTAAGGAAAATCCTGAATAGGATGGAATATCCCATAGAAGAAGAACAAATCCAACATGATTACAAATACCTCAAAGAATGTTCCATGATATTCACGATGAAGAGGTCCTCACAGAAACTCATTAGAGAGTAAAGTAAATAGAGTTCAAAACAGACATGGATCACCAAACTCTAATTGTATGGAATTGAAATTCCATAGTAGTATAAAGTGACCAGATGCATACCACCATTTTTAATGCACAATTCCTGTGATCAAGATAATGAAATAATTCTTATTTATAAAACTTACGATAATATTTGCTATTTAAGTGTCATACCACATTATTCAATAATGGCACCTTCAAGGTGGCATCAGCACAGTTCACTTAGTTATTACTGTGAGGGTGTAGTTTTGGGTTATACCATGCCATTGATTTATAATGTAATAATGAAAATGTAAAAAGGCACACACACACACACATACTTGCATTTGCACAGGAAAAAAAAAAATCCTGACATTTGCCTTTCATTGTGCATGATAGATTTTGAGGTTGCAAATATAAATGTGATTCAATTACTCCTACCAATACACAGGTAAAAAGATGCTTGTTTCACTTTTTGCAATAACTGATGAAAAATATATTCTTTGTATCTAACATGTGAGTATAGGACAATAGAAGGTAATACCTGTAACTATGATTCATGTTGTTTGGACTCCTATGTTTGCCTTTGGAATATGTAAATGAAATTTCTGAATACATTGTTGAGAATTCATAAGAAAATTTAGATAACCTAATGGCTTATTTTAAGAAAGTGTACACCTGTGGAAGATGTTGCTAGACAAAAGAAGACCAGAAGCTTCAGGAGTTTCATTAGAAACATGGAATGTTATACATCAGCATTGAATGGCGATCATGGGGCACATGACACAGTAGAAGGCTGGTATAGAAAATTTCAAAAGCCAGTAGTACATTGTCTTTCAATTTGCATATTTATTGAAGTGTTTAAAGACAAATGTAAAGTGTTAGAACGACTTATCATCCATCCACGTTCTTGGTGCTCACAATGAAATAAAGCCACCAACTTCACAACGACATTGACAAAATCAAATTGCTATAACTGCAACTGTTAACAGATACAACGAACATAGGTCCATAATCAGATGAACTGAGATTTGTTGCTCATCAACTTAAGAGTAACCTTGCCAAATTTCATGACATAGAATAATAATAAATCTGAAATTCAGAATGTGTGAATTGCAATAAAAATTATATAAATAACATTTTAATGAAAGTAAATGTAGTATTTAATAAATCATGGATCAAATGTCAAATAAAACATCTTTTAGTATAGGTCAGGTCAATTAGCAGGATTCTTAGAAATCATCTAAAGCTTTTAAGTTTTACTAATGACTAAAATTTAAGTAACTTTTTCTACACTGCTAATAAATACAAAATGGCAAAATAATGTATAAATTCTGCCTATTAACTCAATGAAACATAACATTTATAAATAACAACTGTTTTCCATGGTTGTTAAATTTTAATATTTTTATGACCTATCTCTAGTTTACCAGGGCTAATTTTATTATATAATATTTTTGAAATTAAACTTTCATAGATACCTAAATAATTTAATAATTTAATTAAGGATTAATTAATTTAGAATGGGTAGAAAATTGTTTCTTTCAAATAGTGTTAATACCATTCTCTAGAGAGAATGTAGCTTCTGGATACAACCTAAGCTTGCATTCAGTGCCAAGATGGCAGAGTGGAAGGACCTTGAGTTCATCTCCTCTTATGAACACACCAAAATCATAACTAACTACTGAACAACAATTATTTTTTATAGATTAGGACCCACTAAAAAGTTCTTCTACAACTAAAGGCATAAAAAAGAAATCACAATGAGATGGTAGGAGGGACATACTTGTGATATAATCAAATCCCATATATCAGAAGGGTGACCTACAAATTGGAAAGTAATTACGTCTCAGAGGCACTCCCACAGAAGTTAGAATTCTGAGTCCCACTTCAGGATCTCCAACCTAGAGATCTGGCAGTGGAAAGAGGAGCCCCCTGGAGCATTTGCCATTGCATGCCAGCAGGGCTTGACTGCAGAAGTTCCAAAGGACTGGGAGAAACAGAGACATTAAAATGATTGACACAAAAACTCATGCATACTGAGTCCAAGGGCAAAAGCAGTAATTTCATAGAAGCCTGGGCTAGACCAAACTGCTGATCCTGGAAGGTCTCCTGGGAGGCACAGAGTTGCTGTGGCTCACTCTGGGGACATGAAAGCTGGTGGTAGACATATCAAGGAGTGTTAGTCAGGATGAACTCTCTAAAAGGCAGACAACTTGGTCTCAGTCACTAGCACCAAGACCTGGCCCCACTTAACTGCCTGTAGACTCCAGTGCTGGGATGCCTTGTGCCATACAATGAACTAGGTGGGAACACAGCAACCCCTATCAATAGACAGGTAGCCTAAAGACTTCCTGAGCCCACAGCCACATGTACATAAGGTGCTAGACAGACATGGTTCTGACCACCAGAAGGCCAGGACCCAGCTCTGCTCACCAGTGAGCAGGCACCAGGCTTTCCCACCAGGAAGCCTACACAAACCTCTAGACTAGCCTCATCCATGAGGGGGAAGACAACAGAAGAAAGAAAATTAGTATCCCACAACAAGAGGAACCAAGTTCACAAACATAGGCCATAACCTACCCAGGAACTAGCTGGCCTCTGTGCCTTGGGAGGTAAGAGAGAGTGTAATGCTGGAACACATAGATCATTCAGTACAGAGGCCCCTTCTTCAAGGTCAAGAAAGATAACTAAACCACCTTACACATAAAAATACAAATAGAAATTTAGATAAAATCAGGCAGCAGAGGAATATGTTCCAGACAAAGGAATAAGATAAAGCCCTGGAAGTGATGTCCAGAGAGGAAATCTACCCAAGAAAGAACTGAGAGTAATGATTACCAAAAAAGATCCAAGAACCTAGAAGAAAAATGGATGCACAGAGAAAGAAGTTACAAGCTTTTAACAAAGAGTAAGATACTAGAAAGAACAACCAGAGTTGAAGAATACAGTAACTGGAATAAAAAACACACAAGAAGGAATCAATAGCAGAATAAATAAAGCAGAAGAATGAATCAGTGACCTTGAAGACAGATTGGTAGAAATCTGCACTATTCTGATGCAGAACAGAATGAAGGAAAAAAACAATGAAAAGAAATGACGATAGTATAAGAGAACTCTGGGACAATATTAAATGCACCAACATTCACATTATAGGAGTCACAGAAAGAGAAGAGAGAGAAAGGGCCTGAGAAAATATTTGAAGATATAATAGCTAAAAACGTCCCTAACTTAGGAAAGCAAATAGTCACCCAAATCCAGTAAGTACAGAAAAGTCATATTCAGGATTAACTCAAAGAGAAATATAGCAGTACACATATTAATCAAATTGGTATACATGAAAGACAAAGAGAAAATATCAAAAGCAAAAGGGAAAAGCAATAAATAAGATACAAGGGTATTCCCATTCAGTTATCAGCTGTGGTTTTTCTGTGTTTTTTTATTTTTGGCAGAAATTCTGCAAGCCAGAGGAAGTGGCACAATATATTTAAAGTAATGAAAGAAAACCTACAACCAAGAGTAGTCTACCCAACAAGGATCTTACACAGATTTGACGGAGAAAGCAAATGCTTAACAGACAAGCAAAAGTTAAAAGAATTCAGTACCACCAAACCAACTCTACAACAAATACTAAATGAACCTCTTTAAGCAAAAAATGAAGGTCATATCTGACAACAAGAAAATTATGAAATGGAAAAGCTCGCTAGTAAAGGCAATCATGCAGTAAAAGTAGGAAATCACCCATAAACAAACAAGTAGGAAAGTTAAAAGACAAAGGCAATAAAATCATCTCTATGTGCAATAACCAATTAAAGGATATAGAAACATTTAGATGTTAAATATGTTATCAACACCAGTAATGGTGAGGGCAGGAGAGTAAATATTTAGCATATTTAAAATGAATTTGAAAGTAAGAGATGAACAAACTAAGAAAAAAATCATATTTGATACAGACTGCTATATCAAAACCTCATGATAACTGAAACTGAAAATCTATTAATAGATATACATGATAAAGAGAAAAACCCAACATAACACTGAATATAGTCACCAAATCAAAAGAGAACAAAAGGAGAAAGGGGGGAAAAAGACCTATAAAAACAAATCCGAAACAATTAACAAAATATCAATAAGAACATAAATAATAACTGTGTTACATGTAAACTGATTAAATACCCCAACCAAAAGACATAGACTAACTGTAAGGATACAAAAACAAGATCTGTATATATGCTATCTGTAGGAGACCCACTTTAGATACAGACACATACAGAGTGAAAGTTGAAAAAGATGTATTCTATGCAAATGTAGATCAAAAGAAAGCTGGACTAGCAATACTTATAACAAAATAGACTTCAAAATAAAGACTGTTACAAAAGGCAAAGGACTGTTACATCATTATCAAGGGATCAATCCGAGAAGAAGCTATAAAAATCGTAAATATATACACATCTAACACAGGAACACCCCAATATATAAGGTAAAATGGTAACAGACATCATGGAAAAACTGACAGTATTACAATAATAGTAGGAGACTTTAACACATTTTCATTAATGGACAGATCAGCCAAACAGAAAATCAATAAGGAAACACAGACCTTAAATGACACATTAAACCAGATAGACTTCCTAGATATTGATAGAACATTCCATCTGAAACTAGAAGAATAAACATTATTCTCAAATGCACATGGAACATCCTCCAGGATAGAGCATGTGCTGGACTACAAGGTAAGCCTAGGTACTTGTAAGAAAATTGAAGTCCTAGCAAGCATCTTTTCTAACCACAATGCTATGAAATTAGAAATCAACTACAAAAAAAAGGCAAAATATACAAACACGAGGTGCCTAAACAATATGCTACTAAACAACTAAAGGATTAATAAAGAAAACAAAGAGGAAGTCAAAAAATATCTGGAGACAAATGAAAATGAAAACATGATGATCCAAAACCCGTGGGATACAGCAGAGGCAGTTATAATACTGTGATACAAGTTTACATCAAGAAATGAGAAAAAATCCTAAATAAACAACATAATATTACATCTAAAGCAGCCAGAGAAAGAAGAACAAACAAAACCCATAGTAGAAGGAAAGAAATCATAGAGATCAGAGCAGAAATAAATGAAACAGAGGTAAAGAAAACAATAGAAAAGATCAATGAAACTAAAAGCTGCTTCTTTGAAAAGATAAAATTGAGAAACATTTAGCCAAATTCATGAAGAAAAAAAGACTGATGGTCCAAATCAATAAAATCTGAAATGAGAAATGAGTAGTTACAACTGATGCAGAAATACAGTGGACTATAAGAGATTATTATGAGCAACTAAACACCAGTAAAATGGACAACCTAAAAGCAAAGGACAAATGCATAGAATAAAAAACATCTCCCAAGACTCAACCAAGGAAAAAATAGAAAATATGAGCAGACCATTTACAAGCACTGAAATTGAATATGTGATTTAAAAACTCCCAACAAGCAAAAGCCCAGGATCAAAGTACTTCACAGGCAAATTATATCAAACATTTAGAGAAGAGTTAATAACTATACTTCTGAAACTATTCCCCAAAATTTCAGAGGATGGAACATTTTTGAATTCATTTTATGAGACCACTGACACTCTGATACAAAAACTAGAGAAGGCTATTACAAAGAAACTTACACAGGCTAATATCACTGTTAAACATAATTATAAACATCCTCAACAAAATACTAGCAAACTGAATGCAACAATATGTTAAATAGATCATACATCTGAACAAGTGGGATTTTTCCTAGGGATGAAAGGATTTTCCAATATAGAAATGAATCAATGTGGTGATATACTACATTAACAAATTGAAGAATAAAAACCATATCAGCATCTCAATAAATGCAGAAAAAGCTTTTTATAAAATTCAACATTTATGATAAAAAAGATCTGGAAAGTGTGCATAGAGGGCACATACTTCAATGTAATGAAGGCCTACAAGACAAATCCACAGCTATCATCATATTCAAAGATGAAAAGCTCAAAGTATTTCCTCTAAGATTAGGAGCAAGACAAAGGTGCCCACTCTGGCCACTTTTATTCAATGTAGTTTTGAAAGCCCTCGCTACAGGAATCAGAGAAGAAAATGAAATAAAAGGAGTTCGAATTGGAAAAGTAGAAGGAAACTCATTGTTTACAGAGGACTTTATAGTGTACACAGATGATCTTCAAGACACTATCAGAAAACTACCAAAGCTCATCAATACATTTGGTAAAGTTGCAAGATACAAAATTAATATATAACTCTATTGCTATACTCTAGGAAAAAAGATCAGAAAAAGAATTTAATAATCCCACCTATCATTGCATCAAAAAGAATTAAATACCTAGGAATAAATTTATTCATGGAAGAAAACCTGTCGTCTAAAATCTGTAAGATGCTGATGAAAGAAACTGAAGAGGACACAAAGAGATTGAGAGAAATATCGTGTTTTTGGATTGGAAGAATCAGTATTGTTAAAATGACCATACTATGAAAGAAATCTAGAAATTCAATGCAATCTCTACCAAATTAACAATGGCATTTTTTCAGAACTAGAACTTTTTTTTAAATTTGTATATAAACACAAAAGACCCAGAATAGCCAAAGTCATTCTTGAGAAGACAATAAAACAGGGCTGGAAAAACTCAGTCTCCCTGACTTCAGACTATATCACAAAGCTACAGTGATCAAAATAGGATGGTACTGGCACAAAAACAAACATCAATGGAACAGGATAGAAAGCCCAGAAATAAACACATGCACTTATGATCCATTAATATAGGACAAAAGAGGCAAGAATATACAATGGAAAACAGTCTCTTCATTAAATGGTGCTGGGAAAACTGGATAGCAGCATGTAAATAGTGAAATTAGAATATTCTCTAACACATATACAAAAATAAACTCCAAATTGATTAAAAGCCTAAATGTATGAGGATACTATAACACTACTAGAGAAAATATAGGCAGAGCACTCATTAATATCAACTGCAGTGATATTTTTATGGACCTGCCTTCTCTTAAAGTAATGTACATAAAAAAAATAAACAAAAAATAGGACCTAATCAAACTTAATTTTGCACAGGAAAAAAAATAATCAAAATGAAAAGACAATCTATGGAATGAGAGGAAATATTTGGAAATAATATAACCAGTAAGTGATTAATTTCTAAAATACCAAACAGTTCATACAACTCAAAATAAAAAAAAAAAACTCAAAAAAAAGAGCAGAATATCTAAATCAGTACTGGTAAAAATAATTATTTATTATCCCATAAATAATCTACAGAGTGCTGACTAGATATAAAGACTGTGCATTTAAATAATGCTAATTCCTAACTTTTTTTTTTTTTTTTTTTAGGGTCACAACTGCTGCATATGGAGGTTCCCAGGTTAGGGGTCGAATCAGAGCTACAGCTGCTGGCCTAGACCACAGCCACAGCAATGCAGGATCTAAGCCGCATCTGTTACCCACAGCACAGCTCACAGCAATGCCAGATCCTTAATCCACTGAGCAAGGCCAGGGATTGAACTCGCAACCTCGTGATCCTAGTCAGGTTTGTTTCTGCTGCTCCACAATGGGAACTCCCAGACATTATTGATGATTTCAATAAATAAAATAAGGGACCTAGGAAATACAGAATTATGGATAGCAAATTTAACTTTGCTTTGCACTGTTCTGTTTGATTAAAGCATTTCCTAGCTAACCAACCATATAAATAAGGGAAAAATGTATGACTAATATCAATGAGTATGACTGTCAGGAATGAAACAAAGCATTGTTAAATATATTCACTGAGCTATGATGAGGCTCATAAGGTAATTTATATGAAAGTACTTAGGAAACCATGAAGCAACGTATCGATGTAAATGTTACTATCAATATTACATGCTCATATCAGAAAAAAATGGAAGCCAAATCTATTGAAAAGCAGCATTCTTAGAAGACAATGAACATAATAACATATTGCTGATGCCCAGGTGCTTTTTTTTTTTTATGGCTGCACCCACAGCACATGGAAGTTCCCAGGCTCGGCACTGAATCAGAACTGCAATTGCCAGCTTATGCCACAGCCACTGCAATGCCTGATCCAGGCTGCATCTGCAACCTACATTGCAGCTTGTGGCAAAGCCAGGTCTTTTAACCCACTGAGTGAGACCAGGGATTGAATCTTCATCCTCATGGATACTAGTCAGGTTTGTTTCCAGCAAGCCATGATGGGAACTCTCCAGGTGTCTCAAAATGGAAAAACTAAGCTAAATGGGCAACTTGAAAAAATAATTTTGAGAAAACTCAGTCCAGAATCTTCCTCTCATTAAAAAGAGAATTTGCCTTTATTTCATCACAGTATGTGGGCATTTTGCCTGTCTCTCTGAAATGTTTACAGTATTTTATACAGCTGAAAAAAAAAAAAAGAGTCCAAGACAGGGAATTAGAAATCTGGAATTTGGTCCTAATTTTACTTGTAGTTTATTTCATGATTGCAAGGTTATGTAATTTCTCTAACATTGGTTTTTGCATCTTGTGTCTAACATGCCTATTTTACAAAGCTTGATAGATTAAAACATTTAAGTACCTACCTCTGATCTTGGCCTGTAATGTTTCAATAAGCATGTTAAAATAGTCTCAAAGAACTTTTTCCCTTCCTTACTAGCTTGTTATGAAGCAATGTTAAGTTAGCATTTATTCACCAATTTTACTGGTTTATTATTTCCCACTGGCTCACACAGAATATTACCCCCTATAACATCTATTCTATTTCTGGCAGTCTTCCTGGGCATCTTGATAGGCAGCACTACATAGTGGATACATGGATGTGAACTCCAGTGATCTCTCAATAACCAGGCATATATTCCACATTCCTCTGGTCAGGGTATTTTCCTGAAACCCATGGCATTTTTCCCAAACTCCACTTCCCTAGACCATTGACTCAGCCACTTTCCACCCCACTTTCAGCAGATGACATTTGGCCTACTTTATAGAATAAACAGAAGCCAACAATGCTTTCTTTTTCTTGTACTGTTCTTTCCTCCTCCTCCTGCTTAGCATGCAATATTTGTCTAATCACTCTATCTGTGCTCCAGAGCAGAGACTGCATAAACTATCTTTAAAAAATTATATTTTTTGGAGTTCCCATCGTGGCACAGTGGTTAGCAAATCCGACAGGGAACCATGAGGTTGCGGGTTCGATCCCTGGCCTTGCTCAATGGGTTAAAGATCCGGTGCTGCCGTGAGCTGTGGTGTGGGTTGCAGACGTGGCTCAGATCCCGCACTGCTGTGGCTCTGGCGTAGGCCAGTGGCTACAGCTCCAATTAGACCCTTAGCCTGGGAAGTCCATATGCCATGAGAGCAGCCCAATAAATGGCAAAAAAGACAATCCACCTTGGGCCTATTTTTTTAACTTTCAACAAAAGAGTGATAATTTGAAAAAAAATTATATGTATAATGCAAGTCAAATTTTTGCTAGATTCAACTAAATTATTTTGTCAGATTACTATAAAAATTTCTAAGTGTTTATCCTAAATTTCTTACATCTGCATAAAAAATGAGTAAAAGATGGTCAAACCAGCACCAGTTCTTACATCTCAACATTTATGTTAGTATAGCACCTCACATCTTTTTGAGGATGTTGATATATTTATTGATTATCCTTTCGCCTATATCCTTTTCCTCCTCTCTTGGCTTCTTCTCATTAGCATTTAAGCATGCTTATATTTCTGCCTTAGAGTTACCACTGTATATAGTTTAACCCCAGTTTTCAGCAAAACAATTTGGATGAGCTGTCCGCAATAACCATCAGGCTGCCCTCTTCTCAACCTTCCCCCTCAGCTCACTGATGTCCAGCTTCCATCCCAATCATTTCACCAGAACGATTTTTGCCAAGCTCATAAATAGCCACTGATGATTTTACCAGCCCCATAGAAAATATGGTCACCTCTGAAGACATTTTGGTTGTCACAATGGAGGGATGCTATTGGCATCTAGATGGTAGAGGCCAGGGATGCTGCCAAATATACTACACCCCACAAAGCAGCAACTCTGAAGACAAATAATTACCCAGTTTAAAATATGTGGAGAAACATTTCAATTCCTGTGTACATCATTTCTTCTAGCATCTAACACTATATTTCATTCCTTCCAGGATATAACAATGTCGGATAATCTTAAATTCAAGATTCAGAGGCTTGGGTGGCAACATATAATTCATTGAGTTCAGCTCATGCACCAGAGAACTAGACAACAAGCATCTTGGAGAAAAATTAAAAAAAAAAAACTGATCCTCTATTTCCTTTCCATCTTAGGGTTTTCCTTTCATTGGTGTTCAGAGGGTAGGTAAACAAAAATGATGAAGTTCAACTGATGGCCCAAACCAGAAATACATACTTCCTCAATCCTTCTATATCCAGCACACTGAAATATTCTAAAATGATGAAGATGTCTATGCCAAGCCTAACTCTTTTCCTTTCATTTTTTTCTTTCCTTAATCCCTTATATCTAGTCAGTAAGTCAGGCTCATTCTACTTGCCATATTGCAAATCTATTGATTTCTCTTCATTCCTATCCCCAACGTCAATGTCATTAGGAAATTTGAAGCAGGACTTAAAAATGGGCAGAAACCCAGAACCTCAGAATATGGAATGAATGACCCAAAGAAGCAGGAGATAGTTTAGAGTTCATTCCAGCACTGATGGTGGCATCTATGGCACCCAGCATCTGAAGGCCATAGTGCTGAGTGGCCCAGACTCAATAAGGCTCTTCCTGTGATATGAGTTGTCATTAATCATCATTTTGCATACTGTATCATCATTATTATTAAAGCAGCCTGCATCCTGGTTTCTTGCCTCAACCTTTTCCCAGAACATTCTCAGGACTTCATTCAGTCTTGTTTTTGTAAATAAAAATTTAACCAAATCATCTTTCTGTTTTAAATCCATTCAATGGTTTCTAATTCCCCTCTGGTTAACAATAACCTCTGTATTATGGTTGTACAATTTTAAGATCCAGCACCTGCATACTTCTGTTTTCATCTTTAACTATTTTTAACCCTTCACCAGTAAGACATTAAACTGTAACCTTACAGTCAGAGTTTTTATTTTCTTGAACTCTCCACATCCCCTTTGCCAGTAATTTTTGTTTTTGTTTAAGATATTCCCTTTATCTGGAATACTCTCCCTTTTCCAACGCAAAATCACATTCAACCTCCAGCCATTTGACAACAGAACTTCAACAAGCCATCCTTGACCTCCTAAATCTAGATTAGTCCCCCTTCTATATTCTCACAGAACACACTCTATAATCCTATTTAGTATGTATATTGTATGTATATATTTACTTATGTTTATTCCTTCTCCACTTGCTCTCCAGAGATAGAAACTCTTTGACAGCAGAAATTCAGTATGTCATATTCACTGCTTTATCTCCTGTCCCTAGTTTACTGTCTGGTACCTCATAGGTGCTAAATAAATACTGATACTAATGGCTGAATGGTATTGCATCCCACTGCTACTTATTGCCTACAGAATTTATCTTCTCTGGTACCTTGCCATGTCGTCCTGCTAACCATGGTCTACCTAAGGACAGTACTAATCTTCCCCCTTATTTACCCAGTGCAAAAGATTAGGGTGAAGATTAGGATTAAGGTTAAGAATGAAGATTAGGGATGACAAGATTACGCTACATTATCCCCATTCCTCACTGAACATAGTCACATTGCCTTTTAGAAAAATGCAGAAAATACCGCTCTCCTTGGCAAAGTCAGAACAAGCACCTGAGTCTAGACTGGGGCTACATGTTTTTCCTTCCACTTTTAGTTTGTCCCCCACACACCCACTCTTATTTGCCTTAAACAGTATCTTCCAAAAATATTCTCCTTATATGCATATCCCATACTTTTCATATAAATTCTTTATGTAAATAGACACCAGTCCTCAGTTTTAGGCTGAACCAGGACCACTGAAAGAATATATTAAATTTCATCCTTGCTCATATATTTTGATTATTATAAATGGAAAGAATCATAAATATACCCTCAGTTGAATAAAAATTAAAATGTATGTGAACACATACATGCAAAACCGTTTTATATTTTATGCATACACTAAACTTCCATTTCAATTTATTAGAATCATTTTCACTGGTAAGTGGACTCTGAGGGAAGAACACAGGTCTTTGACTAAAACAAAAACCTGTAACTGATATCTTGCCTTTTAGAAATAGTCTATAAAAGTTTAATAAAAATAAATGACAAGGCTTTCAGTACTGTATACCTAATTGATGAAAAATATACATATATACATTTGATCATCCAAACTATAAAGTCACCCACTCCATAATGTTCCATAATTCTATATTCTTTAATGATAATTAAAAAGCCAAGCTAGGAGCCAAAAAGTTGTAATCATCATCTACAATGTAACATCAATATTTATTTATTATATGGATAACTTTGATTTCTCTACTGTACAATAATATTTTATTAACAAGGTTTTCAAGAAAATAATACTTTTCAACTGCTCATATTTAATTTACATTGTTATTTGCAAATATCATTCACAACTAGTAGAGGGATATTATTTCCGTAAAGGATGTGCATTATCTGTATATATCTTTACCCATAGCGGCATATCAAATCATGAGAGAATAGTAAATTATCTGTCAAGGAAAATACAATGAATGTATTAGAGACTTTTGAATGTTCATACTGGATCTAATTTTCATGTTTAATTGTCCTGGAAAGTACTGAACTATGTGTATTTGTAGTTTTGGCTCATCTGAAAAAAATCTGAGAAATTTGGGGTCAGAAACAGATTTTTCAGTGACCATTTCTCTTTTTCACTTTGTGTATTATTTCTGATTTCTCTTATACTTTTCCCAGTTGAGCTATAGCTACCCTAATTTCATGCTCTCCCAAAGGAGAGGGGCATGATTCTGACATGTTTAGAAGAAAGACTCTAATACACCTATCTATTAAAAACTTTTTTTTAAGTAAACCAAAGCTAGCCCAGCAGCATTTCTTTTTTGTTATTTTATTTTATTTTTTTCAATTTTCTTTTTTTCCTTCATTTCCCCCTCTCCTTCTCTCTCACTTCCTCACTCTCTCACTTTTTAGTGTGGGCAATTTGTTTTCCAATTATGTTGCAAATACACATTTATTAACTGTGTTCATTCTTTCATCCACCTGTGGTCAAATCAAACTCTAGCGTTTATCTGCAATATGTTTACCTTTTGTTTTCCTACTATATGAATTATCATCTGTGGCCCTTTGGATTGTACCTCTAAGACTACAGACAGCTGAATGTATTCTCCTACTTAGCAGATATCTATATGAAGTCTACCAGACAGAACAAACCATATTTTGTAAACCAAATTATCGCATTGGGAGTTCTTTTATTTTTTTTCAGCGCTGAACATACAGCATATGGAAGTTCCCATGCTAGGGATCGAATTGGAGCTGCAACTGCAGGCCTATGCCATAGCAACACCAGATCCGAGTCACATCTATGACCTACTCTGCAGCTCAGAATGCCAGATCTTTAACCCACTGAGCAAAGCCAGGCATCGAATCGATATCTTCATGGATATTACTCATGTTCTTAATGTGTTGAACACTTTCTTTTTTCTTCAAATTTCTTTCTAGCTGGTATTTACTAATATATTATTTGTTTTGAAATTTCAACTTCAATTTAACAATTCAAGATACAAATTATGATAAAGTTTTATATGGCTTAAGTATTCTCCATGTTTCATTATTAGCAACTTTATCCTTTAGTCCACTGGCATCAATAATTGGTTGCTGTGGTGTAAATATGCTCAGAAGAATTCAAATTTACTTTATATTATTCCCAAAGTACTTCAATATTTTCATTTTTACTAACATGGATCTTCTTTTCTATTACCTGCTTTTTTAATTAAGGTTTTGGCATGGATTTTCATTTTTTGTCAACCTGGTAAACTTTGGCATGTATTTATCTTAAGCTGTCATGACCTCCTAGGCTTAGGGGCAATACCTAGTCACCATCTTTGATTCCTCTTTTCTCTCACTTTCCTCCTTAACCCACCAAAATGAATCACTTGCTTAAATTTCAAAGTACACCCCCACATCTCACAGCTACCTCTACTACTTCTCCCCCAATCCTATTCACTATTTTGTCATCTGGATCACTACAGTAGTTTCTCTGTTTTCATTCTTACTCTCATGTATCTATTCTCAATCCAGCAGCCAAAAAATTCTTAATAAAACTTCACTCCTGAAACCTTCCAATTGATTCTCACAACACTTAGAATAAAACAGAAACTGTTTACGAGGAACAGAAGTCCCTCCCTAACATAGCTCTTAATTGCCACTCTGCCCTCATCTCCCACAATAATACTCTTCACACACTGCTACAACCAGCCTTCTAGCTTTTCCACAAACCTGCCAAGTTCCTCCTGCTTCAGATTCTTCACATATTGTTTTCTCCATCTACAACACCCATCCCCAGATCCTCATATGGCCTATTTCCTTGCATTGTTCAGACCACCAGACCACACATAAGAGGTCCCATCCCCATCCCCTTATCTTGTTTTATTTCTCTTGGAGTCTTTGTTATTTCCGAAAATATACTGAGCTTACTTACCTACCCCTTTTTAACTTTCTTTTAGAATGTAAGATGTTTTAGACTAAGGATTTTTTCTATTTCTCTCTGTGTCCCTTGCACCCAAAAGAACACCTGATATATGGCATACAATGAATGTGTGCTAAGAAAATAGGCATAAATGCCATCCAAGATAGATGATATTGTACTCATTTTATAGCTGTGGAACCCAAGGCTCAGAGAGGAATCTGCTTGGTATTAGTTGCTAGTTAGTGACAGAGTCAAGGATTAGAGCCTGAACTTGGACTGAAAAGACAGTTGTAACTCTGAGTGGTGTATTCCCTTCCTGACTCTTCACAAACATTCTTGCAGGCTTTTATAATTATGAGTTTACTTCAATTAGTAGTATTAAAAAGGAAAGGACTTAATCCTAATCCTATGGCAGCCCATCAGATAGCATGCATAATCAACACAGCCTTCTTTCTTAGTTTCAATATTGTACTGAACATTTTTCATGTTCTTGTTATTAAAGAATAACAGAATATGTTTCAGACTTGATTAACTCATCAATCTTCATGAAACTTGGCAAGGTTAGTACAATTAATTATCCTTGTTTTACATCCAAAGAACTGAGACCTGCAGAGATTATTAGGTATGTTCAAGGACATATTTGGTAAATTTGGGGCAAGAACCCACTGATATCTGCTTGACTTTCCTTCTAGCAGTTCCCACATCTTTGTTAGAGAAGCTTTCAGTCCATATCATAGCATCCAATTTCAACTAGAGCAATTGTTTCATTTCTAAAGAAACAGTTTACATCTTTACTAAAAATCAAAATGTTAGCTTACTTCATACCATCTATTCATTTGATTAGTACCCTAAAGAGGTATGGAGCAGAAGCTGCTATCTTCTAAATTCTCTTCCATTTCTATGCTTTCAGATTTACGCTGAGTAATGAACATAGTCAAATACGTTTTTCTTTTTCCTCCTTAATATAATTTCAGTAAAATCACAGAAAAATATTGATGTGAATTGTTATAAAAACTCATTGATATTAGTGAGGGTTACAGTATGGAGTTTGTAATTACATGGTCCTAGGTAAATATTCCACCTTTATCAAGTTGTACTTTTGTATCTATGGGTTAGTATGTTATATTTCCTAATCTCAGTTCTTGTATATGGTAAATGTGGGCAATAATAGCACCTATCAAAGAATTCTTTTGAGTATTAATGGCATAGTGTATTTTTTTTTTTTTGTCATTTTGAGGGTCGCATCTGTGGCATATGGAGGTTCCCAGGCTAGGGGTCTAATCAGAGCTGTAGCTGCTGGCCTACACCACAGTCACAGCAACACCAGATCTGAGCCGCATCTGCAACCTACACCACAGCTCACGGCAACACCAGATCCTTAACCCCCTGAGTGAGGTCAGGAATCGAACCCGCAACCTCATGGTTCCTAGCAGCCTTTGTTTCTACTGCACCACAACAGGAACTCCAGGCATAGTGTATTTTTAAGTCCTAACACTTAGTGAGCTCTCAAATAATAAATGATACTTACTATTACATTTTGACTACATCACTATTAATGTTATTATGAAAAAGAGCTGTAATTGACATAGATGGAATAGAAATTTTAGAATGTTTTAGGTATTTCACCAGGCTCAGCTTAACTTCTTTAACATTCAAGGTTAGATATCCTTATTCTTAAAACTCTAAATATGTATTTCAACTTTAATGAAACATTCATTGAGATAAATAAAATCAAGCAGGACAAAATCAAGAGTATCTTCTTTCTATCACTATCTTAAGATTTTTGGGAGACTCTGAGGCTGTCAGATTCTCATTAAGTCTGATGATCTGTAGATCTCAAGATCTATTAAAACATACAGAAAACCAGAGAGGAGATTTGGTGGCACTGATAAATTGAGGTGGGATTAGTGACAACTGCTCACGTCAAAAATATATTTTTAGGTACCATTAGAACCTAGTGTCAATTCTGTTGGTTAATATTATTATCACAATATTATCTTTCTGCTGTAGTATACAGACATTTTATTGGATGATATTTCATGGGGGAAAAAAGGAAAACAATATTGCTTTTTTTAAAACAAATGTCTCCACCTCACTGCCCTTAACTGATGCCAAAGGTTAGATTAACTAGTTACCAAAAACTTCAGTAAAAATTACACAGCCTATAATTTGCATAAAGAATATTGATGAACTGTCTTGAATTAATTTACTTTTGCACCTCTGGAGTACTCATCATCGATCTCCTCCATCAGAATGATGACCTTAAACAACTAAAATATGACCCAACGAAGAAGAAAGTTTGAAAATACTGGCTCTCGTCTCACAAATTCACCATCAAAAATAGACATTCTAAAATGTACTAAAGGTAAATGATAGATCTCACACATACTCAACAATAGGATAGTCATGTATTTGCCAAATGAAAAAGTGTGAGTTCCATAATTGGCTTAATTTTATGTAATCATTTCACTATATAGTTTTTCAAAGGAACATTATAGGAAATGATGATTTGGGGAAATTCATGTACAGAAATTTTGTGAATGGTCTTTGAAAACTCTTCACTTTTTATGGAGCAAATATGTCAGTCAGACACATAAACGGGAGCAGTCAAATGCTAACTTTTAATAAATTAAATATTAGTTTAATAAATTACTAATTGTTTTTAATAATTTTTTCTAACCCGTGTATTTGCATTCACTCCCATACACAGTTGTAACATAATTCTTTGTAAGAATGTTCATTTTTAATTTATTTTAGAATTACTCAGTCTCTAACTTTATCATGCTTTTCTATTCACCCATTTGTCTTTTTATCTTCCCTTCTCTTTATTTATCTGCTATTCTCTGTTATCTACTCACTCTTTTAATTCAAAGATGTGTTTAGTCTTTGTATTTATTGAACAGTTTTGTAGTTTCCTTTCTGTAGAGATATCCTCCCCTTTTTATACATATGCCAATATTCAGTTTAAAGAAGAAAATAGATTATGGTAATTTTCCTTAAAGTAAAAGCAAACCTAAAGTTGACAAATGATTGTCATCCAAGTAAATAAGCATAATTTTAAGTACACAACACTACCACAAAATTACTTATATATGTAATTATATTTTTTGTTACTTACAAGTTGAAATTTTAATTATGTAACTATATTTTTTGTTACTTACAAGTTGAAATTTTAATTATGTAGGACAATTAATGACCTTTTATCAAGTAGTACATTTTTTAAAATCAGGTAAACATAATTTCTTTATAAATCCTCAGTGATCACTCTATCATGTAAAGCACTAAATTTAAGCTAACTCAGAACATTACCACTCAGACTAGTCTTTGTGAATTTCAAAATCTTAAACCCTGAAAAATTCAAGGCACTGCCATAAACATAGGCTGGGAAAAATGAAAGAAGCCCAAGTCATCTATCCCCCCAAAAAAGATACTTCCTAGGTTTAGAGGAAGTAAGGGAAGCAGGCAGGGGCAAGGGGAGGTAGATGAAAGACAGAGCTTGGTTTAAAAAGAAAAAAAAAAACCTAACTAGAAATGACCACATGGCCAGAAGAGAGGGTTCTCTGTACCCAATCCTGCAACACCAGTTTTCTTTGTAAGAGTCTCAAGAAAGCTGAAAAAGCACCCACCGCTCAGATGTCTCTGAGAATGCACTTTAGTTCAGGGGAGCAAAGAGCCATTCCGGCTTGTTTATGGGTGCTGTGTGGTGAGGACTTTCCAGTTTGCAGATCAGTGTCTGCTTTATCTGCCCTGAGACTGCTCTCAGTTCCATTTGAATAATGCTGGATGGCTTGCCCTTTCAATGGCCCAAGACACTCACAATCCTTTTAAGTGGCAGGTAGTGCTCTAGACACTGAGCAGAAGGGCTATGTGCCCTGGTGAGACAGAGTGAACCAGTTTCCTGGGAGCCAGGGCAGAGATGGAACAGGGGCACTGTTACATTAATACAGAGAAGTAGGCAGTGTAAGAAAGAAAAGAAAAAGTGCTCTTTTCTATTTTTAGGGGATTTGCAACCAATCCTCTGAATTTTTTCTTTATCTTATCTCTCTTTATTTGACACTTCTCCACTACTTAGGTAGAAGTATACTGGCAGAGTGGTCAAAATCAATGCTATTTTTTTCTCCTCCCAATATTTAAAGGTCTCAACCCAAGGATAATAAATATAAAAAATACCTCAAATTATAATGTTAGATTCCTCAGGGCTAGATTTCTGATATATATGTCAACCAACTGATGAGGATTTGAATTCAGCACAATATAAATTTTCAAGAGGACTAGATATGATGGCATTTTGTACCAATTAATATCATTCAAGAACTCACTAAATAATGACTAACTCATATTCAAACCTTCCTTGATGAAAAGATGAAAATGATTTTCAAGATTAAGCCACATTTATTTTGTTTGGGGAAGGGAAGAAGAACTTTACTTTTTGAGATCTAACTCAGAATACCTGTTTACCACCATGCAGACTGAGTGAAATATACTGTCTGTAAGAACTTTGTACTTTTATCTCATGACCCAAAATATATATTGATGAATAAAAGCACACACATTTTATATTTAACATTATCATTATGCAAATCTTGAATGATGTGAATCTTTACATAAAAAATACACAAAGGTGTTAGAATATTTTTTATTCTATAATTATATTCAATAATGCAACGAAGATGTAATAATAAATACTAGTCTATTTCTCCAAATGCTCAGAGACTTCTCTATGTTGTTCACAAAAATACATACACACAAAAACATATATAGTCATTCATCCATTTTTAAAAATTCATCTTATTCTATGCCAAGAATTATTTGAGGCACTGGGCATACTTTAAGAAACCAAACAAAATCCCTACTGCTATGGATCTTATATATTTTTAAGTAAATAATTGCTCATGAAGGTTTAATATAGTCATGAATAATTAACATGACTATGTTAAACAAGCAATGTACTTTGAGAATGGCAATAAAGGGAGATATATCTGTTTAAATCCATAATGTAATAATAATAATGCCTGTGCTTATATTTAATAACATACATAATCCTGATTATGATGGAATTTATGAAACAGGGTGGCAGCTTATTCAAAAGCTAGAGATGAACATTTCCTTTGTAAAGTAATGCCTCATTTTCTTTTTTTTTTTTTTTTTAGTGCCATACCCACAGCATATGAAAGTTCCCAGGCTAGAGGCTGAAGTGGAGCTACAGCCGGTGGCCTACACCACAGCTACAGCAACAGCAACATGGGATCCAAGCCATCTCTGTGACTTACACCACAGCTCACAGCAATGCCAGATCCCCCACCCACTGAGCAAGGACAGGGATCAAACCCTCATCCTCATGAATACTAGCTGGATTCCTTCCTGCTGCACCACAATGGGAACTCCTCTTCATTTTGATCATTCACTGATTAAATTTACAAATTTTGGAGTTCCCATCCTGGTGCAGTGGAAATGAATCCAACTAGGAACATGAGGTTGTGGGTTTGATCCTTGGCCTCTCTCAGTGGGTTGGGGATCCGGTGTTGCCCATGGGCCGTGGTTTAGGTTGCAGATGCAGCTTGGATATGGCACTATTGTGGCTCTGGCATAGGCCGGCAGCTACAGCTCTGATTTGACCGCTAGCTTAGGAACATCCACATGCCGCGGTGTGGCCCTAAAAGGACAAAAGACAAAAATAAAATAAATTTACAAATTTCCCTGACTCTATGTATTTGCATACTCTTTAATCTTCACCATAATTTGCATACACATACACACAAAAACACACAATGGGTCACAGATGCCTGACATTGTTTCCTACTGGCCTATCCCTCCCTTAAGGCACCCTTCACCTAATACTCATTAGACGATATGGAAGCATCTACTCATTCTCAGTTCTGGTACCCCAGCTGCTGGCCTGCTTAAAGCCATGGATCACTGGGCTATAGATGGGTTCTATTAGCTAGCATTAGCCCTAATGATATGAGGGGTAGAGGATAGGAAAGAATGAGGTAACAGGATAGAAAAGGGAAAAACAAATGAGGACAGTTCAGTGGGCCTGAATGCCTATCTAATCCATTCTAAGAACCAAAATGAATAAAAGTAAGTTTATCCTCAGAGCTATACATATACTTGATTTTGAACACCAAGATAAGTGGTATAAGCTTAAAACGGCTCCCACACCTGTTTTACAGGATTTGAAATTCTTTCAAAGCAGAGATCATAGACACCAATGCCCATGGGGCTAGGCAGGAAATGTAAATATGAGCACTAGGCTGAGATTAAGGCAAGAGCAAGTGGTATTTATGGTGGGAAGTAGAGATCACATGATTTGGTAAAGGATGCAGCTGCTTCTCAGGTCTTTCTGGTTGTTCCCCTTCAAATAGTGGGGGCCCAGTGTTGCCAAACCTTATTTTTCAAGAGCAATGCTGTAAGTGGACCTGCTCCAGTTTACACATGCACAGGTCCTAGGTTTTTCCAGACAGTAGTTGTGGTCAAAGAAGTCTATGGTCATTCAGATAAGACTCTCATCCACAAAGTCACTACCAGGTTATAAGAAATCACCTTTTAGACCAACATCTGCCACACACAAACATTTTTTTAGACAAACACTGAGTGGCAAGCAAGGAGAAACAGTTAATATGTGTTATTTCTGCAAGTCTCACCGTCCTTGCAGGTGCTCTGATCACAGCTTTATGAAAGTCTTACCCAAGGCAGGTACTTGCTACTGTAAATAGTGCTGCAATGAACATAGGGGTGCATATATCTTGTTGAATGAAAGTTTGTTGCAAGCTACTGTTTTACGGTTTCTGCTTTTGTAAAATTTCTTCTGTTTTTTTTAGAGTTTAATAGATAATAGTAATGAGACTTAATAAACTAGAATTAAAGGGTTTTAGTCTGAATATAAAAGATTAGTAGCTATTTTCTACATCAGGAGATATATTTGAAGAGTGAGGAGGGAGACAGAAAAAGACATACCAGTATAAAATAAGAAAAGAAGGGAGAGTAGAGTTGATGACCACAATGACTAACTGGCCATTGTTCAAATTCTGCAGCCAGTTACTCCATTCATCCTCCTCTGTGTCGTGCAAGGAATAACAGCTGGGCCTGGAGGGTCTTCTTTGCGTAGGTGTATATCTTAGCATTTTAGCAAGAATAGGCTTCAATGTGTACTCACCTCATGGCATATTTTATATAAGCATTCTTGATACTAAAATATTTCACTCTGTATTTTCAACATCTAATTGCAGTGTTTTTTCGACGTTTTAAAAGAAGGCCCATACAAGCAATATTGAATCATGACCTTTAGAAGTTGAGTCTAATCAGACATATTTTTGAATACCCCACAGACCATTATGAATTACACTAAAGTTTTAGAGTTACTGCTCTAGATATTAACAGCCAACATAAAGAATACATGCTTTTAAGGAGTGTCCCACCATACAGGATTCATTAAGAAAGGACAGGAGTTCTCTTGTGGCACATTAGGTTAAGGATCTAGCATTGTCACTGCATGAAGCTGGGGTACTGGTATGAAACAGGTTCAATCACAGGCCTGGGAATTTTCAACAGCTGGGGTTGCAACGACAACAAAAAACGTAAGATAAACTGAAAAGACTGGGAAAAAATAGAGACTCTAATAGGGAAGAACAAATTTGACTCATATTAGGTCTCTTTCTTTTACTTTAAGCTTTGTGTTCTGTTGCCTAGCCTAGCCATGCTGGCTCTGAACCTTTTGTAAAAGAATGTTGTCTAGGGCCTGAAATATACAGAGAGCCTATTCTCAAGGCTCTGACCTTTGAGTCCATTTATATAGAGATAAAAAGTTGCAAAACAGAAAATAACATTTGTCTTGGAGGTTTACAAAAACATCTTGACCTCACCCACATGGATAGCTGGAAGAACAAAGGATTTCTAAACCAATGAGTTTGCAACAACTAACCACACCCCTCCCCCACTTTGCCTTTTATTTTTTAAAAATGTGAAAGAGTTCATCTACAATGTTTTAATTTCTGCTGTGCAACAAAGTGATTCAGTTATGCATATACACATAGCCATTGTTTTTCAGATTCTTTTCCCATATAGATTCTCATAGAATGTTGAGTAGAGTTTCCTGTCCTTTAACCTACCTTTAAAGTGCTTTACTGAAACCCTTTGAGGATTGTGGGGTTTTCTGGGTACAAGTGAACTGTCTCCTTGTACATGCTGCAATAACCTCTTCTCTGCTCCAAACTCTGATATTTCAGTATTGTTTAAACTCACTGTGCACTGGGCACACAAACTTATGATCAGTAACAAGATCACATATACAGGATCTCCTTCACCAGGTCCAAATTCCCAACCCTGATAACTCAAATGCCATTCTTGCAGCCCATGTACTTTATTTCAGTCTTTAGCTTTTATTTTTTTCTCTCTTAACCACTTATTTTGTCCTCCCTTTGTATAATCAGCCTTATTTTCTCATGGCCTTGCTCACTCTAATCAACTTGCTCAATTTTACCACTGCAGTCATTCCTCAACTTACTACTTCTCTAAGAACTTTTTAAAACAAATATCCCATGTTTATATTCTATAGCTTGATTTTGGTGGAGGTCAAAACTTATGAAACTGCACACCTGAAAAAGATAAATTTTAGTCCATGTAAATTATACTTAAACCTGATTATGAAAATTAATTATGTATTTTAAAAATCCTATTTTTAGTCCCATTTGCTTCCCTCTGAATTTACAAATAAGGACAGAAGCAGCAGAAAATAGGGTCCATAAATTTTGCAAGGCCGATTGAAACAGCATATTGTAATTGTGTTTTAATATATTTTTATCTAGTTGGATATTTGGAAATAAATCCAGACACGTAGCTTTTCTTTTACTCTGAAATTAGGACTACTGGCATGACCAGTGAAGTGTGGCCAAAAGGGCCTAAATTAGGAAAGAAGTATTTAAGACATCTTTTTACTACTTTACAGTTTGAGATTCAAGTTTCTCTTGGATTAAAAGAAAAGAATAATCTTCCTCTCACTGCCAACATTTTTAGAGGAGAAAAACGGCCCCTTGTAAGAAGAGATAAACTGGAGTCTTTGATAGTAGGTAGTCTTCCCTTAGGGTCTCATCAGTGGAGCTATTAGATGGTGAAAAGATAATACATTCAGGAAAGTTTGATAAACATGCTTCCTCCTCAGAACTGTTTCATTAGATGCTTTTATCACTAGAATTATAATGAGAGCCCTGGAACTGTAGCAGAGATTGGGGAAATGATTCATCAGGTTATGCAGCTCTTACAGGGATTCAATCCCATAAATTGTCTTTAGTGCCCTATCTTGGCTGAGTTTTAATTACAATAGGTCATGTTAATTTGATCAAGGTTTCTATGTCCATGCAGATATAGAGCTAAAGTACCTTCTAGAAATATTATTTCTAATCTCATTTGTGTCTATATACTCTTATGATTAATTGCTAATGAGATTTCTTAATACCGGAACTGTTTGTGTTAGACATTTGGGAGATTTGTTTTAATAATACAATAATAAAACATTGCCATTTGCCATTTTATTTCTCTCAGTGTAAATCGATATTTTAAATCCTTTCTGCACATTTATGTTTTTGTATGTCCACATCTAATACTATGATTTTATTGCAAGGTTACACTGTCAGCTGCCTCTGTTTTCCAATACCATGGCATTCATAAAAGAGAAATGTTGATACTCCCACTGACTTTAAGTGACGGTATTTTGCCTGTTTGATTTTCTTCATAACTGATGATTTCACTAGTCTATTTCATAGTTAAATTTTAGATGGTCTCACTGAGCTAATAAAAACATAAGGAAATATGACTCAAAGGCCAAGCTGATCAAATGGTGGTCTTATAAATTGGAATAGTAGATAGTTCCCAGCATATGTGATTTCCTAATCCTGGGAAGACCATTCTTCCTCAAACTTGTTCCCTATTTGTTATATTCCTTTCCCCACAAACCTAACTTTATGAAATTTCAAGTTGATCAGCTATCATCTCGCCCTTTATTCCTTCACTGATGCTTTCAAAAACTTTTATTTCAGTACTTAGATATTTGTTCAAAAAGCTTTTAAAGTACAAATATTCTCAAGGAGAAATACCAACCACTGATGCATTAATGAACTTAGCCTCATTAGAAGACAGAGTGGAATGAGGAGGAGAGAAATTAAAGATATTTTGCACTTAAGAAAGTTGATTTTTATCTAGGACTTTAGAGCTCAGGACAGCCAGAGGTCTCTTAGTGATTTATAACACTAAATAAAATTTCTATCTCTTATTGAAAGGAAGTTTTCATAAGTACAAAACAGGTGAAAACTGGAGTTCCCGTTGTGGCTCAGGGGTTAACGAATCCAACTAGGAACCATGAGGTTGTGGGTTCGATCCCTGGCCTTGCTCAGTGGGTTAAGGATCCGGCGTTGCCATCAGCTGTGGTGTAAGTTGCAGATGTGGCTCGGATCCCTCATTGCTGTGGCTCTGGTATAGGCCAATAGTTCCGATTCGACCCCTGGCCTGGGAATCTCCATATGCCACAGGAGCGGCCTAAGAAATGGCAAAAACACACCCCCCCCACACACACAAAAAAAAAAACAGGTGAAAACTGGATCCTCAAGACAGGAATACCTGCAAGTAAGAAAGTGGACTAAGAAATTTGGGAAAGTAATTTAATTCAAAAATGTTAAAGGATAGAATAATATAATGTGTGGCATAAAAATCTATAAATACCAAACAGGTGAAAATTATTATTAAGATTATGAATCCAAAAGGATTCCTTTCCAGAAAAGTGTGATTTATCCCAGGGATGCAAGGATTCTTCAATATCCAGAAATCAATCACTGTGATATATCACATCAACAAACTGAAAAATAAAAACCATATGATCATCTCAATAGATGCAGAAAAGGCATTTGACAAAATTCGGCACCAACTTCTGATAAAAACTCTCCAGATAGTGGGCATAAAGGGAACCTACCACAAAATAATAAAAACCATACATGAAAAACCCACAGCTAATACCATTCTCAATGGTGAAAAATTGAAAACATTTCTTTTGAGATCAGGTACAAGGCAGGAATGTCTACTTTTATCACTATTATTCAACATAGTTTTAGGAGTCATATCCATAGCAATCAGAGAAGAAAAAGAAATAAAAGAATCCAAATTGGAAAAGAAGAAGTAAAACTATCAATGTTTGCAGATAACATGATACTATACCTCAAAAAACCTAGACAGCACCAGAAAACTGTTAGAACTCATCAATGAATCTGGCAAAGTTACAGGCTACAAAATTAATCCACAGAAATCAATTGCATTTCTATATACTAAAAATGAAAGATCAGAAAGAGAAATCAGAGAAACCATCACATTTACCATTGCATCAAAAAGAATAAAATACCTAGAAATAAACCTACCTAAAGAGACAAAAGATCTATACTCTTAAAACTATAAGACACTGATTAAAGAAATCAAAGATGACACAGATAGATGGAAATATATACCATGCTCTTGAATTGCAAGAATCAAAATTGTCAAAATGACTGTACTACTCAAGGCAATCTACAGATCAATGCAATCCCTGTGAAATTACCAAGGATGTTCTTCAGATAACTAGAACAGAATATTTTAAAATTTATACGGAAACACAAGAGATCCTGAACAGCTAAAGCAATATTGAAAAAAAACAAAGGAATCAAGCTTCTTGACTTAAGAAAATACTACAAAGTTACAATTATCGAAACAATATGGTACTGACACAAAACCAGAAATACAGATGAATGGAACAAGATAGAAAGCCTAGAAATAAACTCAAGCACCTATGGTCAACTAATCTATGATAAAGGAGGCAAGACTATACAGTGGAAGAAAGATAGTCTCTTCAGTAAATGGTGCTTGGAAAACTGGAAATCTACATGTAAAAGAATGAAAATAGAATAGTATCTAACATCATACACACACAAAAAAAAACTCAAAATGGATTAAAGACCTAAATATAAGGCCATATATTATAAAACTCCTAGAAGAAAACAGAGGCAGAACACTCTTTGACACAAATCAAAGCAACATCTTACTTGATCTACCTCCCCAATGGTACCTAATTAAACTCAAAAGTTTTTGCACAGCAAAGAAAACCATTATAAAAATGAAAAGACAACCCACAGAATGGGAGAAAATCTTTGAAAATGATGCAACAGTCAAGGGTCTAATATCCAAAATATACAAACAAATCTTACAATTCAAAAAAAAAAATTGAAAAATGGGCAGAAGACCTAACTAGGCAATTCTCCAAAGAAGACATACAGATGGCCAACAGGCACATGAAAAAATGCTCAACATCGCTAATTTTTAGAGAACTGCAAATCAAAATTACAAGGTGCCATCCATCTCACACCAGTCAGAATGGCCATCACTGACATGTCAACAAATAACAAATGCTAGAGAGGGTGTGGAGAAAAGGTTATCCTCCCCTCTTTTACTGTTGGTGGGAATAAAAATTGGTACAACCATTTTTCTGAGGGGTACCTCAGAAAACTAAATACAGAACTACCATATGATATAGCAATCCCACTCCTGGGCATATACATATACCCAGAAAAAAACTTTCACTGAAAAAGATACATGCACCTGTATGTTCACTGCAGCACTATTCACAATAGCCAAGACATGGAAACCACCTAAAAGTCCATCGACAGATGACTGGATTAAGAAGATGTTATACATATATACAATGGAATACTATTCAGCCATAAAAAGATCAATTAATACCATTTGCTGCAACATGGATGGACTATACTAAGTGAAGTAAGCCATAAAGAAAAAGACAAATATCATAGGCTATCACTTATTTGTGGGATCTAAAATATGGCAAAGATGATCCTATCTACAAAAAAGAAAGAGATCAGGGGGCCAAGGAGAGCAGACTTGTGGTTCCCAAGGGGAAGAAGGGAGGGAGTAGAATGGACAGGGAAATGCAAACTTTTTGTGGATGCAAAGTGTTATATTTGGAATGGATGCGCAATGGGATCTTACTGTATAGCACAGGGAACTATGTGTGATTGGGTCACTTCTCTGTACAACAGAAACTGAAGAAACATTGTAAATCATCCATACTTTAAAATAAAATAAAATAAATTGTCACAGCCATGAAATATAAACTGTAGGAAGTGTAATAAATAATTGCGTAAATTTTATGGTGACTGATGACAACTAGACTTTTCACCAGTTGATCATTTTGAAATGTAGAGCAATACTGAATTGCTCTATTGCATACCAGGAATTAACATAGTGTTGTAGGTAAATTATACTTCACAAACAAACAAACTCATAGAAAAAGAGATCAGGTTTGTGGCTACCAGAGGCAGAGGTAAGGTGGGAGAGGGGGAATTCAATAAAGGCAGTCAAAATATACAAACTTCTGGTTATAAATAAGTATTAGGGGATATAATATACAACATAAAAGTCATCAATACTGCTGTATGTTACAAATGAGACTAGTTAAGAAAGTTCTCATCACAAGGAAAAAAAAATTTTCTTTCTTTACCATTGTACCTGTATGAGATGGGTATTCACTAAACCTATCATGATAATTATTTCGTGATGTATGTAAATCCAAGCATTATGTTGTACACCTTAAACTTATACAGTGCTGCATGTCAATTATATCACAATAAAACTGAAAAAACAATAAAATATAAATTTATATTATATTTTATGTTATAAAATATGAATTTATAATGCACTCCAGTAGACAAAGGCCAGGTCCACAAATATCTTCAAGACATGCTTCCTTCTACTTTGGCTTGTCAATCAAGATGTCTTGCGACAAAACACTTAAGATTCTTAGAAACTCTTCTGTCAAGTTGAGAGGTCAAAGCAGTACCATTTCAAATTTTCTGAGGTCCTAACAAAGGGTCTCCCATGAACACCCATGAATTGATATTGACCTTGAGGTCACATTTTACTGGCAAGCACCTGGATTTGATCTTGGCTCTTTACCCAAAGAAGCTTGAGGAATTGGTGCCAGCTTAGAGAAGCTGAAAATGGGAACCAGTTTTATTATCTACCCTGGCAAGCCCTAGGTGAGATACAGTGAGATAAGAGTTTTAGTTTTTTTAATCTTGTTTATTCAGCTTCTTAGGCAGGAACACTGCTCTGTGAAGGGGAAGGACAGGAAGTCTACGTTGTATAAGAGCTACCCAGAACAAAGACCTGGTGCTCAGACTCTGGAGGTGACTCCTCAGCCCACACCAGTGCTGAATAAACCTGGCTATTCCACATCTCCGAGTGCTGCTTGCCTCTTTTCTGCTGCCATGGTTTCTGCAACAATAGTTCCCCTAAATTCTGCTTGAAAATGAAATACCTCCCTTTTTAAAAAATTTCTCTCATTTACTTTAATACAGGTATTTAAAGTCAGTTATCATTTTCAATATTCTACCTGAAAATACTCATAGCCAGCTCCATGAGTTAATTAGACAAATTTCTGTCTTCCAAAACACCAGAGGTACAGTGTTTTCAATCATTCGACCAACAAAAGAAAGTAACTTTTCTCCAGCCTTCAATAACAATTTTCTCCAGCTTTCAATAACCACCTTCTCACTACCTTTCTCTTATCCACAACAGGCTTCTCTCCATCTTGCAGGCCTTTATACCTATATTTGGTCATTAGGTGAATAACACCTATTTGAAGTTTTTGCTAGTGTGAAAGATGCTGACTTGTATTTCACTTGATTGCCTGTTTAAGTGTGATTGACAGCTCCAACTGCTGCACTCTGAGTCCATCATGATGGCAGCCCTTCTGCAGACCGCTCAGAGATAGTAACTGACTGTGGCAGGATGCTAAGACAGGTACATGTATATGTTAAGAAATGAACCTAAAATTTAGTAATTTAATATCACAACCGGGATTTGTATTTGTAATTGTTCCTAATTCTTTGAACCAGGATTTTGAGCAGAGCTTGCCCAGGCAGTGCTTCTGCTCCATGCAGTTTTGGTTGGGGTCAATAGCTCATATTCCCAGTACACATTGCTGCAGAAGTGAAATAAATTCCACCTTTGGTGAGAATTATTAGTAGCAACCATAGAAATAGAACACTTGGATCTTCTGCCATAAGGAAAGCCACTGATGTCCTTGGTTGCTACACTGCGAACCAATACAATATACATGCAAAGGCCACATCCTATACACATGCTCCCAGCCAATGATTGAGAGCCAGGGACACTGAGGCAGGCCTATCCTATAAGACATGGGAATACTCTGACAGCCTACTTTGGCCTGTAGCTCCTCAACAGCCTGACATAAAAGTCATCCTCCCAAATTAAGTTCCATCCTCCATTTCCAGAATAGTGAATAGTTTTTCTAGTTCCCAGTAATACATTGGTTAGTTAGAATATGTTACTGATGTTGGAAGGGCAACAATACAAGCTTTTAACTTCTTTTACTATAAAAGAACTAGAAAAATAAAAAGGAATCATTCAGAATCAAAAACAGGGGAAAGTGCCCAACATACCCAATATTATTATTATAGTTTCAAGTCCTATTAAATGAAAGTCTTCTCCAAGTTTATATTAGAAAAAGATGAGTATAAGGAGATCAGAGGATGATTAGCTGGAGAGATGGAAGGTGTTCGAATTTCATCACCTTTGCATGCAAAGCTGAAGTTCCTCATGACAAGCTATTAGGACAGGCAGAGTGAGAAAGAAATAGCCCACTGTTTTTATGGAAATACATATGTTACTTTTATGAGTATTTTTAAAGATGAAAGTAAGACCACCGAGGAGAAATGAGGAAAGATCAACTGACTTAGCAGAAGGCTGGGAATGCTCCTTTCTTCCAGCTAAGGAAGGAGCCCCACATTTTAACAACAGTGGTGATCAACCTCACCTTCCTTGGTTCTTAGTGTAACAGAGAACATACTTGACCCCATATTGGATCTATTCCTTTAGCTCTAACTTTCAGGCTCTGTTGCCTGTGCTTAGTCAGGCTGGATCTGCAGGTCTGTAAAATAATGACGCCTATAAACTGATATACACTCAACAGACCATTCTCAAGATCCTGCCTTCCATGGCTGACCTTAAAATTATGTTTTACTCATACAGATATAAAAAGTTGCAGAACAGAGGATAACATTTGTCCTGTTGGAGGTATATAGGAAGACTGTGACCATACTTACGTGAACAGCTGTAAAAACAAAGGATTCTAGCACCAAGAAGTTTGCAATGACCAGCCACATCCCCTCCCCTTTTAATATAAAAGAAGCCTGAATTCTAAGTTGAGTAAGATAGTTCTTTGGGATACTAGTTCACCATCTTCTCAGTCTGGTGGCTTTCTGAATAAAGTCGCTATTCTTTGCCCCAACATCTCATCTCTCAATTTATCTACTTGTTGTGTAGTGAGCACTAGGAGCTTGGACTTAGTACTATTAGTGTTGTCAACTCTTCCAATGGGGGATAGGGCTGGATGGTCTCCTAGGTTCTTTTCAGTGCCACATTTTAAGAATATTATTAAAACTCTGGTTGGATTGGACCATTTCTGTTTTTAACTCCAAAGCTGTGATCATATTTCATACAGATGTGATTCAAGTGCAATTTATTCAATCAACATATATAAAATTAAGAGAACTCCTCTAGCTCTAGCCGTATTCTATACAGCCTCAATTCAGATTCCAGTCTTATGGACAGAGAATACTTTCTTTTTGTGAAGAGATGGTGTAGGATAGGGCACCTTTACAATTGTAAAAATTAATCTTATTGCACTAATTATTCATCTCAATAAACACTCAATTTATGTGTAAACATGCTATATTAAAGTTCCAAATGTCTCTTAAGTGGAACGTTTTAATATTAATACAGTTTATAATTTTTCAATTACTCATTTATAATTTTGGATGGAAAATGATTTGGAGAACATCCAAATTTAATGGAAATAAACACCAAAGTTCCGTCTACAGGGATGAGTTCATATATAGAGAGAAATAGGGAAACAAAAGGAAGGAAAAAGAAGGAAAGAATTTTTCATGCCTTAAGCTAGGCTGTTACTATTTCTATTCTCAAGTATTTTTGAACAGCACTAACATTTATGTTTTATTTCATAAAATAATTTCTTTATGATTACTGATCTGATTTTATTTTGAAAGAGTGTGTAAATGAAAAAAACAAGGGCAGCATTGGTGCAAATAATGCAAAAACCTACTTTTTATATTAGATACATTTGAAAGTAAAATATTTAGGAAATCTGTTTCTACACCTAAAGCTATGTGCAAAAGAACACATGTGAAAAATAGAGCTATGATTCCAAGTTGTGGTCTAATATCTAGGATTTCATAGGGTTATTAAGTATACCACAGTATCTATTAAGTACTGACCTTTGCAACAGAAACTTGGCATAAACTGTTCTCTTCAGGAAACAGATAGAGCCAGAGAGCCTGTTAGATTTATGCAGAATATTGAGCTGATCAAGCTGTGTCTACAGTAGCTGTCCAAATACAGACTGTGTAAAAACATGATAAATTACCCTTAAGAGGGAAAGGTTGAGTGATATTAATTAAGCGGTCTGAAATTTAAATTCCAATTAAACCATTTTAATGAATTTCCTGATGACTAAGCAAATCTTTACTTTGTTTACCCTATTATTCCAGGAAAACCAGAAAAACCCCATAATGATAAAGGGAATACCAAACATATCATAAAGAAAGACGTCCGCTCTGGATGAAATTTTTTTTATATGGCGACGTTTTCCTGCTTTAAATTCTTCAATGGTTAACTTGGCATCTATCCAGTCCTTCTATGCCAGGCACTGTTTTATGGGAGGTATATATAAATCATTCTATCTTCACAAGTACCATATGAGGTAGCCAGCATTATTATCCACATTTTTCATATAAGGCACTGAGGCACAGAAAGGTAAATACCTCGTCACTGGTCAGACATCCTCCCAGAGGCCTAAAAAGCTATATTTGGCTTAACAGACAAGACCTTCCCTGATGTGGTCCTTGGTCTCCTTAGGAGCCAGCCTCCCCTTCTTCTCAAATACTCCGTGTTACCTATGTCAGCCTAGTTCAGTTTCCTGAACAATCGATACCCTCTCAAATTCATAACTATTTCCTCTTCCCACTTGGCCTTAATTATCCTTGGAAATACAAAGGAGTCCCTTTATTGACAATTCTTTGTCTTGACTCTTCTTCCTATATCCTCCAATAAATACCCTATGGTTTTCTTTGTCATTGAACCTCTCAATTGAACTATAAATTATCTATTTATTTATCACTTTTGAGGTTAAAAAAAAGTCATCCTTTATCAGACTCCATAATTCATCAACTGTACAAACCACTGATCACTAAATTCATCTTAAGCCTATCCCCAGCTCTGAGCATAAAAAAATACTTAACAGGGAGGCAGAGGGGTAAGAGGTCGTGCACACCTTCTCCCACAGACATATCAAAAAAACACATCTACATGTAAAAGGGCTTGCATAGAACATCAACTGAACACTGACAGAAGAACTTAAACCTCCAAAAAGGGCAAGAAACTCTTGACATAACTGGGCAGAAAAAAAAAAAAAAAAGAGAAAAGGAATCAGGACAGGACTAGCACTCCCCTGAGAGGGATTTGGAAAGAGAAAAAGAACCCACATCCTGGAAAGCCACCTAATTGACGGAAAGATCAGCCGAGTTGGAGAAAACTGCAGCAGCTAGACTGAGAACAACAAAGCAGGGTGAGAGCCGCACAGATCATCTGAACCACCAGCCTGGACAACACAGCCTGAGATGCTCGGGCAGGGCTGGGTGCTGAGACTTAAGCTCTGGAGGTCAGTCCCAGGGAGAGGACTGGTGCTGGCTGTGTGGGGACAGCCTGAGGGGCTAAGGAGCAGTGCTCCATGGGCGGGGGAGCATATGCTACAGGCTGAGGAGGGGAATGCCACAGCAGAGGGAACCTGGGAGAAGGTCCAGACCCACAGGAGAGGCAAGGTGCCATTGTTAGGGAGGGAGAGAGGAGGAGGGGTGGACTGCCATGGGCTCTCAGAGAGTGGGGCGGCTCTGGCGCAGGCTGCAGGCAGCAAGAAGCCTCTCACTCGTTTAGGGGAGACTGGGCGCTTCTTTTGCAGGTTACTGTTGGCTAGGCACCTCTTGTGTAGGCTAAGGTTATCAGGGGAGTATGTGGGACATGGTGCCTCTTGCAAGATCTACAAGTGGCAGGGACAGACCATGGTGGTCGTCTCAGAGACCAGAGGGAGGCGCGGCTTGCCACCACTGGGGGTCTGTGAGTGGGCTCCACCTGCAACCCCAGTCACCTGAGGGGCTGGGAAAAAAGAAAAAAAGAGGGCACTGCAACCAAGCACCATATGCTGTTGCTCTCACTCCCGGGGAACACACCCGCCCTGTAGCTACCACAGCCAAACACTCTGGGTGACCCCCAGACACTTGGTCACTGTCCCTTCCCAAGACTCTACAACTAGAAGCAGCTGGTACAGCACCTCCTGCGTGGGCTAAGTGGGACAGGGTACTTCCTGCGTGGTCTGCAGGTGGCAGGGGCAAACCGCCGCAGTTATCTTTGACTCCAGAGGTGGGCATGGCCCACCGCCACTGGGGATACCTAAATAAAAATCACTTGCAGTCCCAACCACCTCAAAGGGCACCACAAAGAAGGACACTGTAATGGAACACCCCCTGTTGTTCTTCCTCCCCTGGAAGCACACCTGCCTTGCTGCTGCCACTGCCAAACACTCTGGGCAGTGCCCAGATGCTTGATCACTGTCCCTTCCCAGGAACCTGCAACTAGGAGCAGACTGTGCAGCACCTCCTGTGTGCGCTAAGCAGGATGAGGTGCTTCTGGCACAGTCTACAGGAGGCAGATGCAAACCACTGCAGTCATCTCTGGCTCCAGAGGTGGGAGTGGCTCGCCACCACTAGGGGTCCATGAACAGACACCACTTGTAGTCCCATTCACCTCAAGGGCACCACAGAGGAGGGCATTGTGACTGAACACCACCTGTTGGTGCTCTCGCACACCTGGGAACACACCCATCCTGCTGCTGCCACTGCCAAATGCTCCGGACAGTACCCACACACCTGATCTCTGTAACTTCCCAGGATCCTGCAACTAGGAGCGGCCCGTACAGCACCTCCTATGTGGGCTAAGTGAGATGGGTTGCTTCATGCAAGGTCTAGAGGTGGCAGGGGCAAACCACTGCAGTTATCACTGACTCCAGAGGCAGTCGTGGCCCACTACCACTAGGGGTCCCAGAACAGGCACCACTTGTATCTCCAATCACCTCAGAGGAGGGCACTGCAATCGAACACTACCTGTTGTTGCTCTCACTCCCCTGGGAATTCATACACCCTGCTGCTGCCACTGCCAAATGCTCTGAGCACTTTATAAATCTGCCTAAGGCTCATTACCACTTCCCAGGGCCCTGCAACTAGGAGTAGCCAGTAGCACGTTCCTGCAGGTCCTTGCTGCTCATGAGAGCCTAGCAACCAGGCACTGACTACTGGCCCTACCCTTTGTCTACTTCTCCCTGGAAACACACTCAGCACCCTGGGGATAACAGCCTGCTCACACCAAAGAAATAGACAGCAAATATTCAAACTCCCACACCAAAAATAAATAGTAACTCCCCACAAAATACAAAGGGGTGCTCTTGCATATAAATAGTCCTCCAAGACTACAGCTTAGCTTCCCTAAACTCACAGAAAAAGAAAAAACATAAGCAGGATGAAGAAGCTCAGAAGCCAATCCCAGTTAAAGGAACAGAATTCACATGAAGCAACAAGCAATGGAACAGACCTCTGCAGTCTGACAGACAGAGAGTCCGAAAGGGAGACAGTGAAAATACTGAGGGAATTAGGATGAATAACAAGGAATTAAAAGAGGATATGAACAGTAAAGCAGATTCTTTTAGAAAGGATCTAGAAAATATAAGGAGGAGCCAAGAAAAATTAGAAAATTCACTTGCAGAGATGCAAGCTGAGCTAAAGGCACTAAAGAGCATAATGAATAATGTAGAGGAATGAATTAGTGACTTGGAAGACAGAATAATGGAAATCACCCAATCAGGATAGCAGACAGAAAACCAAATGAAGGAACACTCCCAAAGATATTCTATGATGCCACCATCACCCTAATTCCAAAATCAAAGATACCACCAAAAAAGAAAACTATCGGCCAATATCTTTGATGAATTTAGACACAAAAATTCTCAACAAAATTTTAGCCAACCAAATCTAACAACATATAAAAAAGATCATGTACCATGACCAGGTGGGATTCATCATACGCAATATACGCAGTGGTTCAACATACACAAATCAATCAATGCCACAAACCACATTAACAAAAGGAAAGTAAAAAACCACATGATCATTTCCATAGATGCAGAGAAAGCATCTGATAAAGTCCAACATCTATTCATGATAAAAACTCTTACCAAAGTGGGTATAGAGAGAACATATCTTAACATAATTAAAGCCACTTATGACAAACCCACAGCAAATATAATACTTAATGGAGAAAAGCTGAAAGCCTTCCCACTAAAATCTAGAACAAGACAAGGATGCCCACGCTCACCACTGTTATTCAACACAGTACTGGAAGTCCTAGCCCCAGTCATCAGACAAACAAAAGAAATAAAAGGTATCCAAACTGGAAGAGGAGAGGTAAAATTGTCACTGTATGCAGATGACATGATACTATATATAGAAAACCCTAAGGACTCAACCCAAAAACTAATTGAACTGATCAATAAATTCAGCAAAGTAGCAGGATATAAGATTAACATTCAAAAATCAGTTGCATTTCTGTATACTAACAATGAAATAGTAGAAAAGGAATACAGATATATAATACCTTTTAAAATTACACCCCAAAAAATCAAATACATGGAAATATACCTGCCCAAGGAGGTGAAACACTCATATCCTGAGAACTATAAAGGAAATTAAAGGTTCAAAGAAATGGAAAGATAATCCATGCTTCTGAGTTGCAAAAATTAATATTGTAAAAATGACCACACTACCTACCCAAAGCAATCTACAGAGTGAATGCAATCCCTATCAAATTAACCATGACATTTTTCACAGAACTAGAACAAACAATACAAAAATTTATATGGAACCACAAAAGACCCAGAATTGCCAAAGCAATTCTGAGGAACCAAAACCAAGCAGGAGGCATAACTCTCCCAGACTTCAGGCAATATTACAAAGCCACTGTCATCAAGACAGTGTGGTACTGGTACCAAAACAAACAGACCGACCAATGGAACAGAATAGAGAACCCAGAAATAAACCCAGATACCTATGGCTAATTAATCTTTGACAAAGGAGGCAAGAACGTAAAATGGGAAAAAGAAAGTCTATTCAGCAAGCATTGCTGGGAAACCTGGACAGCTACATGAAAATTGATGAAACTAGAACACATCCTCACACAATGCACAAAATGAAACTCAAAATGGCTGAAAGACTTAAATATAAGACAAGACACCATCAAACTCCTGGAAGAGAACATAGGCAAAACATTCTCTGATATCAACCTTACAAATGTTTTCTCAGGTCAGTTTCCCAAAACAACAGAAATAAAAGCAAAAATAAACCAATGGGACCTCATCAAAATGACAAGCTTTTGCATGGCAAAGGAAGCCAAAAAGAAAATAAAAAGACAACTTACAAAATGGGAGAAAATAGTTTCAAATGATACAACAGACAAGGGCTTAATCTCTAAAATATACAAGCAACTTACATAACAGCAAAAAAGCCAAGAATCCAATGGAAAAATGGGCAAAAAGACCTGAATAGACATTTCTCCAAGGAAGATGGCCAACAAGCACATGAAAAAATGCTCAAAATCCCTGATTATTAGAGAAATGCCAATCAAAACTACCATGACGTACCACCTGACACCAGTCAGAATGGCCATCACTAATACATCCACAAATAACAAGTGCTGGAGGGGGTGTGGAGAAAAGGGAACCTTCCTGCACTCTTGGTTGGAATGCAAGCTGGTACAACCACTATGGAAAACAGTATGGAAGTACCTTAGAAATCTATACATATAACTACCCTATGACCCAGCAGTTCCACTCTTGGGCATCTATCTGGACAAAACTTTCCTTGAAAAAGACACATGCTCCCACATGTTCATTGCAGCACTATTCACAATAGCCAGGACATGGAAACAACCCAATGTCCATCAACAGATGATTGGGTTAGGAAGATGTTGTATATACACACAATGGAATACTACTCAGCCATAAAAAAGAACAAAATAATGCCATTTGCAGCAACATGGATGGAACCAGAGACTCTCATTCTGAATGAAGTAAGACAGAAAGAGAAAGACAAATACCATAGGATATCACTTATAACTAGAATCTAATATACAGCACAAATGAACCTTTCCACAGAAAAGAAAATCATGGACTTGGAGAATAGACTCATGGTTGCCAAGTGGCGGGGAGGGAGTGAGATAGATTGAGAGCTTGGGTTTAATAGATGCAGGCTTTGGAATGGATTATCAATGAGATCCTGCTGTTTATCACTGTCTAGTCACTTACGATGGAGCACGATAACGTGAGAAAAAAGAATGCATACATGTATGTGTAACTGGGTCACCATGCTGTACAGTAGAAAACTGGGAGACAGAACACTGTAAACCAGCTATAATGGAAAAAAATAAAAATCATTAAAAAATACATAACATGTACATTTCAGTTGTAAGTGGAAATTAAAACATGTATTATACATATCCACCCCCTAAAACAGGGAACATCATGTTACAATGAAAGCACATAGTGCTTGTTTGATTCAGTTTTTAAAAGGATTAATGAAAAATCAAAAAATAATTTCTGCCTTTATCTTGGAATGGTTACAATAATCTTGAATAATTGTTTGAAATAAAGTAATACCAAATAGATTTGTCCATCTTATATGAATGTATTTTTCTATAGATTTTTCAATTAACAGACATGCAACAATTATGTCGTATCACCCAATCACCCTAAAATACAATCAAATGAGATGAATGCTATAAAATTTAGAAAAATGTAGAAAATATTTAGGAAAAAAATAGAAGAACAGAACACTGTAATTTTCCTGAGAGGTAAGTAAGTTTTCCAAATCCTAGATGTAACAGAGGGCTTTTAATTATTTAGCAAGCACCTAGACATCAGAAGAAACATTAGCGTAAGAAAGAATTAAAAGACTAACTAGATCTCTGGAAGCAAGTGTATCTTAGTGATTCCTAGATATACTTTATTATGAGGTTTATGTGTGACTTATGGAAATGCTGATAGAGGAAACCAGTTTCTGATTGCACCAGCAAGCCTACCTATAGTATCAGGCATGTTAATATATTTTGATATTTAATGCCAATGTCTGTTAACTTCTTCAGAGAAGAAATAACTTGTGTGAAATGCCTTAATATGCCAGATAAATATGCCCCTCAAAAAGAAGCGCACCAGAGAAAGAAAATATTAAAGAACCGTTGCCCATAATGACAAACCCTCAAGTTCTACATTGTTTAGGTTGGGTTTACAGAGTCATTTTCTTCTAACTCATGAAAATGAAGAGATATTGACAGTATCTGGGAAGATTAATAACTGCAATGGTACATTTCATAAAAATCTTTAAAGCCTGAACCACATTTCAAAAGATAACATCAATTACCATGTAAACCAAGAGTCCTTCATAACAGAGAAGACAGATTACAAAAGGAAGTTAAATTATTCAACAGCCACCTGTCCTGACTGTCAACTATGTGTCAGCCTTTGTGCTAGTTACTGGGCATACAATGTTGAGTGAAGTAGCTAAGGAATTGTCCTAATATAGTGTGCAATTTTATGGGAACATCGACATGCAAATAAATGGATCTAGAAACAGACCATACACCTTTCACAGGAATTAATTCAAAATGTAACACAGACCTAAATATAAAATGTAAAACTATAAAACTCCTAGAAGATAACATAGAAGAAAAATTAGACAACATTTTGTATGGTGGTGGCTTACAGATACAATATCAACGACAAATTCATGAAAGGAATAAATGATAATCTAGACTTCATTAAAGTCAAAAACAATGTCAAGGGAATGAGAAGAAATGCCATGTAGTGGGACAAAATATTTGCAGAAGATACATATGTGAAAGAACCATATCCAAAATATACAAAAAGCTCTTAAAACTCCGCAATAACAAAACAACCCCCCACCCAAAAACAGGTCAAAGACCTTTATAGACAGCTCATCAAAGAGGATATAAAGATGGCAAACAGTAAAATGTGTTCTATATCATATGTCATTAGGGAAACGCAAATTAAAACAAACAAACAAACAAACAAAAAACAGTAAAATACCAACCACCTCTATTAGAATGGCCAAAACCCAGGACACTGACAACACCAAATGCTGGTGAGGATATGGAACAACAGGAACACTCGTTCATTGCTAAAGAGAACACAAAACAGTACAGCCACTTTGGAAGATAGTTTCAGAGTTTTTTACACCACTGAACATACCCTCACCATATGATCCACTCCTTGTGGTCTTTTGAACTTGAACACTTCTGTTCACAGAGAAGCCTGAATACACAGTTGTTTGCAGCAGCTTTATTCATAACTGCCAAAACTTGGAAGCAACCAAGATAGCTTTCAGTAGATGAATGGATAAAAGAAGTATGGTACATTCAGATGATGGAATATTATTCAGCACTAACAAGAAATTAGCCCTCAAACCCCGAAAAGACATAGAAGAAAATTAAGTGCATATTACTAAGTGAAAGAAGATAATCTGAAAAGGCTACATATTGCATGATTCTATTTTTTTCTAAATATTTTCTAAATTTTATACCATTCATCTCATTTTACTGTATTTCAGGTGATTAGGGGGATATCACATAATTACTGCATGTCTGCTAATTGAAAACTTCTAAATAAAAATACATTCATATAAGATGGACAAATCTATTTGGTATTACTTTACTTCAAACAGTTATTCAAGATTATTACAACCATTCCAAGATGAAGGAATAAATAATTTATTTTTTCCTATATAATCCCTGTCCCCCACATGCATATACCTGTTCCATTATCAGCACCACCCCCAGTCATACATTTGTTATAATTTGTGACCTTACATTAAGATATCATAATCACTGAACGTCCATAATTCACATTAGGGTTCACTCTTGGTGTTGTACATTCTATGAATCTGGACCAATGTTTGATGATATGTATGCATTATTATACTAGCATATAGAGTATTTCCAATGCCCTAAAAAATCCCTTCTGCTCTGCCTACTCACCCCTCTACCACTCCACATAAGCCCTGGCAACTACTGATCTTTTATATATCTCCACAGTCTTGCCTTTTCCAGATTGTCATATAATTGGAATACACATAAAGTATTGAAGTCAATGCCAGACACATGTAAAGGTTCAGTATATCTTAGGCATAGCCATTATAACCTGTCTTAATTTCACACTAATTTTCAAATCATACAAAGCACAAATAAATGTTTATCTTACAAAGTCTCACAAACTTATATGAAGGGTGGTCAAACAATGAAAAATACTTTTTAAATTAAATATATTTCAGTAACATGAAATATTTCCAAAAATATACATCAAGCCACAAAATGAACTAATCATTTTTGTTTTAAATAATGTGCTGCTGTCTGAGCTAGCAATTCATAGGCATTTTAGTCATGGTAAAGAGGCTTCCCCAGTTACCATTACAAATGTGGAACAAGCTGCAATGCAATAAGGATAGACAGTCTTCGTGGTTAAGTGTACACTTACGAATTGCTGTAAAATCCACCTTATTAGATTAGTGCATATACTATGACGCAAATGTTATAGCTCTGTCTCCAAATACTCTATATAAATCAAAGTATTTATTTCTCCCATATATTTTCATGAGTTGTTTTTTTTTTGTTTTTTGTTTTTTTGTCTTTTTGCTATTTCTTGGGCTGCTCCCGCGGCATATGGAGGTTCCCAGGCTAGGGGTCGAATCGGAGCTGTAGCCACCGGCCTACGCTAGAGCCACAGCAACACGGGATCTGAGCCGCGTCTGCAACCTACACCACAGCTCACGGCAATGCCGGATCATTAACCCACTGAGCAAGGGCAGGGACCGAACCCGCAACCTCATGGTTCCTAGTCAGATTCGTTAACCACTGCGCCACGATGGGAACTCCTTCATGAGTTGTTATAATAAAAACAAATCTGTAATTCAGGTCTATGAGATCGTATAGGTAAAAGAATACAACATCAAAAGAGGAAAGCAGCATTCTTACCTTCACAGAGAACCAAAAGAGATGAGAACATAGACAGTAAATGTCCATTGGGTTGAATTAATTCTTTCATTTATTTAGTAGTAAATCAATAAGCTAGCTTTTTCAAAGTATGGGCAAAAACTAGGTATAAGATTCCTATCAAGAACATCTTTACTGTGGAAAAGCAGGCTCTGGCTACAGGAATGGTCTCCAGTTGTCTATTACCTTGCTCTGTAATGAAGAGCACAGTAGACAGAGTCCCAAATTGTAAAAGTCTTATAAAAGAGGACTTTTTTTGGGGGTGGGGTAATAGACTCTGGCTGGGGATTAGTTGATTTGCATATCAAGGGAATGGTGGCAGGCAATTTGTTAGCTTTTAAAATTGCTTAACCCTGGTAGGGGTGGTTCTCCAGACCTCAAGGCCCAAAATGTTAGAGCATCAAGAATACAGAAAACAAGAAATGAGAGAAAAGGAAGTAAAGCAAGGTCCTTTTTGCTCCATACTCAAGAAAATATATTTTGCCATAAAGTCCAAGAATGGGACTTTCTGGGATATGGAATAAGGGCACATCAGAATGCCTATACTTGAAAAAGCTTTTTCTCTGGCTCCCTTCTTTCTTGGATTTTGTCCCACAACTTCCAGTCACACTGTTATTCCAAAACTCTAATCTTGGTCTCCTCAGTCTAAGAATACTGTCACAAGTTTAATCATTGTTTAAAACCATCACAGGATTTTTCCCTAGTGCCCTCAGAAACTAGAAAGTGCTTTCAGGTGAAAATCCATAATAAATGCGAGACTCATCTCAGATGCTCCAATTCTTTCAAGGACTATAGCAGCACTACAATTCCTTACTGTTTTACTGTCCTTCATTACTGTCCTTCAGAGCTCAGCAATTGTTTTCTTTTGATATTACTTTTGCCAAGCTCTTATATTTGCTGTCATTTACAAACTTCTTGATTAAGCTCCCTGAGCTTCCTTTTTGGAGGATGTTTATTACTGAATAGGTCATTTTCTTTGAGCACTTTGAAGATATTATTCCAGAGTCTTCTGCTTCCATTGTTCCTAGTGAGAAATCAGTTGTTGAGGTAATTATTGTTTCTTTGAAAATAAAATCCTTTCCTTTGCTGTTTTCTCTTAATATCTACTCTTTCTCTTATTTTGTAATTTTACTATGAAGTGCCAAGATATGGACTTCTTTTTATTTACATTTCTTCTGATCTTAAAAGTCTTCCTAAATTTGAAATTTAGAATCTTTCTTCATTTTTGGAAAATTTTCAACAATTATCTTCTCAATATAGATGCTGTCCTATTCTCTCTCTCCTCTCTTTCAATAACTCTACATAAATATGAGATCTCTTCCCTGGAAATTTACTCTCATTCTCTTCTCCATTTTACATTCTTTGGTATCTCTGTGCTTCATGCTGGTAATTTTCTTTAGTTCTTTTTTCCAGTAGTTTTTAATCTACCATTAACCATATCAATTAAATTATTTCTTTTATCTATTTAATGTTTAAAATTTAGGAATATATACTCATTTTATACTATACTTTTTAGTGCTCTACTAAAACTCTTAATTTTGCTTTCTACTCCTTTAATCATGTTAAGCTAGTCATATTAAAGTCTATAATGGACATTATATCATCTAGCTCCTGTGTGGGAATATTTACAGTTTCTCTTGTTTCTCTTGATTTTCTAACATGATGCCTTATTTCCCAATGTACCTCATCCTTCAGGGAGTTCACTGGGTTCACAGACCCATCCATTGATCACTTTCCTAGTTCCCAAATGTATATTTGGAGTGGACAGACATAGATGCAGGAAAAATGCTCAAAAGGCAAAACCTTCAGCTTCAAGTTAAGAGCCAAGTAAAAGCCTCTGAAATGTCTTCCCTTTGCCAAGATAGTAAATCAATAATGCATCCTGAGGAAATGGCAGAAATGCTACTCTCAAACACTTAAATGATACTGCCATGGAAGCTTCATTTAACTCACTGGTTTGGTCAGTGCAAAAACTGAATAAATTATGGTCCATAATAATAGCCTACTGTAAACTTAACCAAGTGATAGTCACTATTGCTCTAGATGTGGTATGTCTTCTGAAGCAAATAAACACAATTCAGTTTACACAGTATGTGAATATTGATCTGGTGGGAACTGTATTTTTGATAATTATTAAGAGGGAGGAACAGTCAGAATTGGTTTGTATTACTTAGGAGAGATGACAATATATACTTCTGGTTTTATTAGCAGGCTATTAATTATCTTGCTCTCTATCATAGTATTGTGTGAAGGAATAAGAACTACTTGGGCATAGAAATTAATATAACCAATCAGTGGATAATCCACTATATTGATGATAGCATGTAATTGATCCTGATGACCAAGAAATGACAAGGCACTTTAATAAGAGAGTGAGATGTAAGCACTGAAACGAATCACAGGTCTGATACATCAATGAGGTCAAAAGACAAGTTTTATAACTTGCACCTCACACAACTAAAAAAGAAACAAAGCATTTGTAGAACTCTTTAATATTTGTAGGAAGCATATATTGTATTTAGCAAGACTTCCCTGATTCATTTTTTTGATAAGGTAGGAGGGTCTGGCTTTGACTGGGTCTCAAAAATGGTCCTGTACCTCAAAATATTTCAAAATATTTCATGGAAGTTTAAGTACTGTGGTAGAGAAAGTACCATGCAACGCAACCACTTGAATCCTCAAGCAAAACCATGCTATCTATAGGAAAGAATTATACATCAATTGATAAATGGCTCTTTTATGTTAATTAGCTCTGTTAGAAGGTATCCTGACTTTGGGACATCAAGTAACCCATTCAGCCAGAAGTAGGTACTATCAAACCACTGCTGTAGATTGAATGTTTGTGTCCCCCTTAAATTTCATATGTTGAAAACTATGAGCATAGCACCTTCATGGATGGTATTAGGACATATATGAAAAAGGTATATGAAAAAGACCCCAGAGAGCACCCTTGTCGCTTCCATTATGTTGAGACATAGTGAGAAGATGGTTGTCTATGAACCAGAAATGGTCACTTTACAAACACTAAATTTCCTAGCACCTTGATCTGGGACTTCGAGTCTCTAGAACTGTGGGAAATAAATTTCTGTTGTTTATGAAACACTATAACATTCTGCTACAGCAGCATAAATGGATTAAGATATCTACAGGTCATAAGACTAGGGAATGGAAGAAGCTATGTAACAATCTACTAAGTTATGAGCCATATATTTGGAATTATGATTAAGCAGGTACAGAGATCACAAGTAAGTTGCAGAAATAGAAGGCCAGAGCCTTCCTTATCCGTTATGACTCTCTCACTGATGCCTCTCCATCAGCTCACATGCAAGGCCCTAAGAGGTTTCCCTGTGATAGCGACAGAGATTAGAATTAGTTCAAAGATGGATCACCTTCATATGTGGGTGCAAACCAAATACCTTATTCAGCTGTGTCCTGAAGAACCACATAAGGGAAAACTCTCCTTAAGCGCTAACTTTTTTAGAAATGAATTGGGTCATCCACTTTGTCTAAAAAAAGAGGTGTCCCAAAAGTATACTCAAAACCATGAGCAGTGGCAAATGCCCTAGATGGTTGATCAGGGGACTGAAAAGAATAATATTGAAAGACTGGGGAATAAGCAAGTGGAAGGAACTATAAAAATGGGTACAATGCATGAGCATTTTTCCATGACAGACCATCCCATGGAGACTAGTCACTAAACAAGTAAATTGCAGGATGAGTTCACACTCCCTATCCTGTTCCCTTAACTCTTATTTTTCTGAGAGATTTTTCCTAATAGATCATGTTAACAAGGATATTCTTTTCACATTCTGCATCTAGAGAACCAGACCTACAATAATTGGAGGTAAAACTATACTACCATCAAATAAAGACAAGAAACTTATCCTGTTAGATTGAAACTTAAGTAACGAAAAAAATTCTCTGAGAATATGGAACCGCAGGCCTTCCATCATATGGCTTCACAATCTGAACACATATTACCATATTACATATTAGTCCAGAAATATTACATATTAGTCCCGAAAAATCACATGACAAAAAAACAAAATAAACTTCAAAAACTGAACTTTTTGTGATCCAGGTTGGCTTCACTCCTATGTGTCTCGATACATGCAGTTGCAAATAAATAAATAAATAAATAAATAAAATTCTTCCTGACGGGATTCATGTTCAATTTAAGTCTGACAATTTTACTACATTTGAAACCTGGTGAATATGAGTTCATGATCCACAATAACAAAACACATAAAAAAACAAGCTACCATGCATGAGGGTTAATAGAAACAATAAGCAGTATAGACACCCTGATAAAGTGTTGATTAAATAAATATAGGTGTGTGTACATATATATATTTCTAAATATGCATAATACAAAGTAATGATATTAAAATATTTAAATTAATTAAAGAGGCATATAAATGAGCAAATAATAAATACTATAAATAAGCAAAGAAGATTTTACAAGATACACACACTTACACAAACACTCAAAAAATGTAAACTGGACTTTCATCTCTGTCTATGTATAAAATCATTAGAATTTAAATCTAAATGGATGTGCATGTCAAGAAACCAATTCTAAAGTTTATATGGAAAGGCAAAGACCCAGCATAGCCAACACTGATTTTGAAGAACAAAATCAGAGGATAGACACTATCTAGCTTTAAGACTTACTACAAAGCTACAGTAATCAAAAGTGTGATATTCAATAGCCAAGACATGGGAGCAACCTAAACGTCCACCAACAGATGAATGGATTAAGAACATATGCTACATATATACAATGGAATACTACTCAGCCATAAAAAAGAATGAAATAATGCCATTTGCAGCAACATGGATGCAACCAGAGATTCTCATACCAAGTAATCTAGGCCAGAAAGAGAAAGACAAATACCATATGATATCACTTATATATGGAATCTAAAGTATGGCAAAAATGAACCTATGTACACAACAAAAACAGGACTCAAAAACATATAGAACAGACTTGCGGTTCCCAAAGAGGAGGTAGGGGAGGGAGTGGGATGGATGGGGAGTTTGGGGTTAGTAGATGCAAACTATTACATTTAGAATGGATAAGCAATGAGGTCCTACTGTACAATACAAGGAACTATACCCAGTCTCCTGAGATAGACCATGATGGAAGATAACATAAGGACTGGGTCACTCTGCTGTATAGTAGAAATTTGCACATTGTAAATCAACTATACTTTAATAAAAAAATAAATTAAGGAGTTCCTGTCATGGCGCAGTGGTTAACGAATCCAACTAGGAACCATGAGGCTGTGGGTTCAATCCCTGGCCTTGCTCAGTGGGTTAATGATCTGGCATTGCCATGGCCTGTGGTGTAGGCTGCAGATGCGGCTCAGATCCCGCGTTGCTGTGGCTCTGGCATAAGCTGGTGGCTACAGCTCAGATTAGACCCCTAGCCTGGTAATTTCCATATACTGCAAGAGTGGCCCTAGAAAAGGCAAAAAGACAAAAAAAAAACCTTAAAAAAACAGTGTGGCAATGGTAAAAGATTAGACACATAGATCAAATTAACATGTATAGAAACCAAAAAAAAAAAAATGAACACATAATTGTCACCAACTGATCTTTGACAAAGGATCATGGGCAATCCAATGGAGAAAGGATAAACTTTTCAACAAATAATGCTGGAAAAACTGGACATCCGCATAGAAACAAACAAACCAAACAACAATTAGAATAATATATACAAAGACTTTACAACCTTCCAAAAAGTTAATTCAAAATGGATCATGACCAAAATGCAAAATACAAAACTAAATAAGTTGTAGAAAATAACATAAGAAAATTTAGGTAACTTTGGGTCAAAAAATGGGAAAAAGATATATTCAGACATCTTATTAAATATATATACAGAAGGCAAATAAGCATATGAGAAATACTCAAAATCTGAAATCATACTCATCAGAAAATTTCAAATTAAAACATCAATGAGATACCCATGCACATTTATTTGAATGTCTAAAATCCAAAACACAAACAACACCAAATTCTAATGAGGATATATATCAACAGAAACTCATTCATTGTTGGTAGGAATGCACAATGGTACTGTAACTATGCAAGAGAGTTTAGCTGTTTCTTACAAAGCTAAACATGGTCTTCCCATACAAATCTCAATAGTCATTCTCATTAGGCTATCCAAATGAGTTAAAAACTTATGTAATACAAAAACCTATGCACAAATGTTTATAGTATAATGCTGACAAGCAACCAACACATTCTTCAATTGGCCAATAGATAAGCAAACTATGAAACATGTATAATGGAATATTAATTATTTAATAATAAAAAGAAATGAGGTATCAAGCCATGAAAGGACAAAGAGGAAAATTAAATGTATACTGCTAAGTAAAAGAAGCCAATCTGAAAGTTACACCTTGGTGATTCCAAATATAAGATATTCTAAAAGAAAACTTTAGAGACATTAGAAAGATCAGTTTGCCAAGGGTCTGGTAGAGATGAGTGGGGGAATAGGAGATGAAAATGAGTAGGAATAAATAGGTTGAGAAAGTGGGATTTTTAGGACAGTGAAATTAATCTGTGTATACTGTAACAGTGGATAATGATACTATGCATTTGTCAAAATCCATACAATTGTACAATACGAGGAGTAAACTTTAATGTGAACTATGGACTATAGTTAATAATAGTGTATAAATATTGGCTTATCAACTCCAACAAATATACTACACACAAGAGATGTTAAAAGTAAGGGAAACTGTAGAAAGAGGGAGAGAAAGTATATGGGAACTCCTTTTACTTTCCATTTAATTTTTCTATAAACCTAAAAGTTTTCTAAAAAATAGAGTATTAAAATTAATTGATTAAAGTTAATCTCAATGGACAATTAAATGTCATTAAATATTACTGTAAAGAAAATTAATGAGTTACAGAACAAACCTTTAAAATTGCACAGAATGTAGCATAAAAATATAAAACTATAAAAATAGTAAAAGAATTTAAGACATAAGAAGATAAAATAAGAAAATTTATCACATGCTTCCAAATTAAATACAAGAATATAGAGACAATCTATTAGTTGTAATATTTTATAATACATTAACTAAGAAATTCCTACTATTGATTAAATATATGAATCCTAAAATTCAGGTAATACAAAAACAGGATTTTTAAAAAATCCACAACTAAACACTTAATAATAAAATTATGGAAAACCAAATTTAAAGGATAGAATTTTAAACAGCCATTCAGAGAGAAAATAAATGATAATCAAACTGACAGGAGATTCTTAATTATCAACAATGCAAACCAAGAGATAATGAAATGTTTTACAAAAGTGAATAAATGTATCTCACAATATTAAAATACATGTGTGTATTTACATAATAGAGAAAACTGATCAAGATTTTAACACTCAAAGGATTTCATACGATTTTTTTTTTTGTCTTTTTGCCTTTTCTAGGGCTGCTCCCAAGTCATATAGATGTTCCCAGGCTAGGGGTCTACGTGGGATCTGAGCCATGTCTGCGACCTACACCACAGCTCACGGCAATGCTGGAATCCTTATCCCACTGAGCAAGGCCAGGGATCGAACCCGCAACCTTATGGTTCCTAATCAGATTCGTTAACCACTGAGCCACGATGGGAACTCCCATGTAATATGTATTTTTAAATATCACTGACATAAATAAGAAATAATCTGACAAAAACTTACAGCTAGCTAGCAAAATAACAAAAAACTTAAAATGGCTGAAATGATGCCCTTTTTAGTAATGAAGCATTATCAAACTGCACAATTTAGCCAGGCTGATGTCAATGGGAAGGAAAAACAGTTTAATAAAAGAGGATGATTATTTAGTGAGCTTAAATAAAATTTTTTTAAAAATTATACTTGTCAAATTCAGCCTAAAGAGTTAAAATATAATCTTTATATGAAAATACAGATTCAAATATAATTTAGTTTTAATATAGAAAATGAAACCGATTACTGCAATAATCTTAAAGGACAGTAAAATGTAAGAAAAAATTATGTGGAGAAATTTAGCAATCAAATAAAATCAAACTTGAAAAAGGACCAGTGAAAATGACAAAGTTTTGTGTTACATGTATCTATATCTGAAACAAAAAAAAATTGGCTCTTCAGTTTATCCTGTCTTATGAATTCTAATGGAAAGCTGAATATATACATGACCAAAGAGGAGAATGAACTTAGCACAAAGGAGTAAGATGTGAGAAATGAGTAAACTGTTTTATAAAAGGGGGAAATTTTAAAATAGGTTATAAGGTACTAAAAATCTATAGGAAATTTGAAATGTGAGTAAAAGGGTTTTATTTAGGGCTTTGGTACCAGCAGATCCCTTGCGAAAAATCATCATTACAGGAAGGAAAACAAAATAAAAATACAGAGTAAATCCATAGTTTTCTATATAAAAAAGGAAATTCAAATACATTATGCTAGGATTATAGATTTCTTCATTTTTTTTTTTGCATTGGTTTTGTAAGGTAAAATATAGTGAAGGAAGGGAAATACAGAGAAAATGCAGCCTGCTCTATGATTCAGAAATGTGAGTTATAGAAGGCAAGAGACACAAATCCAATAACTTCAGGTTACTCAGTAATTCATATTTTTGGGGATATTTAATTTAAAAATATAATTATAACTACTAGAAAAGAAAAAAAAACATGACTGAACATTGTTACCATCCATGGTCTGCAGAAAACACTGTAGAAAAGTTAACAAATGTAAACAAAAAGAAAACAAACCCCATATAAAACAAATATTTCAGGCTCAGACACTCTAGGAATAAAATGAAGGATAGGTCAAACACTAGAGGCTCTTTTCCAAATCATTTATACAATGGGAGGGGAAGAAAGTTTGCACCTTAAAAGGAATGTAAGAATTTCTTATTTGCTTTTTAGGGCCGCACCCATGGCATATGGAACTTCTGAGGCTAGGGGTCACATCAGAGCTACAGCTGCAAGACCATGCCACAGCCATAGCAATGCAGGATCCAAGCTGCATCTGAGAAGTGCAGCACAGCTCATGGCAACGCCAGATCCTTATCCCACTGAGTGAGGCCAAGGTTGGAACCTGCAACCTGATGTTTCCCAGTTGGATTCGTTTCTGCGGCACCATGACACCATGACGGGAACTCCAAGAATTTCTTAATGTATACATTATTTTATCAAGTACATTGATTTAATATAAATATCAAATATTTTTTAAATACTTTATATTTTAAAAATTGTATATATATATATATATATGCATGCATACCTATCTGGACTTAACTAGAAAGGAGGATATGGTAAAACATTTCAAAATTAAAGGAGTTGTTCTGTTTGAGTAAAAATTGTCCATAAGCGATTATAAATCTGTAATGATATTTGTAAAATAGCTACTATTTTAAATGTTTTAATAGACATGTTATTAGCTCAGGCTAAAATAATAAAATTCATTTTAAAAATACACCTATAAAAAGATGTCAATATATACAATAAAATCTCAATTCACAATTTACCTTTCCTCCTTATATTCATAAAACATATGAATTCATTTTTCCAAAGTGGAGATACTGAGTAGGAGGAGTGTCATGGTGCAGAAAAGCAGGTGAAGAAGCTTGCCTTATGTTTAAAGAGATGCTAGAACATGGGCCATCTAGGAGTCCTGTCTAAAGCAGACATGAGGTATGAACAGAAAAGCAGGATACAAATGCTCAGCAGGGAGAGTATTTCCTGTGTTATGTTAATTACATAAGCAAGACTCCAGAAACAGCTAAGGAATGGCCTACTGTCCTTGGTATGTATGTGGCAAGAGGCCACATAGAGGCATCGGTCCTGAAAAATGGATGGATTTTCAAAAAAGAAAAAGAAAGCCATGACTGTCTGAGGGAAGAAAATAGGGTGAAGAAAAAAAAATGTGACTAAATCAGACCTAAAGACGATATATATATAGTAACACATGGGTCATGGGAGTCATTTCCTGTTTGGAGGAGTTTTATTTCTGTATCAGTGATTCTGAGGGTTCTTGTCATCGGTAAGAGCAGGGGCAGTGGACTCCACCACAAGCAAACACTTCCAAAGGAATAACAGAAATTGGGTGAGAAAAGATATTTATAAACTGATATAGTTTGTTACATCATTGGTTAGTGGCTTCATTTTGTGGGGGGGGGGATATTTTGAATATATATTGTTATTCTGGATATCTGAATGCTAAAACTGGAGAACTACCTTTTAATAAATGACTCACGTGCTCCAGTGAACCTAAATCAGATTTTAAAGCAAGGACTTGTGTAAAACAAAGGTAAACTAGTACTTGGTGTATACTAACAATCATGCAGTTCACAATGTGCCAAGAAAAGACGGTGGGTTTAAATTTTTTGTGAAATGGAAAATGCATATTTTAAATAGTGAAATGCATATACACACACATAAGCATACATACACACATCTCTCCCTCCTTAAATTTAAAATGTGTCTATTAATTACATGGAATAAAATTAATGGTCTTTCAATTTTTTTCATAGTTTTAGCTGTGTTTTAATTTACTTACTTTAAGCTTCCCTAATGTTGATTCACCATAGGTTCTCAGTGGAGCTTCAATAAAGTATACCCACTGAGTGTACCTCACATTTCAAACACTTGGTATGCTTCACATTTTTACAATAAATGCAAAACATTCCTTCAGTAAGTTAAATCAAGATATATATGGACTAAAATACACTTAAGAAAAGACTGGGTTGCAAATTTAGTAGTAGAGGGAAACTGTGATTTGGGGAAAAAATGCATGATATTCATAACGTCAATGCTAAAATTAGAAGTATGTAAAATATTTTCTTTTCCTAAAGTCAAGGACCCAAAATGCGGAAAACAAAATAAAAAAATTAAATTTCAGCCAGCCTCAACAAAACAACAGCAATAAATTAAAAATAAAAGTAAAACTAAAATGCTAAAAACATCCTCAATGTTTATAGAAGACATCATGTAACATAAAGTGCTATAAACTCTAATATATTTAAAATTTGGACTTGATTATTAGGTCAATATTCATTTTCAACACCTTACCTTTCAACAAACTGGTCATTTGGCATATTAGCTTTCTGAGGATTAGTATTTTTCTCCCCCAGAAGCTGACTTAAAATCAAATTGTCACTTTCTCTCACGCACTTTAGCCACACGAACACAGGTCCCTTGAACACATTATACTCCTTCCATAAATGAGTATTTTTGGATATGATTACATTTGGATAAACACTTTCACTTCTTCCTACTTTCTTAATAAAATCCTAATTATTGTCAGCCATATGTCAGCTCCAGAAAACACCACCTTAACTTCACAATAGATAATACAACCTTAGACCTGAGCTGTAGTTACCATTCACTGGTTTCAATATTTGACTAATGATTTTGATAGACTGGATTATTTTTCAATGAATATTTATTACTATCCCCCTTGATGCAGAGAATATTTCTCTGCTCAGCTGAGGTTGAGATTGGTCATATGAATTATTTAACTAGTAGAATAAGTATAGTCTAAACCAAGACCTTAGGAAGCATCATGAGTTTCCACTTGCTATCTCACTGTTGGTTTTAGATTTTGCTATGAGAAGAATGTGCACTGTATAGCCACAGAATGTTTGGAATCAAACTGCCTCTAATCTGCATCCTACAGTCTAGTTTGGCACAATCAAAGCCAATCCAAAGACTTGCATGTGAAAAAAAAACAATGGTTTGGTTTTAAATCAGTCAGCTTAGCGGTAAATTGTTATAAAGCATCACTGTGGTGATAGCTGACTACTATGATGACTAATTCCAAAGCTATACTGAAATAATTCTTGAATAAAAGAATAAATGCATAAAACAAAAATTGCATAAATTGTATTCTATAACATAATGCTTAAATAAAACATAGTTCATTCTTTTGAAGATGACTGTGCATTAACTGAAAATTCTAATTTGATTTTAACTTTTAACACCTGTTACAACAAAATAATAGTATATCAAGAAAACATCTCATTATAAAAAGTCAGTCTATTATAGAGAGAATTCCAAAGATGACATTTTTCAAATCATCCAAAATGAATCATTCACACACACACAAAATTATTAATGTTCTGGAGAGGTATGTATACCAATAGATAAATAGATACAAAGATAGAAATAATTTTATAAATAGTGGGATCACATTACATGTTATTTTAAAATTAAGACATTATAACTATTTGAATTGAGCAGAAATAAACATTTTTAAAGTAAAACTGAAGGGAACGCTAAACATTACAAGAAAATAAAATCTTTATTTAAAAGAAACAGTTTAAAAATTAAGAGGATGAAATCATGTTTTCATATTACAAATTTCAAATACAAACAGAATATAATTTCTTTTATGAATTATTAAATCATTGACATTCTTACACATTACCAAAAATTTCACCATCTCAATTTTTTAATTAGCCTCATGACTGTCAATGTTTACTGCTTTCTCATTTTATTTCGTTACCATTTTTCCCACAGTTGTTTAGACTTAGATAAACTTAATGTCCACTAACAGTCTTCTCTCAAAGATGGCCTCACTGGGTTCTTTTATCTAAATTCATCTCTCATCTAAATTTCCTTCGAAAGGGAGTCATGAATACATTATTACATGAGTTTTTCATAATAGAGAGTGTTTATCAGTTGCTTCTGTACTTGGATAATATATTGGATTAAAATAATTTTATTCTGTTATGAGTTACACTTTCACTCAAATATCCTAATTATCTTATGCCATTGGGTATTTTAACTTAAAAAAATCTAAAGCCAACTGGACATTCATCTATACAGGGGTCCTAGATGTTCTTTTCTTGAAGAGCCCCTTGTTTTCACTTGAATTACAATAATGTTCATAGAATTTATCAGCATTTTTGATATTTTTCTGAATCAACCTTTCTTTGAATTTTGCTTTTTGAAATATAGATTTAGTTCTCTTTCCATTCTAAAGATTTTTTCATATTATGGCTATAAACATATATATTTGTTGAGATCAACAAATTTCTAATAACACAGGAAACTGCTTATATTAAAATTGACAGGTGAAAACTGAAATCATAAAACAAATGAGAGAAAAGATACATATTTACACAAGAGAAAAAAACAGAAAACAAAAAAAGAGACTATCTAGAAATACACACTGAAATGATTCAATGTTTATATTAGACTGGCATGATGATCTGTGTTTACGGCTCCCTCCTCCATGATACAGGTGTTTTGTTTGTCCTGCTTTAGAGAATCAGCTTTAAATGCTTCAAATAAACACAAAATAGAACAAAACTTACCTTCAGACTAGATGGAGGATAAAATTCAGCTTAAGGATTTATTAAATTACCTTGGGAAGGTTTCTAATTTCTTTTGAGATTTGGGTTTGCTCATCTGAAAATCAAGGTTAGTTACAATAATTCCACAGAGTTGCACGAATTAAGTGGGGTAAACGAAAGCACTGCATGTCAAGAAATAAACAATAAAAGGCCTCAAATTGATTGTCTTTTCAGTTTTTCCATTGCTACCGCCTTAGTCCACACCACCTTGATCTATTTCTTTGTACTACTCATATGACTTTTCTAAGTCATTCTCCATATAGTGATAATGAGGAGGAGAAGTTCATGTAAGCATATTTATGAGGCTGTTATAATTTTTCTAATGTTGCAGAAAAGAGTGCGTACATGAGGTTGTTTAGACTTTATGTTTTTACTGTCAACTGACATCCTCAAGGCTGGTTCACCCACAATGAACCATTAAAAGAAGGTTGATAAACAGTGAAGACTCAAAGGCGTGTGGGAGGATGTAGAAAGAGAATACCGACTGCTTAGATCTACAAATACTCTAGCAGATTCACTCAGTGGGTAATGGTATATAACAAGATACAAAATCACCAGTGCTCCACTTGTAAGAATGAAAGAAGAGTGAGCTAGAAAGCTGTACAATCTGTTTAGCAAATATTGTGCAAGTCTGGAAAGGTGGTGCTCCATGCACGAGCACACAGTTAAGCCATATTTACAGGAGACACTCTGTCAGCTGATAGGGTGTAATAAGGAGTCTGACTCCATTTTTGTTGTTGCTGTTACTATTATTTCTGATAGCTTATAAGCCACTCAAAAGCATTAGTCTAAACAAAAGAAGATACAAAAGACATCATAGTGTATGATTCTGTTTATATGAAATGCCTAGGTTAAGTCAAAACAATAAGGAAGGAAACCAGGAGAGTGCATGCCTGGAGCAGGGAATGGGAACACAAAGTGTCTGCAAATGGGCACAAGGGAATTTTGGGGGGTCATGGAAGTGTTCTAGAACTGGGAATGGGAACACAAAGTGTCTGCAAATGGGCACAAGGGAATTTGGGGGGGTCATGGAAGTGTTCTAGAACTCTTATACATTTACTTAAAAATCATTCAGCAGTACATTTATAATAAGTGAGCTACAAATTATGTAAATTGTACCTCAATGAGATCCTGCTGTGTAGCACTGGGAACTATGTCTAGTCACTTATGATGGAGCATGATAATGTGAGAAAAAAGAATGTATACATGTATGTGTTAACTGGGTCACTGTGTTGTACAGTAGAAAAAAAAGAATGTATTGAGGAAATAAAAAAATTGACAGAACACTGTAAACTAACTATAACAGAAAAGATAAAAATCATTAAGAAAAAAAATGAATTACCAGAAAAAAGAGATAAATAAAATACGACCTTTCATATTGTTAGATTCAAAACATGGAATTACATTTTAATAAATAGTCTAAAAATACAAACAACAAAAGTAGGAAGATGACACAACTGTAGACACTGTTTAATGACTATATATGTATAATTAATACAGAGGACTGCTATTATACCCTATTTTTTAGAGTGATACCTCATGTTATTACTTATATTAAACGGTCACTTTAAACACTCTATTTTTCTCTAAAGTTTTGTAATATGGAAAATGAATATGCTTCTTGTTTGTTAATGCATTTAGATTGGACTGAAAATAAGCTACTAAAATTGGACAGTGTACCTTCTTTGGAGAAATGTCTCTTCAGGTCTTTTGCCCATTTTTTAATTGGGTTATTGTTTTTTTGCTGTTGAGTTGTATAAACTGCATATTGTAGATATTAAGCCCTTATTATCAGCTTCATCTTTGAAACTATTTTCTCCCATTCCATAGGTTGTCTTTTGGGTTTTTTTTATGGTTTCCTTTGCTGTGCAAAGGCTTGTCAGTTTGATTAGGTCCCATTGGTATATTTTTGCTTCTATTTCTGTTGCCTTGGGAGTCTGACCTAAGAAAACATTTGTACAGTTGATGGTCAGAGAATGTTTTGCCTATATTCTCTTCCAGGAATTTGATGATATCTTAAGTTTAAGTCTTAAAGCCATTTTGAGTTCATTTTTGTGCATGGTGTGAGGGTGTGTTCTAGTTCCACTGATTTACACGCAGCTGTCCAGTTTTCCCAGCATCACTTGCTGAAAAAAATATCTTTTTCCCATTTTATATTCTTGCCCCCTTTGTCAAAATTAATTGATTTTAGGTGCCTGGGTTTATTTCTGGGTTCTTTATCCTGTTCCCTTGGTCTGTATGACTGTCTTGGTACCAGTACCACACTGTCTTGATTACCATGGCTTAGTATTATTGCCTGAAGTCTGGGAGAGTTATGTCTCCTGCTTGGCCAAAGAAGATGTATAGATGGTCAACAGGCACATGAAAAAATGCTCAACATCACTAATTATTAGAGAAATGCAAATCAAAACTACTATGAGGTACCACTTCACACCAGTCAGAATGGCTGTCATTAACAAGTCAACAAATAACAAATGCTAGAGAGGATATGGAGAAAAGGTAACACTCCTACAATGTTGGTGGGAATGTAAATTGGTACAACCACAATGGAAAACACTATGGAGGTACCCCAGAAAACTAAATATAGAACTACCATATGACCCAGCAATCCCACTCTTGGGCATATATTCAGACAAAACTTTCCTTGAAAAACATACATGCATCCCGTATTTTCATTGCAGCACGATTCACAATAGCCAATGCAAACAACCTAAATGTCCAACTTTAGATGAACAGATTAAAAAGTTGTGGTATATATACACAATACTACTCAGCCATATAAAAGAACAAAATAATGACATTTGCAGCAACATGGATGGAGCTAGAGACTCATACTAAGTGAAGTAAGTCAGAAAGAGAAAGACATACCACACGATATCACTTATATCTGGAATATATATGGCACAAATATATGGCACAAATGAGTTTCCACAGAAAAGAAACTCATGGACTTTGAGAACAGACTTGTGGTTGCGAAGGGGTAGAGGGAGAGAGTAGGAGGGACTGGGAGTTTGGGGTTAATAGATGACAAATATTGCATTTGTAGTGGATAACCAATGAGATCCTGCTATTTAGTACAGGGAACTATATCTAGTCACTTACGATGGAACATGATGTAAGATAATGTGAGAAAAAGAATGTATATTTATGTGTGTATGTGTGTGTATGTGTGTAACTGGGTCACTTGCTATTCAGTGACAGAACACTGTGAACCAACTAATGGAAAAATAAAAATCATTAAAAATAAAAATAAATAAATAAAATTGGACAGTGTGTATCTAAACTGTTTTTGTTTTACTTTATTAGCTCTCATAGTGGTAAAAGCCAGTCTGAGTAGTAGAAGCGAGTCTGGAAAGTTATATTGACTAGAAGGAAAGAAGATATTTTAAAGCCACAGTAAAAATTTGAGACTATTTATTTTTACTTGCTTTCTAAATTGAGTTAGATGTTGTTCCATAACTTCAAAATTTTAATTTTAATTTTAAAATTAATTTAAAATATTTTTATAAATTTATATATTTTTAAACTCTATCTTCAATCCTTCATAAGTTGTCAGCCCAACAATTTATAATGTAAAAGTTAAATTATCAATAAGAAAAATGGCTACATGAATTATCAAGATTTTTTTTTTTTTTTTTTTGCTATTTCTTTGGTCGCTCCCGCAGCATATGGAGGTTCCCAGGCTAGGGGTTTAATCGGAGCCGTAGCCACCAGCCTACACCAGAGCCACAGCAATGCAGGATCTGAGCAGCGTCTGCAACCTACACCACAGCTCATGGCAACGCCAGATCCTTAACCCACTGAGCAAGGGCAGGGACCAAACCCGCAACCTCATGGTTCCTAGTCAGATTCGTTAACCACTGCGCCACAACGGGAACTCCAATCAAGATTTTTTTATTGAAAATAAAATTCAAATGTATAAGGGGTTTGATAACTATCTCCTATTTCATTTGGCAATTGTTAAATTATGAAATATGTAAGAACTATCGGGTAGAATTCTGTCTTAATGTTCTAACTTGTTGATAATCCTTATGATTTCCTTTTATTTATACATTCATGACAAATTAAACTTAAGATACTGTACATTGTAGCAGTTTTAGTGAACTAAACTAGCATGCTTGTCTGGCTACTTGTGGCCCATCACATGGGCGCAATAACATCCACACTGATCTGTAAAATCCTGTTCATTAATGCTCATTAACTGATCACAGGCTTGGATGTTGCATCATCAATTTCTGTAAGTTTCTAAAAGCATATTTACAATTTCTCTACACATCTCTGCAAGAATCTTTAACCAACAATTTGCACAACATCACTAGTTCACAGGAGTGAAACTGCTGGATCATAAGGTATTATACTGTTAATTTTTTGAGCAACCACCATATTGTTTTCCATAATGGCTGCACTCATGCACATTCCCCACCAACAGTGCAACAAAATAACAACACTTGTTATTTTCTTTTTGATGACAGCCATTCAGAAAGGTGTGAGGTAATATTTCATGGTGCTTTTGATTCGCATTTCCCTAATCATGAGTAACATTGAGCATCTTTTCATGTGCCTATTGGCTATCTGTATGTCTTTGGGAAAATGTGTATTTAGGTCCTCTGGCTAATTTTTAATTGAATTGTTTGTTTTGCTATTGAGTTTTATTTCTTTATATATTTTGGATATTAATCCCTTATCAGACATATCATTTCCAAGTATCTTCTTCCATTCAGCAGGCTGACTTTTTGTTTTGTTAATGGTTTCTCTCACTGTGCAAAAGCTTTTCAGTTTGATATAGTCTCATTTGTTTATTTTTTGTTTGTTTCCCTTGTCTGAAAGACAGATCTAAAATTATTGCTAAAAATGATGTCAAAGAACATACTACCTCTATTTTCCTCTAGGAGTTTTGTAGTTCCAGGTCTTACATTTAACTCTTCAAACCATTATGAGTTATTTTTGTATATGGTGTGAGAAAATGGAATAGTCTACATGTTGATGTATGGTTTTCTCAACACCACTTATTAAAAAGACTTTCATTGTGTTTTCTTGCCTCCTTTGTTGTAGATTAATTGAACACATCCATGTGGGTTTACTTCTGCACTTTCTGTTCTAACACCTTGATCTATGTGTCTGTTTTTGTGCCTGTACCATACTTTTTTACTTATTTTTTCATTGAGAGTTTAAGGTCTTATCCTAGAAGTGTTACTCATAATGGGAAATGTGACAGTCATGGAGCAGTAGGTTTATGTTTTTTGATTGAGACAATATGCCAATTAAACGAGCAGAATTCTTTACTCCATTTGATGATTGATGACCTAGTTTGACATAAATCATTATTTTAAAAAACTTCCACAGAATTGATAGAATGATTAATTAGTTTCTGTATTCTATATTATAACAATATCAACAGTAGAGAGTAAATAAATGCAAGACTTTTAGATCCTGGGAACCTGTCAACCATATCAGAGAAGCAATAGAATCTAAAGCAATATTAGTGAGGAACCTGAAGTCTTCACGCCTTTCAAAATTTAGGTTCCACTACTTACTAGCTGTAGAATCTTAGGATCAGCTTACCTAACTTCTCTAAACTACTTTCTCCATCTATAACCATGGTAGTACTTACTTCATAGTGTTAGAACACTGATTTATTTATTTTTTTTTAAATCAACCTAAAGCATTCACAATTGCTTAGCACATAGCAAGGGTTCAATACATGTGAGTTTATATTAGGTTTTTGTTTATTGTGATTAGGGAATGTGTGTTTTGTTCAGCAAATAATTATTGAATGACATACAGGTCTTATTCACTGATTATTTTATAAGTGCCTGCTTATCACAGAATCTTTTTTCCTTTTTTTTTTTTTTTTTTTTTTTTTTGCCTGCACGCATGGCATACGGAACTTTCTGGGCCAGGGACTGAATCTGTGCTGCAGCTGTGACAACACAGGGTCCTTTAACCCACTGCACCAGACCAGGGATCAAACTCATGACGCCACAGAGACCCAATCTGTCAAAAACCTTTTGTAGTCACTAAACACTTAGAAAAATTAAAAAGTACATTTTTTATTCCTAGACTGAGCACTCCAAAAGATGAGATAGGGATCCATCTTTTATTGCAATATTCTTAGCATTAGATGCAATGGCTGCCACATGACAGATACTCAATACTGTTTGGTCAATGAATGAATGATGAGCCCTTAAACTCAACTACTAATACCTTCACAATTAAATCTTCTATTAACTATATTCTCCTTTCTTAACTCTCTTTTTACTTAAGTTCCAATTCATGTAGAGCTGTGTTTCAATTAAAAAAAAAAAACAAAAAAAACTATGTTTCTACCTCAAGAAAACAGTAATTTAACTCCTTCCTACTAAAAGTTACTAAAACAGTTTATTCTTGCCCTTTTGAACTCCCGTCTCAATTCCTAAATTTCTTCCTGACAATTACGTCCTTTCCCAATATCCACAAAACATATGCCTAAACATATTTGGCTTTTTTAGGGGAAGCATGCATTTTCATCCCTCTGATTTTGTGTTTCCCATAAGAGGCACCCATTAATACCAGAATATGGCACAAGTCAATAAAACTTGGTATGTATCATTCTGAGTCATCTCAGAATTGTAACTTCTCACAAAGTACACCCTCTATTCAGTTACTAGGACAGTATGAAGTTTACTACATGTCCTTGTTGACTTTGCATCTCCAGGAAATGATTCAGACCCAAACACATACCTGGAGTTCGGTCAGTGATTATTGACCCTTCAATCACCACCTCAAAATACCAGACAGATGTAAAATATGAGGGAAATTTTCTTTTCTTTCCGTCTTTTTGCCTTCTTCTGGGGCCGCCCCCGTGGCATATGGAGGTTCCCAGGCTAGGGGTCGAATTGGAGCTGTAGCCTCCGGCCTACACCACAGCCACAGCAACGTGGGATCCAAGCCGCATCTGCAACCTACACCACAGCTCATGGCAATGCTGGATCCTTAACCCACTGAGCAAGAGCAGGGACCGAACCCGCAACCTCATGATTCCTAGTTGGATTCGTTAACCACTGCGCCACGACGGGAACTCCATAGAGGGAAATTTTCTATAATTTTTTAATAGAATCAATCTGGACAAGACATACTTTTGAATGACAATGTTGGAAAGAATAGGAAGAATGAAGGGTATGTAGAAAAGCATCCTTGATTTCTCAATGAAGAAGAGTTGAAAAATTTTATAAAAGCATCTTTTAAATTTCTAGTAAATAAAATTTAATTCTAGTTTTATATTCTAAGAATATAAAACCTCAAAATAATAAGAATCTATTTTGAGGTTCAAGACAAAGTTGGTAACTCAAGACCAAACTCTGTTGACTACAACAAATTTAAAATATGCAGTTCCCTCACCTGTGACCATGGCTGAAAAAAAGATATATTGAAATGTTAATGTTCTGCTTCTCTTGTTCTTCTTCCTGCCTTCACCTTCCTTCAACTGTCAATAAAATGTACTTTTACCAGCCCATTTTCTCAAATTTCATATAGGGACTTTACAGAAGGAGGAACACGAAATAAAACTCAAAAGGCAGGGAGAGGCTCAGAGGTAACTAGCATCCATGAGGACACAGGTTTGATCCTGGCCTCACTCAGTAGGTTAAAGGATCCAGCACTGCCATGAGCTGTGGTGTAGGTCACAGACATGGCTCAGATTCTGCATTGCTGCAGCTGGGGTGTAGGCCAGCAACTGCAGCACTGATGCAACCCTTAGCCTGGGAACTTCTACAGGCTGTAGGTGCAGCCCTAAAAAGAAAAAAAAAATAGGCAGGGAGAAAAATCAAAGATATCAGAATCTTAATGAGTTGAAGTCTAGGCAATATTTTTGGTGAGAAGTTTAAGATGCTAAAAATAAGAGGCTTTTATCTTACTTGTATAAGTAAGAACCTGAAGAACAAAAAAGGAGAAGAAAAACAGTTCCCACTGTGACTCAGTGGGTTATGAACCCTACCCTGCAGCACCTTGGTTCTCTGCAGAGGAGAGGGTTGGATCCCCAACATAGCACAGTGGATTAAAGGATCTGGCATTGATGGAGCTGCAGCAGAGGTCACAGCTGAGGCTAGGATTCAACCTCTGGCCCAGGAACTTCCATATGTTTTGGGTGCAGCTATTAAAAAAAAAGAGAGAGAGAGAGAAGAGAAAAAAGAATGATTTTTAGAAGTATTCTTATGAGATATAATCCTGATTGCAATTTAGGTTTAACTGAGAGATAAACCTAAACTGGCTATCACAGCAATTAGTTTTTTTAAAATGCTGGTATTTTTGTTTTGTTTCAATGATGATAAAACTGGGTCATGGAGTCTTCTGATGTGACAATTAAGATAAAGTACCTAGTGGGGATTTCCAATTGTGGCTCAGCAGTAAAAAAAAAAAACCTGACTAGTGTCCATAAGGACATGAGAAGGTGGGTTTGATCCCTGGCCTTGCTGAGTGGGTTAAAGGATCTGACATTGCCACGAGCTGTGGTGTAGGTCACAGATGTGGCTCAGATCTTGTGTTGCTGTGGTTGTGGCGTAGGCCCGGCAGCTACAGCTCCAATTCAACCCCTAGCCTGGGAACTTCTATATGCTGTAGGTGCGGCCCTGAAAAAAAGAGAAAGTACTTAATGGATTAAAAATATGAGTTGTTAGGGAAAAGATTCTAACAATTTTTAATAATTAGTTATTACATGTACTATTCTATTTATAAACAGGAATTTCTTTGTATTTAATGTTCATAGTCATACTGCAATTTTAGTTAAGTAAACCAAGATTTAGAAACATTATTTAGCCCACACTAACAAGTAATGGATGTAAGATTCCTACCCACAGATATTATTCTGAATTTTATGAGCTACATCCTATAAACTGTATAAGCCACAGAAACTGGTATGCCATTGAAACAAACTAATCACCAATCATAATAAAATGTGAATATGGATATATTCGCTACAAATATTTAGATTGAAAATGCAAACTTTTCCATATAAGGCTGAAAATGTTTTGCTTGTTGAGGAGAAGTTAACATATCAGCATTAAGCAAATTATTTCAGAAAATGCCCCTTTTGAGAGAAATCCTTTCACAGATGAAGTATCTGTTTGATAACACTCCCACTAGTGCTAGTCCATCATTCAATTCATCATATTGTAATGTTACAGAAATAGTCTCTTTTGATTTATTTCCATACACCTGTAACTGATTCAGAAAGTTGCTCTATTTGAAATTTCAGCTGTAAAGTGGAAAATGAATGGACAAGCAGCTTTCTTCTTCATCTGTTTGCCTCTTGGCTAGCCTAATTAAATTTGTCTAGTCTGAAAATCTCTAGTAGTAAATGCTTCTGTTACTCTGAAACACTATAATCATTTTCACTGAAATGTTATTCAATTCATCACAATGTAGTATTTTGGAAGTATCCCTCAAAATATAAATAAATTTTAAAATGTATTCTCAGCTCCCAGATCACTGTACACATTATGAGATCATGTGATTTGTTTGTCTCTGCTATTTTCCAACATAATTATATCAATTTATACCACACAAGCCATTAAAATTCAATAAGAAAGGGTCATGAGGTGAATTTGGTTTTGTGAAGCTTTTATATGTAATGACAGTCAATTTTGTTATCAAATGTGCAAATGATTAAGGAAATAAGACTATATAATGAAGAAAACTCAATAAAAATGCAAAATGCTGATGTGGCATAAGTCGATCAGATCTTGAAAAAGTAAACATTTATGGTTGTAAATCAATATTAAAATAACCAAATATTATATAGCTGTTTATCCTATTTGGGGGCACATAAGAAGAAAAACTGGTTCAACCTAAAGGAACATTTCTCAACAGTAGAGGTATTAAACTCTGATGCACTACTGGAAAGATTTTTCAAATAAAAGTAATTATCTTCTCTGAAATTGTTTCAATATGGTCTAAACCCACAAATATCTCCTGCTCCTGCTGTGCAACATAACATAAAATATAATATAATGTGCATACAAGGGCAAAAGAAAAGGCAAAAAGCCTAGACTCAACAAAGTAGAACAGTCTTTCAGGGTCTTTATAAATCAATTGATTTTATGATCAGACACAGCTATTAAAGTTCTGAGTGTAATTATACTTGTCTATATAGTCTGATCAGTATAATTACTGAATATTATGAAAAGAAAATTTAAGAAGCTATACTTCCTGTCCCCCAAAGGTCCTCAAATGGACAGTATGAACACCAACACATTCAATGGACATATCATTACCTCCCAGTAATTAATTCTTTCCATTCTACTTTGTTCCCTTTCCTCTGCCTCCACCAGAATCCACCGTTACTCTCACCTGAGCTGCTTCAGAAGCTGCTAACTGAACCTGCCATCTGTTCTGCCCAAGCAGCTAACATCATTTTTTGAAACACAAATCTGATAATATTACACTGTTGCCTGAAACTCTTCAAAGGCTTACCCTTGCCCTTAAAGGACTAACTCTTCAACATGAAACTTTTTTTTTTTAACAGAGCAAGCTTTTATTCTTCAATTTTCTTTTTTGATTTCTTACCTCTATTTTTAGTGAATGATATGGAATTTTAAATCAACAGGCTATGGTTCAAATCCTTTCACTTTTTTTGTTCGTACTTTTCTTTTTTCTTTTTCTTTTTTTTTTTTTTGCCACCGTCACCCTAATTCCAAAACCAGACAAAGATACCACCAAAAAAGAAAACCATCAGCCAATATCTTTGATGAATATAGATGCAAATATTCTCAACAAAATTTTAGCCAACTGAATCCAACAACATATCAAAAAGATTGTACACCATGACCAGGTAGGGTTCATCCCAGGTTCACAAGGATGGTTCAACATACACAAATCAATCAATGTCATACACCACATTAACAAAAGTCAAAAACCATATGATCATATCAATAGATGCAGAAAAAGCATTTGACAAAGATCAACATCCATTCATGATCAACATGAATCTTAAGACACCCTGTGGTCTGACCTCTAATTGCTCATTTCATAGAAAGCTCCCTCTCTAGATTCTAGCTACAAGGACCTTATCTCAGGTCCTTAGAATAGTTTGCCCTCCTACCTTTATACCTTTGCCCAAGCAGCTCCTTTGTAAAGATCGTCCTACCCTTACCCTCCTGTCTCACACACTTCTCCTTCAGCTCTCTGCTCAAAATTTTTTTCAATAGTCTTCTGTGGGACAAATGAAACATATCAGTGAGGCTGCCATTTTGAGATTTCTGGGCCAGAAGCTCCTTAGAGTTCTGTAGCCACACAAAGTAGAAACAAAATAGATGCTGCACCCACCCTTGCAGATTTATAAAATTCATTAGCATAGAAATTATCTGATGTGCCTGAATAAAGAGACTTTTAGTTTGATATAATTTTGCATTTCTTAAGCACCTTAAGCTATAGATTCCCCCTTGTCCCCATTGCACCTCTTCAGCATCCTATGGGACTAGTTTTTTTTTTTTTGTCTTTTTTTGCTATTTCTTGGGCCGCTCCCACGGCATATGGAGGTTCCCAGGCTAGGGGTCGAATCGAAGCTGTAGCCACCGGCCTACGCCAGAGCCACAGCAACTCGGGATCCGAGCCGAGTCTGCAACCTACACCACAGCTCACGGCAACGCCGGATCCTTAACCCACTGAGCAAGGGCAGGGACCGAACCCGCAACCTCATGGTTCCTAGTCGGATTCGTTAACCACTGCGCCACGACGGGAACTCCTATGGGACTAGTTTTGTATAACAAGTGTCTATCAGTCCAATATTAGGCTCTAGAAAGGCCACCATTCAAAGTTGGCCCCTCCTCCCCCAGGATGACTCTTCCCACCACTTTGCTGGATGTCAAGGGATTCTAGTGGTCTTATAAATTGATTGAGGGGAATTCCCATCATGGCTCAGTGGAAATGAATCTGATTAGCATCCATGAAGATGCAGGTTCGATCCCTTGCCTCTTTCAGTGGGTTAAGGATCTGGCGTTGCTGTGAGCTGTGGTGTAGGTCTCAGACGCGGCTTGGATTTCGCATTGCTGTGGCGAAGGACAGCAGCTGCAGATCCGATTCACCACCTAGCCTGAGAAACTCCATATGCCATGGGTGCTGCCCTAAAAAGACAAAAAGAAAAAAAAAAGAAAAAAGAAAGAAAGAAAGAAAAAGAAAAAAAAAAGACAAGGAAGAAATGCCAGGGATGTGCATGCACAGAAGGAAGATCATGTGAGGTCAAGTGAGAAAGTGGCCTGTAAGCCAAAGAGGGACACCTCAGAAGAAAACAACCTCAGGCACCTTGATTTTGGATTTCCAAGTTCCAGGACTGTAAGAAAATAAATATATTGTTTAAGTGGAAAAAAAATTACTTCAACAGAAAAGACATGCCTACCTCTCAACTAAATCCAGTCCGCTTATTTTACAGACTCGTGGCCCCCGTGTACTACTACTTCTTCCTTCATAGCACTTATCTCAATATAAAGTTTGTAATTATTTAAGTGATTCCTATGATTATTAGCTACCTACCAAATATGAATATCTATGTTCTTACAGAGTATGTTACACTGTTTCACAAATAAGGAAGTAACAAATTTTGTATAATGATTGATTGTCCTGAAGCAATTCCAGGAAAATGGAGCTCTATGAGTCCAAAGTCAACATCCATTTTTACTCAATGTTGCAGCATCATGAATAAATGAATGAAAAAAATGAATGATCAAGGTAAGAAAGATAATATAGGGGATGTACTTCCTACCTTCAAAAAGTTCTGAAGATGGATGGCAACGATTCCTGCAGAATGTGAATGTACTTAATGCCACAAAACTGTACACTTAAAAATGATTAAAATAGTAAATTTATGTTTTCTATATTTAATTATAGTAAAAAATTTAGAAAAACAATAAAAACTCAACTGAACCAATTTGAGCTGGATCTGCTATATATTGGATTATGTACACATGAGTTACATGACTTTAGACACAGCCTTAAAGCTCTTGACCTTTTTGATTTGTAAAAGGGGGTTATTATTCTTGACTTCACAGGAATTACTAAGTATGATAACTAGACTATGGTAAGTAATGGGTGCTTTATTAGTATAGAATTTATTGGATTTATATACATTAAGAAGGTATCTCAGAGATACTTAAATATTAGGGATACTGTTTCTGCTAGTGCCCTAAAGAGTACTAACAAATAGATATTGTAGGAAGGCACTTGCATGAATGGGTGATGGTGATAAGAATTAAGTAGAGGGTTAATTTGGCCACTTTAAAAAATCCAGCAGTATCATTTCAATTCAGCTTTGGACCAAGAAGCCCCAAACTCTTGATCCAAGTTTCCAGAAATATTTTGTTTTGGTAATGAAAATAAAACATCTCCTTTAATTTTGGGCAATTACGTTGTCTCTATTAATCTAATTTGCTTTCCATATTGTACAGGGAAGATTCTTCTCAATGGGAAACTGAACATCTGTATCACATGACAATGCAATGATATTTTGGCCAGGTAGTTGTAGCTGTTAGTTTATCTTATTGAGTGTAGAGTACGAGTTCTATTCTTTGAAAAGAAAAAGTACCTACACACAGTTTTACTATAATTTTTCATTTTAAAAAAACTTGACCAAATTTTTCAAAGCCATATTCTATACTGCAGCTTTAACATAGAGATTAAAAACATGCTTTGAATGCATGTTAGCTCTCATTTCATTTAACATGTCATTATCATTGGTTGAAGAACAGGGTAAGAGATGTATATTTGAAAGGTACATAATGTACATCTGGCTGTTTCATGGTTGAATTAAAATGTGAATAAACCTCACTCCATGTGGCATCATTCACTTGCATTAGTTTACTTATGCAAGTAAACTAATTAGTGGACTTATTAAAAAAAAGTAAAATGCTAAGAAAAGAGTAGCATGACACTCCTATTTTATCAGTTATAGTACTACCAAAATCAGAAATAAAACAATCTATATCAATTTATGTATATAATCATTTTTTGCACATCTGAACATGTTGTATAGCTATAGGGACATATTAATTTTCTAAGAGCTTTCCATTTTCTTTTTAGTTTTTGCTAAACCAAACTCAAAAACTAAAAGCAATTTAAAAAGTCAATGGTGTTTGGATGGCACTTTGAATCAATGGGGCATTTTGCAATTCTTTGTAAGCAATGGACACATCAACTTGAAAGCCAAAGAAAATAAAGTCTCACACACACACGCACACAGAGTATAGGATGCATTTGATAAATGTGTAGCTGAAACTAGATATTTAAATTATTAGAGTCAGGACTAGGTCTTGTTCCTTGTGTATCCCTGATGTTCAAACAGTACCTACAGCATGATGGGCAGGTAAACATAGCTTCTTATTATTTTTAAAATTATTATTGTTAAAAAGTGAAGCTTGAGTTAGAATTCAAGTTACAAAGGGTCTTAGGTTGCCACATAAAGTAGAATGACTTCATACTATAAAAGCAATTGAGTAAAGACAATTCACCAGGACAGAGCATGACAGTTAACATATAGTCTTAGGGCAAGATTATGAATATATGCTGCTGTCTCTCTTAGACAAATGCAAAATGTTTTTGATGTTGTCCTGATAGGAATTGGGGAAAAAAATATATTTTGCCAGATCTGCAGCCACATTCCAAGTTCCAGAGGTTACATCTATCTACTTTAGTAGCGATGCCATATCGGCCACAGCAATAGCAGTTCAGATAACCTTTGGTTAGCTTTATGGTATTCTACAATCATGAACCAAGATACAGTTGGTTTTTGCAGGAATTGAGCTGGCAAATTAGAACGAGATATGGTGGGTACCACAATTCTTGTATTCTTTAAGCCTTTGAAGATAGCACTAATTAGAGCCAAATCTCTTCTAATGAAATTCAGTACTGTTTCTGATTTACTTTCTTAGAATCAGAGTAGGATTACTTTCAGGGCTTTCACTTTTACTTCCCTACAATGATTACTTCTTCCTACAGTTCATGAAGCCAATATAAATGTAACGCTGGCTGCTAACTATAACAATTCCCGTTATGCACTCAGAGATAAAGGAAATGACCAAAGATTTAGTCCATAAACCTATTAGAACGTTGGGAAATGAGCCTGCACAAGACTTCATTGTCACTAGGCCTCCATACACCCTCATTTTAAAGGGTGGATGATATTTTCAGTCTCCCAAATCAACATCAGCTTAACCCCTGCCTCCAACAATCATCAAATGATTCAAATACCACCTTTTTTCAAAGCCAATTTACTCTGGAAAATGGCCACAGTTCCCTTTGCAGAAGGACTGGGATAATTACTAAGACATTCTATGGAGTGTAGGGCCTTTTCCCAAGAACTAGTCTCCCTTTTAATCTGGCTCTGGGTTTGAGAACCAGGTAAAATCTGGAACCTGGGGAAAATATTGTAATTTTCAACTACAGTGAATGACTTTAACCTTCTTTTCCTTATTCTTGAATTTTTCTGGTCCTGTAAAGCAAGCAGTATCGTACACTGCTATTTAACTATCTCAAATACATCATCATTATCTATTGGCCAAATCCATAAATTACTGTCAATGAGGGATCTCTAATTTCTATTCTTAATCATGGTCCCTCACTCTGTATTCATCTTGGTTTTGACTGTTAAGTGCTGTCACCTTACTTCTGCTATTTGGTATTCCTATCACCCCCACTGATACTAGGAGCCTATATCCCTAATAGTCTATTATACTAGCTTCTCAACAATGCATGTCTCCTGTTCATTGATGTTTTTAGACTTATTATAGGAAGAAAGCACCATGTGCTATCTGCCAAAACACACAATCAACTCTGTGTTCTCTGGTATAACATTATTAATTATAATATTCCTGTTCTATAACTTTTGACCACTTGATCAATATTTTTCTCAGGCGGTTCCACAGCACTACCTCAGCTACTGTAAGTCATTGTTATTTCCACACTTCAAGGAGCAATGCCAGTCACAGAATGAGATAGGCTCCAAATCTCCTTTCTCCTTTTTTTTTTTAATTGTTCTTTTAGGGTTGCACCCACAGCATATGCTAGTTCCCAGGATAGAGGTCGAATCAGAGCCATAGCTGCCGACCTATCCCACAGCTCACAGCAACACTGGATCCTTAACTCACTGAGCAAGGCCAGGGATCAAACCCATGTCCTCATGGATACTAGTCTGGTTCATTACCAAATCTCTTTCTTTTGAATCTTAAGTCATCGGAAGGATATCCCAGTCCTAAAAGACTTGAATCCATCTATCTATATTCAATTTATTTAAAATGAAAAAAAAGAGCTTACCCATTTCTCCCAACTCCCACCCCCTGCCTCTTACAATCACCAATCTATTCTCTGTATGTATGAGCTTGGTTGTTTGTTTGTTTTAAGGTTACACAGAGAGATCACAAGGTATTTATCTATTTCTGTCTGACTTACTTCACTTATTTATATACACAAAATGTATTCTGCATTACCTCTGGTCCAGTACTGTTAAAATCTATCATCCGATATGTTCTCCTGGATATATTATCTGCATATATTACCCAGATCTGCAGCTCTTTTAATAAATAATCTCATTTTGTAGCAGGGAAAACATTACTCAGGTCATTACTTCTCTGGTGAGTCAATACTTCCCTTGATAAGACTTGACCCTAGTTATTGGTTTGGAATCAATGAAGGTATTTAAGGGCAGATTTGGAGGACAGAAGGCATCATCTTATGAAAACTTGACCTCAGGTGAAGTCCTTGCATAATATCCAGACATTAGGAAGCCATTTTTCTCTATCAAGGGGACAGGATCATTTATATTGGCTCACAGAATTCAGGAGAATCTTGGAATACCATCCAGTGCATCCAATTCAAATAGCCGAGGACTCAGTGCTTTACTACTTCTCTCTTAGGATTCTGATTTTAGCATAGGAAATCTGCCAGTACTTTGAATTCAACCTCCTGTATTACTCTGTTTCTCTCACTATTAGTACCAGGGTTTGGTTTTTATAATATGTTCTCTGGCTATAGGCAATAAATATATCTTTAAATGCCACCATGGAGGTTATGATTATTTCTTGAGTTGCTAGGTAAACTGACACTTTCATTTTATTCTTTCAATGTTTCATGGCAATTAGTAGCCAAGAATATTTTAAGTCTTAAAATTACCATTGTCTCTACATCACTCAAGTACTAGAGACACTGCATCAACAATGGCATTTTCTTCATACATTCAATCTCAGTTCCCCACAAATGAGAGTTTTAGTAATTTTGATAAGACAGCATGCCAGGAATGATCATCACTCCAGGGACCACCTGGAATAGGGTGTTTGTTACCATCTGGCCATTCTACAATTCAATTATACAATCCTATCCTGAGGGCCTATATATTAAGACCACTTCTGGTACCAACTACAGAAAACCATTTTCCCAAGAAGCATACTCTGAAACATGAATTTAATGAAAGTAGTTATTTGCAAGGTGATTCCAGGAAGCTCTGATAGAAAGGTGGGAAAATGGGATAGGAAAGGGAAGAAAGCAAAAAAGGATGCCATATGGAGCTGGTAACTGCAAAAGACACCTGGAGCCCAATCCCAGTGGGAAAAAAGTGAGTAACAATATAATACATACCTTGAAGTTATCCCATCTGCAGCCAGTGAGCTGGGATAGTTTTTCATAATTTACTTTCAGTTAGTCATTAAATGAGGACTGTATATTGGAGGATAAGTATTAACTACCTGTCAATACTAGCCTGTGGAGCTCACAGGTGAACGAAGTTATCAGCATCAGAAAAAAAGTATTTATGTAAAGAGCGTCAGGTGCTTCTGTTTGGAAGCTATCAGGTTGTAATACATGATAATAGTAAAAGCCAAGGAAATATCATCTTCTGTGTCTGCTACTTTTGGTCACTTCAATTCACAAAACAGTCTTACTTCTGTACTTAAACTTCCCAGTACCATATAATACTCAACTCTCCCAATATGAATCAAAATTATGGCTACTCCTCCTCCCCCCAGGATGATGACCATCACTGTCTTTCTATCCCAAATCCTCTCCAAATTGTTATTTTGCTGCCTCCAGTTTCTGATTCCTCCAAAGCTGAAAAATAGGAAGGAGGGGAAGGAGGGGATACTGGAAAGTTCTAACTTGTCTGTAAATATCACAAGCTGGAAATGTGTCAGGTGCTCTCTGGACTCCAACCATGTATAAAGCCTGCTCTTTAATGGGCACTCCTGTGGACTCTCCCACGGGACCCTTGATACCATCTTTTCTGACACACAGCTTTCACCTGCTGCAAGCACAAGAAATTTCTGGCTATAGTTTCTCTATCTCAAGGCTTGTTTACCTCTCTAGGAGGCCCTATGAGGGAGAATGTAGGATCACCCCCATGCTGGTCCTCTGTCATGCCTGTGGACCTCAGCCAACTACAGAAAACATTCCTGATCCCTCTGCCAGGTCAAACTCTAAAAATGCAGTGACTATGCAGCCATCTCACCTTTCTTCCACCACTGAGGCACTGAACCACCCCACTTTTGCTTTTAGATATTCCCATGTGGGAGCTGGACATTAGTCCCCTGCATCCCTTCAACCACAAGACACATACTGTACATGAAACTCTCTTAACGGTTTTATTGATGCTTCTTACTAGGTTTATGGCAGCAGGCAGAAATCTCTGACCCTTTCCCAGTGTGGGAAGGGGAATTTTTCCAAAATATTCTTTCCACAAACTCTTTCCTAAACTCTTTTCTCAACTCTGTATACCCCACAACATACATAAGGGATTTAAAGAATTATATAATAAATGCCTGGCCACCTACTTTTTGCAAAACCTTCATGGTGGTCTACCTTATACATCACTGCAGCTTCTGATATCTTCTGCCATCAGACCTCAGACAAAACTGAGACTCAAAGATCCAATTTTAGTATTTTAATGTAGGTATAAAAAAATCGAACTCCTAGAAATTCAAAATGTGGTTGCAGAAATAAATATAATACATACTCATTATAGAAAAGTTAGGGGGAAAAAAAGAAAGTACAGGAAAAAACCCAAGAGGAAAAAAGAAAACATGTTCCATAACTCCAGCAACCACAGACAATCAACAATGTATCATTTTGATTTCTATACAGTTGTTTTTATTCTGTACATTTTTTACATATTATGATAATATTCTATATATAATTTCCCATTGGGATTTTTTACTTAACCCTGGAATTTTCCATATGATTTGAAACACTTCACAAACGAGATTAATAGGGATAAACTAGCTCACAGAAGAAATGTCATAATTGATTTTACTCTTCCCATATTGTTAAACATTATGATTGGCTCTAAATTTTAGTAATTTTAAACATTAATACCATAAATACTTTTTCTTAGATTCTAGGTTTAGAATCTATTCCCAGAGGCATAATTACTGACTTAAAAGGAAACCCTCAAGATCCTTCTTGCTCGTCTAAAACCATGACCCCTCACTGTTTTATCCTGATAGGGTGACCATTTAAATGGCTGGAAAAGGGTCAGAATAGATAAAAGGGCAAAGTCCCACTCTAGTGGCTACTTCTGAGAGAGACCCTCATATCTGACAGGTACTTTCCTGGAATGATTCTGGCTAAAATAATCACACCAAGTTTGTAGAATAAAGCACTGAAATCCTGTTGAAGACTGGCTATGTAAAACAGTGATGAAACCTTCAAAGGTTTTCAAGTCATAAAGGCCACATAAAGAACTGAAATGGGCTAACTGGATCTGCTGCAAATTGTTCCATCTAAGGTGAGAAATCACTGCTCATCCTAAAATAGGCTTGCCACTCTTAGAAAACAAAAATGCAGATGCCCAGTTAAATTAAAATTTCAGGTACAAAAGAAAAAATTTTATTTAAGCATGTCCCAAATATAACATAGGTTATACTTATGTTAAAATAGTATTTGTTGTTTACTGAAATGCTAACTTAACTGGACATCCCATATTTTATCACAGCTCTATTTTCACCCAGCTGTTGCCATTCAAGAGTTTGGGTGTGCAATTGCTAGATATTCAAATCCCTCCAGAGCTACTAAAAATCTGGAATTTCTTGTGAAATTTCTTTATTTCCAAATTTTAACAACAGTTCAAAGTGTTTCAAAAACACCTGGAGACCAGATAATGGCAGTAGGCCATCAGTAAGGGACCTCTAATATTAGATTATGATCCAGAATATAGACTAAAACATATCTACCACTGGAAGGAACAACACTAATGCATATTAATCATGTCTTCTTTACGTCAGTGATTTTCTCAGAGCAGGTGGAGATGGAGAAAGACAAAGAAAGACGGAAAAAAAACATGCGGCCACAATACCTTAGAAAATGTTGGAAAAGAGGGGGAAAACTCAGAGTAGTGTTGGAGAAAAGAGACTGAATACCACGTATAAACTTTTCCGACTTGACTAGTTTAGGTAGAACCAGGCCTGGGCCTTAGAAAATTCAGGCTATGTCCTTGATATTTAAATATGTTTCACTAACCATAGTTAGGTCAACCATTTTAAAGTAACAGCAAGGAAAACACAATTTCTTCCTTTATTTAAACTTCACAAAGAAGAGCTTCCACAGAGAATAATGAAAAATTATTAGAGTTAACATTTACTAGAATTAAGCCAATTGTAGCTTCATTTTAAACTTCTATTTAATTACGCATATTTATGTTTCTTCAGTACTAAAATTGGGACAATTTTAATTGAAAAGTCGTCTTTATACTAGGTAAGGAAGATTTTCTCTCATAGTGTGCAAGTCTCAACTTCCTAATTAAAATAAAATAATTGCTTTCCAGTCAGTTGTGGGAAGGAGACATTTAGAGAATTACCATGAGGCACTTCAGAGGAATACCATTAAAAATGATGAATCAAGGTGGCTGAACATTTTGCTGTTGCGAAGTTGAATTCAGAGAATAAGTGAAAGAGCTTTTGTCTACCTGGTGCCGAACCTTGATGCACTCATATAAAATGTCTGGCATGTGCAGTGTCATGAGTCAAACAGTTTAGCTCCTGTAAAATAATTCTAGATGCAGAAGTGCCTGGATGTAATATCCAGAGTTCTATCGTCAGCATATGGATTTCAAATCTTACTTTTGTTGAAACTGTAGTAACAGTGTATACTCCTGAGCAAAAAGGAGTGAGGTTGTCACTGGCAAAACCCATTAGCAACTCCCAGGAAATAAAAATAGACTCCGAGTAATAAAATAAAGTCTAACCTTTTTTCTTTTTCTTTTCCTGCATGCTTCATCTAGTTTCACCAGCTCACAGGGTGCAGCATGCGAAGGCCTCACAACTGGTGCTTCAAACCAGAACTCCTAGTGCAAAAGGGCTGTGCAGACACCTCAGCTTTGAGGCCAGCGGCTGTTTCTCAAGCACCGAGCTGGACGCGGCAACTCAAGATGGCGGCAGCGGGCCCTGCGCAGAGAGGCTGCTCCCTGCGGGGTGATCTGAAGCGTGAGGAGCAGGAGGAGCACAGCTGCGGGAAATAAGTGAGAACTCTGTGCCCTTCCCTCTGACAAGAACCCTACAAAGCAGGTCAACTATTGCCTGTTGAGGAGCACCTGTGCTCCAGTCAGAGCCCAAGCTCCGTCTCGCCAGTCTTTTTTTTTTTTTTTTTTTTTTTTGCTTTTTAGGGTCGCACCGTGGCATATGGCAGCCAGCCTATGCCACAGGCACAGCAATGCAGGAGACTTAACCCACCTATCAAGGCCGGGATCAGCCCCAAATGCTTACGGGTATAGTTGGGTTCATTCTCACTGAGCCACAACAGGAACTCCAGCCCCTCTCCATCCTTTGATCAAAGGATAAATCTTCCCTATGCTTCTGTACCCAATTCAGTCTGATTCTACCGGTTTGAACACCACCAGGCAGAAGGCCCCCTGTTGGGGCCCACCTTGAAAAGGTTGGTAACAAGGCTCCTACCTATCTTCACCTAGGGTCTGAGCTTTCAGTTCAGAGCTGAATTCCAGATTTCTTAGTGAGGTGTTTAACTAATCAATGACCAAGTATAAATATGCATTCATCTATATTCAAAATCTTTAGCCTTCCAAATGCTGATCAATCAGAATACAAACTCAATCAGAACAGAGGTTTTCGGTAAAAAAGGAAAAGAAAAAAAAAGTACTCCTGTATAGTATATCAGCACTATATACAGTCCAAGAGACGTGCCTTGGAAGGAAAAAAAATACGTCCAGACTCTGCCATGAAGAACTGAATATTAAAATTGATGTTTATATTATAAGCCAATCTTTGTGATTAGCATTTAATTCACTGGCTTATAGGGATAAGACCAAGGAAGAGGGAAAGTCAGAAAGTGGGGCTCCATAACTATCCAGGTTGGTGCGGTTTGCAAAATTTGTGCAATTATTCTTTTCCTGATAACCATGCCTCTTCCCCATGTAAATCTGAGGTTCCTCCCATCAAAAGGAGGTTGTCTTTTCCACCTCCCTTTGAATTTGAGCTGCTGTCATGATGTGCTTTGACCAACTGCTTTGCCAATTCTAAGCCTTGGCGCTAAGAGGCATATGTGATTCCCAGCTCTCTCTTTGAAATTTGCTGCCATCATGCATGAACAAGCCTGGACAAGACTGCTGGATAAAGACAGGACAGATTTCAATTACCCCTGTTGCTCTATCAAACTGCCAACTGACCACAGATACATGGAAAAGCCCAGTGAAGACCAGTCTTGGTTAGATCAGCTGAGGCATCCAGCTGAAAATTACTTGTGAGAAATAATAAATAGCTGTTGATTTAAACCACAAATATTTAGAGTGTTTTGTTAGGCAGCAATAGATAATGAATTCAGTCAGTCTGGCGAATCTGAGAAAACAAAAAGCATAAAATAGGGGTTTTATTAGCAGACAAAACTACACATACTAATGATTATCTCAAGTTTTGCAAGAGTGTGAGGAATCCTTCAGAAATCCAAACCAGTCTTCATTTCTATAGTGCTGAGTTTTCCAAAAGGGTAACTGCTTAAATACAAAGGAACTGAGGAGGATAAAGACTGTTTAGTGCCATATTTCAGCAAGAAATAGAGAAATAAATTTACAACAGATAGTCTTTATATTATTTTTCTTACTGATGCTACAGATAAAAATAGGTAGAAACCATACTCCCAGAAATCTCTTCACTACAGGTCCCAATGTACCAAGTGAAAATATTTTGAACTTGAAATGGATCTAATAAAAAGATGCTTCTTAAAAATTCTTTAAAAAGCATGTACCATCAATGTCACTTTAAATGCCAATTTATTAAGGATCACTTGGGAAAAAAGCTGACCTTTCTCTTTATTTAAAAGGAAATATTTGAGTCTATATGGTACTTTTCATTTAAATGTCATTTATTTTCAACAAATGATAACAATAATGCTGGCATTGAATATTCCTAGTTGTATATATTTTTTTCTAGATGCCAAGACAGTACAGAATTAGAGCTGGAGAGTTGTCATCGAGGGGTAACTACTGCATAAGGTTAAGGATAATGAGAAGACTGAACTTCAGAAAAGATCATAGTGAGTGTTATTTCAGAAGAATTACAAATGAGATGGACATTACTGATTCATAATGCCTTGAAATCTTGACAAGACGGCTAACTAGCATGGGATGTAGGCTCACTCCTTTAAAATCAGCCTGGGACAAAGCAGAAAATATGCAAGCAAGACCGAAACATGCATCTGAAGAACTGACATTAAAAAGAACACAAAGCCCCCAGGAAATCATTACCCTAAAAAAAAAAAAAAAAAAAAAAAAAAAGAAAAAAGAAAGAAAAAGAAAAAAGGAAAAAAAAGGAAAGAAAGAAACAAATGCCCGCTTGTCAGTTAGGGATGCTGCATTGCCATGAGCTGCAGCACAGGTCACAGACATGGCTTAGATCCACATTGCTGTAGCTGTGGTGTAGGCTGGCAGCTGCAAATCTGATCCAACCCCAAGCCTGGGAACTTACTTAGGCCACATGTGAGGCCCTAAAAAGTAAGTAAGAAAATAAATAAACAAATAAATAAATGAATAAAGACCATCTTAAGCTAGTGAGTGTGTGTGTGTGGGGGTGACAGGGGTGGAGGTGGGGGTAGGAGGGTGGGGGCAGGAATGGTGAGGATAGTGGGAAAGCCTGTGTCAAAGTGTCTCTCCACTGCTAGGGAAGGAGGGGCTGGGATGGAATATTTAAATTCTGTTCACTTATCCCCCAGAATCCCCAAGAAAACAGTAACCTGTGTCACTCATAGATACCAAGAGTAATAGTGGAGTCAGCGGAGCAGCATCAGGCACCCTGAAAGCCCAAGGGGAGGCAGCTAATGAAAATATGTTCAGAACACCCTGCCCTGCCCTGGGGCAGTCTTTCCACCACTGACCCTTCCAGTGAAAAGCCAATGGACTAAAACCCTTGTAGTTTTAAAAAGGAAAGAAAAGAGAAGAAAGAAGCCATGTAGTTTTCTTCCTGATAATCCCTGTCCAACTGAGTTGCCTGGCGTCATGGCAGCAAGTAATAGCCTGAAGGAGTTCTGCAGTATGTGTGGCAATTGGACTCATACAGCCAACTACCTACCAGGCATTTTCCTTTGAGTACTCATTAAGCATCTTAGTTTTCATATGCCCAAAACAGAGTTTGTTGTTTCCTTAAACTTGACTTTTTTTTTTTTAATCAGTGAATGAAACTATCACCCATATAGCCATCCAAGCCAGAACAGAAATTTGAGAATCATCCCAGACAATGATAGCTTGGTAGCAAAATTATATATGACACTATATAAATTAAAATTGTATATCTAAAGTACTATCAATGGTAAAGGAGAAAACGGGTATTGGCAGGAAAAACGTGACATCTTATTTCCACTGCTCCATGAGGGGAATGCCAAGAGAAGAAAATTGTTTATGCTAGTACTTAGCCATCCATGTTCCAAAGATTTTTTTTCTGTATTAAAATTATGTTCTTTGTAGTACTATTTTAAAGTCTCAAGATTTCAGTTTATAATGTTAATGATAATTTTTAATGAATGTTTATGAATTACCCAATATGTGATTTAATTGTTTGGTTTTTTTTTCTACTTTATTGTCTAGATAACTACCCTCTCTCTCATTTCAAAGACCTGCATGCCTATAAAAGCGCTAAGGAAATTGTTGAGGGAAAAGATCACTCCTCAACTTCATCAGTTCTTTTCTTCTCATTGACAGTGGTCCCTGCTCAGCCACCAAAATAATCCCAAGTCCTCTGAATAGGAGGATGCATTTTTTTCCATTGAAGGAAGTGGGATAGAACAGGATTTCCATCTGTGTTTCCACCCATCTCTTCAGTTTTCCAAGGACAATTAAGTGTGTTGGTACAAGTGCATATGTATATTAAATATATAGCATAACATTAATGGCTATTATAAGTAGAAAGGGGAAAGTCAAGTTCTTATGAATTTTGACTCTTCCCAACATCCCAAAGTGAAAGGTTTTAAGGAATTAGTTAGAAGTACCCTTATAGACATTCTCTGGATTTTAACCTCTCTCCTTTACACTGAGAACTGAGGATTCTATTATCTATGGGCCTTTTTCTGTGAATTTCTATACTCACATCTTCTCCTTCTTGTTAAGAAACTCTATTTCAAACCACAAGTAGGATCCTATTCCCTGTATTCATTCTACCCTTACTCCATACGTAAGCCTAAATCTTCTATTGTTTCCAATCATTATCTCATGAAATTTGGGGCTAGGGAAAAAAAAAAACTATAACCATTTCTTCTGAATTATTTATTTGTGCCCCTCTTTCTCCAAGTCTAGGCTATTGTGCCTGCCTCATAAGTTCTGATTTTCCTTTGGACAAGTCCAATATATCATTGTGTCTGAAATATAACTCCCTAAATATATGGTGACTACATGAACAAATTACTAAATAAATATAGCTCATGGTGAATGTGCATAACTACTGCAGAAAAAGATCCTACTCTTTAATCATGGTACATTTTACCTGCTACACTTTTGTTTTCTGCCCAGAGAAATGGGAAGTGGCATTTTTAATATGATGACAAAACAAAATCTTGGTACTAGTGCCCCCAAACAATATCATAGGTACTGAAACTCCGAAGGAGTTATATTAAAACAATTGTTAAAAGACATTTATGCCAGGGGGGTTATCCAGTGGCTCCTCTAGCTGTATATGAAAAACCACAGAGTACTGCAGCTGCACCCTGAGGGAGAAGCCAGCCAACTATTCATCTCTCATTTCTTGTTTTCTTATTGCATTCTCAACTCCTAAAGCTACAGTAATTGAAATCCCCAGATATTCCATAGCTTGAAATTAAATCTTACCTAACAATAATTCTGATATATCTATTTTACCAAATAAGACTATTTTACTTGCATTCATCTTCACTCCTCTATGAGGAATTATAAGCGCCAATTGTTAGCAAGCACTGTCCCCGTCATTTTAAGGATTCCAAATAGATTAAGAGCTAGGTGGCAAGTAGGAGAAATGCACAAAAATGATTTGTGAAAAATACAAAAAAAAAAACCACAACACATTATTAGGCACTTAACAAAACTATATACTCTGTAAAGAAACAGAGAGAACCAGGCAAGGACAGGAGAACTAGTGTCCTCAAGTGGCACCTTAAAACACAAGTAGGAAAAAAGCAGAGAGCAAGGGAAGATAGCTAATGGAAATGCAGTCACTGATGTCCTCATTTCTATCTCCCAAACTACAAATTATACCTTCAGTTCTATTCATGATAATATATTTAAAATATACTGACAAAAAGAACATGAAAATACCTTTGAGTTAGCCATGAAATACACCTAAAAGGATAAATTAAAATCATAGCAGTATATTGTTTCCTCAAGATTATTGAGTTTTTGTCTCGTTTTGGCATGAGAAAAGCTGAACAAACCTTGAGTAAACAAAGAGATGCACTTTACTACTAAACATTCTGGTCATGTACTGGTTTTAGGGTGAATCTAATATTGTTTGTGCATCTGTCATAATGACATCTTGGTCAAATAAACTGACCAAGGAATCCAGAGAGTTCCATGTGTCACCATCCAATATTGCTGAGGTCAGAGGAGTGATGAGAACCAGGAAATTTTAAAGTTTATAAAACAAAGGGGAAAAAAGCTGTAAAAGATGATATCCAAATAGACAAATTTGTCTAAGGAGGAAAACAGATGTTGCTTAAATTTATTTCCTGTTTCTTCCTGTCAATGATGTAATTCTCTGAACTCAGACATTAGGCCCAGATGGTTCAGGCAAAAGGAGACTTGTGGCCCAGAGACCTCATCTCAACCGAATTTGGTAAAAATCTATTAATTTTACTGTTTAACTACAGTCCTTATTTGCCTGACTTTCAATTCCTGAATTTCAAAAGAAATTTTCAAAATTTTACTAAAAATATTCCTATTTGGTCTGATTCAAGCAAGGAATTATTTTCAAAGACTATCAAAATCAAATCCAAGCACTGAAAATTGTCCTTGGCAGCATTCAATTGGGGAAATGAATTATATGATTAGGATTATAAGTACAAGTGCATTACATAATCTAATATTACAGGGGAATAAAACTAAAGTGAAATAAACTTAGACCAAAAAAAAAGTGTTGAAAGAAAAAATAATCATTCAACTCAAATAAATTAAAATAAAAAAAATAAAAATAGGGACACAGATAAATAAAAGTAGAGAAAAATTATAGAAAATTAACAAAGCAAAAAGTGAGATCTTTGAAAATACTAAGAAGTCAGATGTATGATAAAACCAAATAAGTGAATTGGATAAACAAAATCAGAGGAACAAATAAATAACTATATATATATACAACAGAGATATAACATGTAGTAAAATGCAGTTATGAAGTTGCTTACTTATAAATTAGAAAATTTGGACTAAATGTGTGTATTTCAGCAAAATGCAATGCAAAACTGGCTCAATAAGAAACAGAATTTTAAATACACCAATAATTTTGAACATATTGAAATATCAGCCCAAAACTCTGTCATAAAAATCTAATTCTTTGCCATTTATTAGTGAGTTCCATACCCACACTACCACTTGCATAGCTAGTAGTTAATTTGATCTAATGCAGATAAAATTAACCTGTTTTTGTGGTGAAGTGGACACACACCACTTCAGCATAATGTTTTTATATGCATAAAATAAATACAAGTAGCCCTTGGTTTGCACAGTTCATACTATATGGTAACACAGAATCTATGTCAGTTCCTATAAAAACTATGCAAAGCAAGGACTGTCTGAATACAAGATTGCAAAGAAAACAATTATATTGCAATATAATTATTAAATATTAAATACTAATGCCTAAATAAATGCATAGGTGTATAATTGTTAATACAGTAAGTCAGTAAGTTCTAAAAGTGATTCTGATATCTATCATAATTTGAAAAAGGTGATGAGCATCAATTTTTTTTTTGTCTTTTTGCCTTTTCTGGGGTCACTCCCACGGCCTATGGAGGTCCCCAGGCTAGGGGCTGAATCGGAGCTGTAGCCGCTGGCCTACGCCAGAGCCACAGCAACAGAGGATCTGAGCCGCGTCTGCAACCTACACCACAGCTCACGGCAACGCCAGATCGTTAACCCACTGAGCAAGGGCAGGGACAGAACCCGCAATCTCATGGTTCCTAGTCGGATTCGTTAACCACTGCGTCACGACGGGAACTCCAAGCATCAGTATTATTTTGAGCTATCTGCAACAACGAACAAGTGTTATAAAACTATACACCAATAATTTTGAACAAATTAGGTATAGTTTTATAACACTTGTTCGTTGTTGCAGATAGCTCAAAGTAATATTGATGCTCATCACCTTTTTCAAATTATGATAGATATCAGAATCACTTTTAGAAATTATTTACTGATTTATTGCTTTTGGAATGGATTAACAATGAGATCCTGCTGTGTAGCACTGAGAACTATGTCTAGTTACTTACGATGGAGCATGATAATGGGAGAAAAAAGTATGTATACATGTATGTGTAACTGGGTCCCCATGCTGTACAGTGGGGAAAAAAAATCGTCTTGGGGGAAATAATTAAAAAAAAAAAACTATATTTAATTAGTGTCATTGGAGAAGTAACAGATACTGTGAACAATGCATTATTATGTTATTTTGCCTGTATTCATAGTTGGACGAAGTGCTAAAATTCAGTTTCAGGTTAATGGAAATAACACGCACTTTTTTCCTCATCCAAATTTTTAGATACCCTAAATACTATCCATGTAACCCTTGGTTCATAGACCTCACATTAAGAACTTCAAAAGGCATTACTTAATCTTTTGCATTGTGGTTTCCTTATATATAAAAAGGGAATAGTAGTAATATCTATCATGCTATAGTGTTGAAAGAAGCCAATTAATAAATACAAATATAAATCAATTGGAAGAAATGGCGCAAAAACACAAATATTTGCTGCTCTTGTTACTGATGTTATGAATCCTTTGATGGACAGTTAATTTCTATCTAATAAATGTTATTCTAGAATATAGAAAAAGATAAGCAATGCTAATCTGATTTAATTAAGATAGTGATATTATTTCCAAAGTCAAATAAGGACAAAATATAAAACCAATCAGAGGTTCATTTCAGTTATGAGCATAGCAGGAAGAATTCTAAAATAAATATATTCATAAATAATAAATCATGATTATAGTTTATCAACATCAGAAAATCTACCAAAGATACATTAATATAATAAATATAAAAATTATATAATTGCCTTGATAGACACATAAAAGAAGCAACTGTCAAATTTCAGCACTTATTTAAGACAAAAACTCTTACTAAGCTAGGAATGGAAAAGAACTTCTATAATTTGGAAAAAGGTGTAATTCAGAGGAGTACAGTAAAAATTATATTTAATGGAAAAAATGTATATAAAAGCCCTCTAAGATGAATAATTAGCAAAAGTATCTACTATCAAAAGTATTGTTTATCATAGAATGGCCAATATAATAAGCATAATAAAAACTAATAAAAGGTATATGGAATATTGAGTTCATTGATATAAAATAGCAAAATGAATAGAAAGACCGTTAATATCATCAATAAATTTCAGCATATTTACTGAAATCAAGATAAATGTTAAAATAGATTGGATTTCTCCATATAAAAGTAATCAAATATAAAAAAATACAAATAGTAGTGCTTTATTAATACTAACAAGAGTTATAATATTAACAAAAATTAAAATTATCTAGCAAACATCTCATCAAAAATACTAGGACAGTTCTAAAAGATACGAAGGAAGAACAGTGGAGAGATTCTAGGGTATTGATTGGCTAGCAATACTTAATACTATGAAGATAAAACCTCTCCTAATTAATAAATTTATTCCAATCATAATTCTAAGTGGCTTTTTAAAGACTTCAATAGATATAGTCTAATTTTTCTTTGGGATAAAAAATCCACGAATATCTAAGTATAGATTCTTGGGAAAAATGTATAGCAAAAATGGACCAGATACTAAATAAACTTTGACAATAATATTAAAGATAGTATAAAAACAACATGGTACAGGTAAAAGAACAGATCTGTAAATCAATGAAATCAAATGTAAAGCTTTGAACAGATCTAAGTATGTACAGATACTTAAACATGGATTAAGGTGAGACTTCAATACAACTAAATACTTCATTCTGAGCAAGAAGCAAAAAAAAAACTTGTAGAAAGGAGGAGAGAATGACAATTTCGTCTGTAAAGATGACAGCAGCAGTTGACAGCCAGTTTCTCAATCTTTCTGAATCCCTACATAAAAACAGCACAATGACCTAAGAAAACCAAGAATCAATGGAAACCATTTACAACAAATTTTGGTGACAAAGTATCCGTACAAACTCCCCAAAATTTGAGGCTGGGGATAAACCACCAACATCCAGTGATCTCCATATTGTGGTCATAAGCAAGACCAAGTGATAGTCTCTAGGGGCATATTCGGGTGGTAAATCTATCTATAGCAGGAAAATCACAGAGATGTGATTACTTTAAATGTTAAGGCAGTGATTACTTATGGCAGAAAAGAGGGCATCATGACTGGAACAAGGACTATGAAGGGGGTTCTGTAGTAGAAAGCAAAGTTCTACTTCTTGTCCTGTGTGCTTGACTTATGATAACTGTAAAAATTAAAAACAGTAAGATATAGTAGTAAATCAATACGTTTTCCCGAAAGCCCAAAACTGTAAGCCAGAAAACTCATATGCCATCTATTTTCCTAAGGCTAGCTTCCAGAATAGGCTCTGAGTGTCTTTGATAGCTGTACCTGCATATATAATAAAATAATATACACAGAAGAGTATATTTAGATATACTGCTCATTCAAAATTCTATACTTCCCAATAAGTTTTAAACTAAAATATTAGGAATGGGTGATCATCCATAGGTAACTGATATGTGATAGGTGATACCATATATGGAGATTTTGTGATTAATTGCTTTTATAATAAAAGTGACAGATTTTATGATAATCTATCCAAATCTTCCATCCTTGTCCAATAATGATAATAAATGTGTTCATTATGTTTTAAAGTCTTAAAATCAATTTCATATATATTACTATATTACATCTTTCCAACATATCCAAGAATAGATTCAGGAGCATTTAATGTATTTTTTTTTCACTCTTGAATCTGGTAAGGTTAATTAACTTGCCCAAGGTTATACAGTAAGTTAGTGGGAGAAATAAAATTCAAACTTAAATGTTATCCTTCTCTGTTTGATGGTTTTGCTACTCATCTTAAAGCATTGATTTTTCTGGATTTGGAGCTTAGTACTTATTTGGCAATTAAACCCACGGGATTAAACTCATTAACTTAAAATTCTATGTTAATTAAACTAAGAGACAAATATGGTCAAAATTGAATTCTACCCACAAAATATAAGGGATCCTCAGAAATATTTTCTTCTGCTTTCAAACTCATCAAAGATCACTAGGCAACCAATGTGCATTAAAGTAAGAAAAGGAATAGAAAACTTAGTTTGTCATATACTAACAACCCTAGCAAAGTAAGAAGTAATTTAAAAGAAGCAAATTAGTTGCAGTTAGGGTATTAACAAGAACACTGATACAGATAATGAAAATTCTATTTGGCTAGGAATAGAATGTTTACAAGCTCTAGATTCCAATACTTTGCTCTGCAACTTCTGGGTGCTTAATATCAACATATTAATGCCAAACATATGTAATGGAACTTGCTACAACATTAGTCACACCTATCCATGTTGGGTCTTTATTCCATGTCAGGAATAAAAATAAATGTCATAAATAAGAACATTCCTAATTTTAACTGCTCTCTTAACAAAAAATTTCAATAAGCTATACTCTATTTCTTCAGCAGCTATGAAGCCTATTACTGCATTATTTTTACAAGGATTTACAAAGCAAACATCCCTGGATAACTATTGATCCCTCACAAGGAATTCTGGGAAAAAAATCAATTCAGCAAGTAAATTCAACAAATATTTATTGATCTGCTAATAGTGCCAGACACTGAAATAGGTACTACTTACATAAAATTAAGGATGAGATGAGGCTGTTTGCTTTCAATTAGCTAACAATCTAGCAATTAAAAAATCACAAGATACCAAATAATTAAAATATAATTTAAGTCCATTTCTACCTATGCTCTTTAAAATATAATCTTTCCTCCATATCTTCATACTACCCACAGACCTGCAATGACTCAAGCTCTCTGAGAATATAAATGAGGGAGTGATTAATTCTATACTAGGGTAGGAGAAATCAGAGAATATTTTTTGGAAATTTAAACTTTCAACTGACTCCTGAATTTCATGTTAGCTCCCACAAACAAGTGAAAACCTAAGCAGCCTCCTGGCAACTGAAAATATTTGCTGCTTTTAAATAACAATTTTTACTTCAGTTCTTTTTGTCCATTAAATCACTTAGGGCTCTTATAAGTTACAGAAATTAAGTCAGAGTAAATTAGGCAAAATAAGGATGAATTAATTTTAAAAGTTGTGATGATATTATACCTAAGGAAATCATAAGGAGAGATCATAAAAAGCATGGGAACTGAAAAAGATCCAGGAAGCTACATAGCAGAAACTCATCCACAGTCTCTTCAACACACTTTTCCCAAGAAAAAATTAAATTTCAAGCATGTGTTAAAATATATGCAAAATAGACATATCAAATTTATCACTTAACAAATAACTACAAAGCTAACAATCATGTAACAGCAACTCTAATGAAGAAACAGAACATTAACAGTTTGCCCCTTCCTCATTGGACCCATTTTCCTCAGAAGTAATCAAAATTATGACAAAGTATTTTCTCGCTACTGATAAAGTTCATAAACAATCAATACTCCAATTATTGTCCATTGTCTCTTCTTTCTCACTTTAATCAAATTCAAAATTTAGCAAATAATGAGAAGACAGATGAAGAGGAAGAGAGAGAGAGCAAAAGGGAGAGAAAGAGGGGAGAAAGAGAGGGAGTGAGGGGGTATAATGAAGAGAGGAGAGGAAAGAGATTGACTTATTCAGGTTGATAGAGCTTGCAGAACATCCCCAACCTGGACTGAGTCCCGAGAGACTAGATTAAATCAGGAGAAAAACAATATTTAAAGTGATGCAAGGATGCCAATCTAGCAGAAATGTGAATCAGTGCTGGCCAGCAAAACTGACAAATGTCTGCTATATCCATGAATTTTCTATCAGTCTTACATAGAATAAATTTCTCTACAGTAGATTTCCAGATGTCATGAAAATGGTCCAGTTTGGGACCATAAATCTCAAATCAATCAAAAATTCAAATCTGTGACAACATTTTTTCCTAGTGCCTTACCTTGCCTTACCTTCTTCACATTCTCTAAATTGTAAGTTTCATTTAAGAACTTAATCAGTTTCTACCTCTGTTAAGAAGCCAGCTAAAGCCCTTGTAACTATCTTCCAATAAACTGAGTTGTTACAAGTCAGTATGATATAGTCTCTTTGAGCTAACCCTTAATATAATTTCCATTTAAGGAATTTCGGTGGATTACCAACCCGACTAGTATCCATGAGGATGTGGGTTTGATCCCTGGCCTTGTTCAGTGGGTTAAGGATCCAGCGTTGCCATGAGCTGTGGTGCAGCTCACAGACATGGCTCGGATCCCGCACTGCTGTGATTCAACCCCTGGCCTGGGAACTTACATGTTCAGCAGGGACGGCCCTTAAAAGAAAAAAAAAAAAAATTCCATTCAATGAGCACCTACTTTGAACCATACATTTGTGCTAAGCACTCACATGTATTACTTTTAATTTTCATAATGATCCCATGAGATAGATACTGTTATCATCCCATTCTATGGAAGAGGAAAAGTGAGATTTAAATATATTAGAGAATTAGTATAAGAACTGTCATTCCTTTTACATAATTCAGAGCACAAAAATCAAAATGCGCCGGTCACTTCAGTGCTGTCAGACATTCTTAACCTGACAGAACTTGTAACTACCTGTATTAGAAGAAGAAATTTAGAAACAGAGAGAACAACCTAAAAAGTAAATTGAAATTAGTTTTCCATTTTAAGGTACTTTATGGGAAATAGTCTGTGCTAAAAAAGGATTAGTATCATAAACCAGAATTTGCCAAACTTTATGATACAAAATACATTGAGTAGGAGTTCCCATCGTGACTATGCGGACATGAAACTGACTAGTATTCATGAGGATACAGGTTCGATCACTGGCCTTGCTCAGTGGGTTAAGGATCCAGTGTTGCTGTGAGCTATCATGTAGGTTGCAGATGTGGCTCAAATCTGGTGTTGCTGTTTACCACAGAGTGGGCCAGTACCTACAGCTCCTATTCGACCCTAGCCTGGGGACCTCCATATGCCATCAGTGTGGCCCTAAAAAGACAAAAAAAAAAAAAGAAAGAAAGAAAATATATTGAGTATAACAACAGAAATTATTTCTTCGTAGAAATAAGTAATATCAAACTTTGTAGGCTTTTGAAATATTTAAATTCAATTTTTTATCATCTGTTATAAAATTTTGATGTGATTACATAGCCCAACGTTTATATTAATTAAAAAAAGAAGATGGATCATCTAGTGCATTGATATGCTAACAGAGTCCAATGAATCACATTGTCCAGTATCCACATCCTTGTGTGTTCTCCTCCCACATGGACATGGTCATGCAACTGTCTTAAGCCAGTGGGAAAGCATGTACACATCAGGACCTACTCTCATGAAACACTGCTATCACTACATGAGGAAGCCCATTCTAGACTTCTGGAGGATTTTGCCAAGGGGGAGGGGGAGGAAGTGGGATGGATGGGGAGCTTGGGGTTGATAGATGCAGACTATTGCCTTTGGAATGGATTAGCAATGAGATCCTGCTGTGTAGCACTGGGAATTATGTCTAGTCACTTATGACGGAACATGATAATGTGACAAAAAAGAATGTATACATGTATGTGTAACTGGGGCACCATGCTGTACAGTAAAATAATAATAATAATAATAATAATAATAATAATAATGCATTGGGAAAAAAGAAAAAAAAAATCACATGGCAAGAGAAGAATGTCCCAGTCAGGCTGAGCTCTCTAAAGCCTCTTTAGCTGAATGAATCTGCATGAGTGAGACCAAGATAAACAACAGAAGAACCATTCCGCAACCCATGAAAATATAAGAAATAATATATTTCATTGCTTTAAGTCAGCAATAGACAATTGATTTGAAAATTTGTACCAGAATTGGATGGCTGCTATAAATACAAACCCAAAAATTATGGTACTGGCTTTGGGACTGGGCAGTGGGTATTTGCTGAAGTGGTGTTGAAGAAGTTGCTATTAGAAGCTAGAAAGCAACGGCACAACTATTTTCTTGTAGCATCGAAGCAATGGCACAACTATTTTCTGCACTATTTTGGAAGATGGACGATAATGAGTCAACAGATCTGGCTAACTTGGAGATCTAGCTAAGAACTCCAGATATAATGTTAAAAGTGTCAATCATCTTTTAATTGTATATTATTTCTTTTAGCTGAGTAAGGGAAGAGAAGTTGGAGCTAAGAAAGAATTTGATTTTTCACAGTGAATTTAGAGAATATACTAAAAACCTGGACATATTTGGCCGGAAAATAAAATTATTTCACCTAATTTAGTCTCTCCAGCCAGCAAAGGATTCTCAGAGAAATATATGCCTTTAAGGTAATTATCAAATCAGTTGTATGGCTTTAAGACCCTTTGTTAAGACCTCAAAAAGAGTTAGGGAGGTGCCTAGTAGACCCTCTCATCTACACAGAAGGACTTCTAAAAATCTTAACAAGCATCACCCACAGCAGCCATGTATAGCATCTAGAGCCAATAAAGAGGTCTGACCTCAAAATAATTGTAGATGTGGCTTCAAGGGCATCAAATAAATTCCAGTCTTATTTATAGAAAGATCACAAAGTATATAAGGGAATTAATTTATCCATATGGACTAAAGGAAACAGAGAGAGTTTAAAAGGAAAATAAAGTTCTCGCTCCCAAATTTACTAAAGGCAGTAGGCTGAGAAAGCTATTTAACAACAAAAACAGGTCATTTCTAATAATTAAAAAAAAAATAGAAAGGTCTCATAGGCCAGAACCAAGTTTTCATAGCCAAGAGCCAAGAGCAAGAGATAACAATGTTTTAGAGATTGACTCCTAGGGATAACTAAGCCCTAATCAAGAACTATTCATTCCCAGCCACCAGTGTGGAGAGCCTGGATAACTAAGTGCCAATCTCACTTTTAGAATTGCTATGGTCCAATGATTGCTATGTTCTATTCTTTTTCTTTTCAAATGGCAGTGTCCATTGCCGTTAACTTTTCCTGATTCACTGGTCAATGTTAAGTATGTGAAGGGCAAATAACTTGTTTTTTTAGGTCATGAGTATTTGGTTCAAGAGGAACTCCACCCAAAATGCCTCATCCATATCCAGACCTGATTCTGTTTATGAGATCATGGGCTTCTTAACTGATGCTATGACTGGATGAAGCCATGGGTGTTTAGGAGTTTATGAGTATATTTTGTGTTTGGGAAAGATGAATCATTTGGGCCAGAGGTTGGAACATGGTAGGTTGTTATCGAAATAGAACCCAATGAATCATACCTTCCAGTAAGGATACCCTTATAAGATCCTCTCCCTCATGAGATTTGCTTTTACCATGGAACATCAGCAAATGTAATGCAAGCAGAGGTTTGATAAGCATTTGCAATTGTGTCTTGAGTGTTGAAATATTGCTGACACCATGTGAGGAACCCCATACCCCAGGAAGCTTTCCGAAATACGAAAGACTGCTTGTAGAGAGGTATCAAGCTATCTTAGATGTCTTAGCTGAGGTGATCCCTCAGCCAATATTCTAACTGTGTGCACCTGCATGAATGAATCCAGTTGAAGGCAGCAAAAGAACAACCAAGCCACAAGTTAGAGACCATTACTAGTTTTTCTGTAGCCTTTATCATTTCTAACTAATTCTGAGAAATAGTTAATGTTCAATTAGTACTGGCTAATTGACTGATTAATCCTTCAATATAAATTGTTTTGATTTCTCTCAGAGATACTTAGCTTTTAATAGTTTATATATCTGTATATATATAGCATTTTAAAGGTCTTTAAAGGATAGAAATTTTATTAGTTATCCTTAACTCTCCATCACCACTAAAAGAGACATTTAATTTTGACTATTGATTTCACCTTCCATTTTTAAAACACTCTATGAGGTAGAAACATAGGAAATGTGTTAAGAATTTTACCATTTAAATCAAGTCTAAAATCATTGAACAACATATATTCATGTTGAGATTTAACTTAAAAGTCTAGACCTCTGAATAATGCTTTGCTTGAAGCTGGAAAGGCAAGAAGAAGATGAAAAAAGTCCCAGGTTAAAACTAAAATCTGAATTGTCACAAAATCCTACTATTACTACGAAGTTTCAGTAGTTTTTGTCAAATAAATGCTTCTAAATTTAATGTATTCCTTAGTCAATTTCCAAAGTCCTGAAATGGTTTTTGACAGTTTTTAAGTTTACAGTAATATTCTATTTCAATGAAATAAACATGGGGTTTTCTCTACTCTTATATCATCTTTTAATTGAGTGTTTCAAATATTCAATATAGTTTTCCTCTTTTATTTTATTTTTTTTTCCGCTGTACAATATAGGGACCAAGTTACACATACATGTATACATACTTTTTCCTCCCATTGTTGTGTTTCGATGTAAGTATCTAGACATAGTTCTCAATGTTATACAGCAGAATCTCATTGTAAATCCATTCCAAGAGCAACAGTTTGCATCCCTTAACCCCAAGCTCCCAATCCCTCCCACTCCCTCCCTCTCCCCATGGGGCAGCCACAAGTCTATTCTCCAAGTCTATTATTTTATTTTCTGTGGAAATGTTCATTTGTGCTATATATTAGATTCCAGTTATAAGTGATATCATATGGTATTTGTCTTTTCTCTTTCTGCCTTATTTCACTCAGATGAGAGTCTCTAGTTCCATCCATGTTGCTGCGAATGGCATTATTTTGTTCCATTGTGTGTATATACCACATCTTCCTAATCCAGTCATCTCTTGATGGACATTTGGGTTGTTTCCATGTCTCGGCTATTGTGAACAGTGTTGCAATGAACATGCAAGTGGCATGTGTCTTTTTTAAGGAAACTTTTGTCCAGATACATGCCCAAGAGTGGGACTGCTGGGTCATACGGTAGTTCTATGTATACTTTTCTAAGGTACCTCCATACCGTTCTCCATAGTGGTTGTACCAGCTTACATTCCCACCAACAGTGCAGGAGGATTCCCTTTTCTCCACACCCCTTCCAGCACTTGTGATTTATGGACTTATTAATGATAGCCATTCTGACTGGTGTGAGGTGGTATCTCATGGTAGTTTTGATGTGCATTTCTCTAATAATCAGGGATGTTGAGCATTTTTTCATGTGCTTGTTGGCTATCTGTATATCTTCCTTGGAGAACGGCCTATTCAGGTCTTTTGCCCATTTTTCCATTGGGTGGTTGGCTTTTTTGCTGTTGAGTTGTTTAAGTGGCTTGTATATCCTAGAGATTAAGCCCTTGTCTGTTGCATTGTTTGAAACTATGTTCTCCCATTCCATAAGTTGTCTTTTCGTTTTCTTTTTGGTTTCCTTTGCTGTGCAAAAGCTTGTCAGTTTGATGAGGTCCCATTGGTTTATTTTTGCTTTTATTTCTGTTGCCTTGGGAGAATGACCTGAGAAAATATTCATGAGATTGATGTCAGAGAATGTTTGCCCTATGTTCTCTTCCAGGAGTTAGATTGCTTCTTTTCTTATATTTAAGTCTTTCAGCCATTTTGAGTTTCTTTTTGTGCATGGTGTGAGGGTGTGTTCTAGTTTCATTGATCTGCATGCAGCTGTCCAGGTTTCCCAGCAATTCTTGCTGAATAGACTTTCATTTTTCCATTTTATACTCTTGCCTCCTTTGTCAAAGATTAACAGACCATAGGTATCTGGGTTTATTTCTGGGGTTCTCCATTCTGTTCCATTGGTCTGTATGTCTGTTTTGATACCAGTACTACACTGTTTTGATGACTGTGGCTTTGTAATATTGCTTGAAGTCTGGGAGAGTTATGCCTTCTGCTTGGTTTTTGTTCCTTGGAATTGCTTTGACAATTGTGGGTCTTTTGTGGTTCCATATAAATTTTTGGATTGTTTTTTCTAGTTCTGTGAAAACTGTCATGGGTAATTTGATAGGGATTGCATTGACTCTGTAGATTGCTTTGGATAGTATGGCCATTTTTACAATATTAATTTTTCCAATCCATGAACATAGAATATCTCTCCATTTCTTTACATATTCTTTAATTTCCTTGATTAATGTTTTATAGTTCTCAGCCCTATTTTATTTTTATAAGTGGGTTATCAAACTTAGAAAGGAGATAGTGTTGTGGCTCAGCAGCAATGAAACTGACCAATATCCATGAGGACGACGGTTTGATCACTGGCCTCTCCCAGTGGGCCAAGGATCTGCATTGCCATGAGCTACAGTGTAGGTCACAGACACAGCTTGGACCTGGTGTTGCTGTGGCTGTGGAGTAGGCCAGCAGCTGCATCTCCAGTTTGACCTCCAGCCTGGGAACCTCCACATGCTGTCAGGTTTTAACAGTTTTGACCAGGTATATTATTACTTTTTGTGGAGAGGATTTGCTGAGTTCCTCACTCAGCCATTCTGGAAATTCTTCTCCCCCATTTCTTCTACTTTAAGACTCCTAATTCACTATTTTGGGGGTTCTATTTTTTTTACTAATTTTTAAGGTATCTATCATTATTCATTGACATAGATCTCTCTATATTACCATGTACATTATTATTCACCACTGCTTCCTTTCCTCTTCATCTTCCTCTATCTTTAGTACACTGTTCTGGTTCATTTGCTGTGTTTTACTTGTATAATTATTTCCCAAACATTTTTTCAGATGGTACGCATGAATGATATATTCTATATCCGTGGTTTTAGCAACAAAAAGAATTATTTTCCATATGGGAACATTATTCACCAGGGAAATTTAACTACTACAAACAATCTGGAATAGAGGTTGAGTCCCATGCAAGTGAAAAATTGAGTTCACTTACAGAATCATGACTAAGAAAAAGGGTGCATCAAACCTGAAAAGAGACCCTAAAAACGTGCTTACTGATCCAAGGGTATCTTAGAATTAAATGACATATAAAAATAAAATTCCCTTCAATAAATTAAGATCTCAAGTCTACCTACCAGCTAATGGGAGCAAGCCTAAACTCATGACACATGCATTCTGAAAAACCTACACTAAGAAAATTGGAGATAACGACAACAACAACAACAAAAAACTGGACATAAAAATTGAGCTAGAGAAGTTCCTGCTGTGGCACAGTGGGTTAAGAGTCCAACTGCAGCACCTCAGATCACTGTGGAAGTATAAATTTGATCCCAAGCCTGGCACGGTAGATTAAAGAAGTCCACATTGCCACAGCTGTGGCACATGTCGCAGCTGGAGCTCAGATTCAATCCCTGGTCTGGGGAACTTCCATATGCCATAGTTACAGTCATTAAACAAACAAACAAACAAACATAGATTAGAATAGGTAACAATTATGAGGCTGAATTAGAAGTATATCCAATAATAATTTAAGGGGAGGATGTTATTATCCACAGCACTCAAAATTCTTAATGGAAAAAATCCAGGGAAGATTTCATCAATAATTATGAAAAATATGAGGAATCTCAATGCCAATAATACAGACCTCAGATTTGATAAAATGAAAACTTGCAAAGGACTAGAGAAAATACAACAACCTAAAAGTATACTGAAAATATGTACATTTAGGAGTTCCCTGGTGGCCTAGCAGTTAAATGATCCAGCATTATCACTGTTGTGGTGCAAGTTTGACCCCTGGGCAAAGAACTTCTGTGTACCATAGGCACAGCCAAAAAAAAGAACAGAAAATATGTACTTTTAATGTTTAAAAAGATACATAATGTCATTAAGCCCATAAACAATGATAGAAAATTATAAAACAAGAGGAGCCAGATTTGAAAAGGATCCAAAAAGTCCTTGTTATAAAAAATATTAATCAAAATAAAAACTATTCTACATGGATCAACTACAGGTGAGATATTATGGAAAGGATATTAATTAATTGAAATACAGATATCAGGAAATAACCAGACAATAGATAGTAAAATTTTAAAAATGTGGGAAAATACCACGGAAAATATACACCACCATCCAAGAATTAACTTCCAAACTCAAAACTTGCATATTCAACTGCCTGTTCAACATTTACACGTGGCTCTCTAACTGACATTCCAAACACAATAAGTCTAAAGATAAACTCTTAATTTTCATATAAAAACTGTTCTATTCACCAACCTTCCTATTTCACTTGATGCCAATTCAGTCCTTCAATTACTTGGGGCCAATTTCCTTGACGTAAGCTTGAGTACTAGTTATTACCATATCTTAAATCCAATGTTAATTGGTGCAACTGCTATGGAAAACAATACATAAATTCCACAAAAAAATAAATATAGAACTACCATATGACCCAGCAATTCCACTCCTGGGTATCTCTCTGTAGAAAACCATAATTCGAAAAGATACATGCACCCCAGTGTTCATCGCAGCACTGTTTACAATAGCCAAGATATGGAAGCAACCTAAATATTCACCAACAGAGGAATGGATAAAGAAGAAGTGGTACATATATACAATGGAATATTACTCAGCCATAAAAAGAATGAAATAATGTCATTTGCAGCAACACAGACCTAGAGATTATCATACTAAGTGAAGTTAGACAGTGAAAGACAAACATCATATTATATTACTTAGATGTGGAATCTTTAAAAAGGATGCAAATGAACTATTTGAAGACAGAAATAGACTCACAGACTTTGAAAAACTTATGGTCACCAAAGATGACGGGGGGGGGGTGTGAAGGATGGGCTGGAGTTTGGGATTAGCATATGCACACCGAGGTACATGTAATGACTGGCCAACACAGACCTGCTGTATAGCACAGAGAACTTTACCCAATATTCTATGATAATCTATATGAGAAAAGAATCTGAAATACAATGGATGTGTATCCATACACAACTGAATCACTTTGTTGTACAGCAGAAATTATCACATTGTAAATCAACTATGCTTCAATAAAACTTAAAAAAAATAAAAAACAGTAAGTCAATAAACTACTATTTTTTTCTGTTGCAGTTTTTTTATTGTCTAAGATAATGTGGGGTTTTTTTTGTGGGGGTTGGACACATTTAGACATAAATACATTGTTCTCTAAAGAGTTAACATTCCTGCTTCTGTGCTTAAACTGAAAGAATTATTTAAGTGCTCTTAAAAGTCTACTATTTTCTTCCAAAAGTAAATTCAATGCTTGGTCTTGATCAGGCACTTGGGGATCTAAGTCCTCATAGGCTTCAACTGTGATTTTGCTTGTGTCTCTTGCAGTAAGAGATTTTTGGAAGTGACACATAGATCTCGTGCCATATGGTCTGCACATGCATTTTCTACATGCATGGCTAATTCAAGGGCATGAGAAAACATATGCAAACGCTATTGGGCACAGAAATTTAGACATCTCTTTGAAACATTGACCTTTAAATGTTTAACACCTGTAGAATGCAGGATACGATAACATCTCACAAAACTAAAAATCTTCATTGTAAATATAGGTGGACATGGTCATCCTGTGAAAAAGGAAAGAAATCTCATTCTCTCTACACAAGAGGTAATCTTAGGCAGTTGAACTTGGAATAGAAATATTTGTCCATCCCAATGTTTGTTTCTTTTCAAAGTACACAAGAAAGTTGACTTACATCAACATCGGACATAAAATATCCATCATTCTACAGCTTTCACAAAATAAACTGTAAAAATAATGTGTAATATTTCAAGATAGAATCTTGTGCACCAAAATAAATTCTGTTAATTCTCAGTTTTTTGCACTAAGATTATGAAAATCTAAAAGTATACATTATCTGAAGACCACCTAAGGAAAACATTTAGCTGTGGAAATAAAAAATCTGTGACACTGAAGCTTCGATTTTAACAAATATAATTTTAATTAAAATTAGCTGGGCCACTTGGAACAAATCATTTTAATTTTCTGTGTATCTCTTTATTCATTTATATATTGAGCTCAACCTTTTACCTCACAGGTTGGTATAAGTATCAAATGAGATAACGTAAATCAGTAGACTTTACAAATTGTGAAGTGTTGTCTATCAGCTAGCTTAAAGTGTATCTAGGTCAACCTGGGACTGAATCTTGATTTTCCACTTACTATATGACTTGAATAAATTATTCAGTAATTTTTAGTTGTGGTGGTGGCCAGGTGCTTTTATAGCATATTAGTCTTCCCCCAGTGTTTGATATCTTGTGCATTAGATAATTGCTTAGAGGTAGTTAGGGAGTATGATGGACAATAGCACCTAGCGCAACAAAATTGACAAACTTTATGGATAATCAGATGATCCATATATCAATAATATTAACTAAAAGTGGCTAATGTTTTCTGAAGATTTACTTTGTGCAAAGCATTTATAAGCATACACACACTATAAGTCACATGATTCTCACAACATTCTCACTATGAAGTACATAATGCTATCAGCTCTATTTAATATATAATAACACCAATGCTCAGGCAAATTAAATAGCAAGTAGAAATCGCAGTATAAGTTAAATTAACACAACTATGAATATAAAGAAGATTCTTCTCCACTTCTGAGCTCATAACATTAAAATATTAATATATATTGGCAATTAAAATGGCAAAAAAAGATTCATTTTTTACCAAGCTGTAATATATATTCACTTCAGCAACATGTGAAATGTGTGTGTGTATGAAGTACTTAATCTTAGATTCCATTCTTTTGTTAGTAAAACTACTAGAAAAATTTACACAAGATAAAATTTCTCAGTATCAGTATTATGAGATATGTGTGGTGGGTCTCATCATATGGATACAGACCAGAGAAATAGGGAACGGACTCCATATTCATGACAGAAGAAATTTAAAGCAGAAGGCCATGGTGAGGGATGGCAAGAATCTGACAGAACCTGACATGTGAGCTTCTCCTCTCCTGCCTACAGTTCTTGGCAGACTTCATGAGCACATCAAAATGCTTCTACCTTGAGCCTGAACATGACCTTAGATTCATTCTTAGCACAGTTCTGTAGACAGCTATTAATTCGTTGAAGACTTACTTGTCATCCATAACCTAGACCAGTGATTTTCAACCATATTTGTGCAGTAGAGTCACTTGGAGAATTTCTTTAAAAATATCAATACCCTGGTTCTTTGAAGGATTCATACTCATTTGGTCTGTACCTTTATAATCCAGGCATCGATATAATTTTTTTTAAATTCTTAGTTGTTCAAATACGCGATCAAGTTGAGAAATACAGGCTAAGATTGTGAGTAAATACACTTTCTTGCATTTTAAAGGTCAACAAAGATGAATGAAGAATAAATGGACATGGATCTTTCAGAAAACAGTACAATTAAAAAATAATTCACTATACTGGTTGTGGCTCAGGGGAAATGAATCTGACTAGTATCCATGCAGATGCGGGTTCAATCTCTGGTCTTGCTCAGTGGGTTGGGGATCCCATATTGCCTTGAGCTGTAGTGCAGGCTGACAGCTGTAGCCCCGATTCCACCCCCTAGTCTTGGAACATCCATATGCCATGGGTGCAGCCCTAAAAAGCAAAAATAAATACATAAATAAATAAATATTCACTATGAAGTTTCAACTATTAATATTTTATAATTTGAATATAAAGTTTCTACATGTTTAATTCTAATAAAAAGGCCAAACTGCAATTAAAGTATTTTATGTACTTAATGGAGGATATAAAGGGGAAACAAGGTGTGTAAAGGATGTCTCCCTTTCGCCAAACATTTAACCATCTTCCTAAAGCATTGACAGAGCATTAAGGAAAGGAGAGAACAAAGGCAGGATGAAGCCTGCACACCAGAGAAAGACAGAGGGGGCCAACTTCTTTTTCAACAAATTTCAGAGCAATCTCTTAACTAGATACATCCTTTTCATTTTAGCTCATATTCATTTCAACCATTTAATATAAGTGGTGATTATTTTTCTAAAAAAAAAAAACCTCTAGCTTCATGTTCTTTAAAATTCTTTTTTAGTAATCACAGTCATTTTAATAAATGTAAAACACAATACAAATTTAAATTAACTTCTTAGGCAACATTTTTCCTTGAATTAAAGAATAACAACAGCAATAGACAAGCGATGTGGTATATATTTACCAACTGTGATTTGAGACTAGCAACACTTAACATTCCATTCTTACTCCTAATCTACTAAAAAAAAAACATTAGACTTGCCATTTATGCCAGTGACAAATTACAAGAGTATCTTCAGCACACTCAATGTCTTTTGCTGACACTGTAGCCAAGTTGCCAGTTTCCACTGACATTCTCCAACAATTTGGTAGTTAAAACCTTTGAGTTACAAATCAGCAGGTTTCATCTCAAACATCTGTGGACATTTAAGTTCACCGGAAAATTCGCAAAATTATCCTAAGGGATAAAAGACACTTGAGAATGATATCAGTCATCCATCATCTCTCACAATCATTCCAGCAGAGCAACAGATTTAGAAAATTGGCATTGGACTCGCTCTTTTGTCTCCTTATTCTTGCCAAACCCGCCTTTCCTCTTTCACTCTCAAGTGCCGCACAAGGTGTTTTCATGGTGGAAATTGCTCACATGAGCATTCATCATGGCTGATTGATGGTCAATACAAAGCATGAAAAATGCTTCCAAGTGACCCCTCATCAGACATGTCACACAGCTGCCCTAAACCAAACTGAGAATGTGACAGTAAGACAAGTTATAACGTGCAAACAGGAAAAAGTAAATGGAGAAGGCATAAGAGAAAATTACACCAAGTGAAGAAGAACTGTCCAACCATGAATTATTTAATTTAACTTGCTTCACCTAGCTTTACACTGACGTTTAGTCCGACGTTTGACCATTAACTCTGCAGGGTTTATGTCAATTCCTCCTCTGTCAATGAAGTAAAATTAAAAATTATGCTGTGAAATTCATCACTGATTAAATGGGCACAGACTCAGTCTGTAGGCGCTTTTATTTTCCCTCCTTAAACAGTGTAAGAACAATAGCTCTCAAAGTATGGTCCAGAGACCACTATGAGCTCCCAAGTCTTTTCAGGGAGTACACAAGATCAAAACTTTATTCATAATAACACTAGGATATTATTTATTTCATTCTCACTCTTTCATAAAGATATCATAGATTTTTCCAGAGGCTACATGATGTATCCAAATTTATCTGAAAATGCTATTAAAATAGTTCTTCCATTTCCACTTACATATCTCTGTAAGGATGGATTTTCCTCACAGACTTTAACCAAAACAAATTGCAACAGATGGAATGAAAAAGTATGTCTGCTAATCCAGCTATTTCCTATTAAACTGGACATTTAAAAAATAGGCCAACTGTAAAGCAGCAACACTGTTCTTGACAATTTTTTGAAAACAATTACTTTTCATAAAAATATTAATTATACAAAGAAATGTTAGGTTTATAATTGTTTCATTTAAAAGGACTGTTAAATGAATATTTGGATTATAATCCAAAGTGTAAAATAAATACCCTAAGAGTCCTCACTGATCAATAATACTTGACTAAATAAATGGGGGAAAAGTGATAAATATCTGGGCAGAAGAATTCAAATTAATTTAGACAGATACTCCTCTCTTAAGGAGGTAGAACACAACTCTCCAAACCTTACAGTTTGAGAGTTTGTAAACTTCCCTTCAGAAAATATGAAACGGGGAAAAAAGAGTAACTTTAACTGAAGAAACCTGACAAACACTGCATGAACAAGGGAACAAGGAAAGTCTGAGGAAACTATTACAGCCTAGAGAGACATGATGACTAAATACATAGCGGCATCCTGAATGAGATCCCGAAACAGAAAATGGGCATTAGGGAAAGAATATAGATATAGGAAAAAGTATGGCTTTAATAATAATAATAGTAATAATAATAACAATAATAATCCTTATTGTTTCATTAGTTATGACAAATGTACCTCATCAGTGTAAAAGGTTAATAATAAGAGAAATTAGCTAAAGTGTTTAAAGGAGATGTTTGTTCAATTTTTCCATAAATATAAAATTGTTCTAAAATATTAAGCTTTAAAAATTAAGATAATGGTGAATATGCTACATTTTGGTTGAGTTCTAAGATTGTAAACAGAAAAAAAATTGTTCTCTATACCCATTAGAATCTACGTAAATGTTTCTCAAAATGTCATCCTAGGGACACCTGCAGGAGAATCTGCCCAAGGAACTCAATAAATCAGGTTCCCAGAACCACTTCTTCCTTGGTCCTACTGAAACAGGAACTGTAGGAAGCAGAGCCCAGGACTCATTTGAATTCCACTGGTTAATGATACATGCTAGATTAGTCACAAAAACTCCTTTCGCACCTTTATTTACTTCAATAAAAGTAACAAAAATAATCTGATCAAATAACTAAGAAGAAACAGCCAGCAGAAAAAGTCTCCTCAAAAAAAATTGAATAGATAATTTGTATATTTTAATTATTTTCAATCAGAGTAATCATGATTGTTTTCAATAACATAACTCAGAGGTTGCCAGAATATACTTCTCTCTGTACTAACCTAATAGATAATTGATGCATTTTACAATTTAAAGCAGCAGAAAGTTATTCTTAACAAATGCAGATTTTTCACCCTAAAATTAGCCATGCCTCCTCTTATTAAGCCTAAGAATATCTAGGGACACAGAATTAATTTCACCTAATTTTGATTCAATTCAAAATTTATAATGGGAGTAAAGAGCAGCTTCATCAAACTTTAAGAATCAAGTAAATTTGCCTTCAGCACAAGTTGTTTCTTTCTGTATTATTAATAAATACATAAAATTTTAAGGGAAAACAGGTTTCATTGTGGTGAAATGATCAAGGGAAAGAGGGCATTACCAGAGTGGGTGAGGGAGAAAATTAACAGAGGGCAGGCTCCCTAACTTCTACATCCTCAGGTCACCCTTAGAATTTCTAATACTATCAGTCCTTCATAAGCTGTTCCCTAAAGAAAGGTGATGTGTTTTTACAAGCACACATTATAAGAGGATCCTGAGATTGTTCTTCTGGTGTAATTTAATTCATATAAATGGGACATAATAAGGTGCATTTTTGTTTCTGAGACTTTCCTCCTCTTTGAGGTTTCTGAAATCATATCAAGAGAAAAAATAAAGATAGCCATTTTACTTTCACTGCTTTCTGAAAATGTCTTCCTTTGTCTCTTTACAGGAATACAAATACATTCTTAAGTACTTAAACTTATATGGAAGTATAAAATAATTGTGAGAATATTAAAATGTTTGAAAAGTTCAATATTAGAGGTTCAGTTATATTCCTACAATATTTGAAGTTTTGATATCTGCAATTCTGATAGGCACTAAACACAGGAAAATGGTCCAACTACATGGCTGCCAGAAATTATGGCAAGCGATCTTTCACTACATGACTTTCACCACAACCATTCAGAATGAAAAGGGTAACATGAGTTGTCTGTGTATTTGATAATTAAAGCTGTAGAACTATTTAGATATTTTAAATATTTAGAACTATTTATTACAAGAGCTAGAAACACCAATGACATATTAAGGCTGAGTTGCATTAAAAAAGATACATACGAACATTAATCTCATTCTACAAAATGAGATATTCAAGAAATGTTACTGCCTTTGCTATAACTAAATTTGTGTTCTAAGCATCTACATCGAGTGGTGCTAACATCCATTTCAGTTTCTTCTTATCTTTTCTCTGCATTAGCTGCCAAATTCTTTAGGAATTATATAGTGACAGGTTATGGATTATGTGAATAGAAATCTGGGCATTTTCCATCATCCTCTATGTATATAATAGCTTGCAATCAGCTAGATGTTTGTGTGCCAAACAGTCTTGTGTCTTGAATTCACACACAGCCTCTTTGTTTTGAAAACAGGTACTTGTAGCTTAACTGGTTCTCTGTGCCCTGGTCTTACTGCTCTCTAGCACTCAGAAAAATATTTTTGCTGCTCCCTTAACTCTGCAGGGGCACGCAGACATTCCTGTGCGGCTTCAAGCCCATTTGCCTAGATATTCACAAAAATATTCTGCACCATTCTGGGGTACAGAGAAACTCAGGAGCCTTTTATTTTCTAAGATCTGCCTGAAGAAAAGAACACAGGATCATTTCCTTCTCAAAGTTCACCGAGTCCCTTGCGGGTAAGGGAAGGTTTCCTCTCTCTTGAATTTGGCCATTGAGGGTAAAGAACAGAAAAATGTCTATCTACCCCTTTTTCAGGAATCCACTGGCAATCTAAGAGTTCCTTTTTGCAGTTTTGGCCATGCAGTGAGTTAAGAATTCAACTACAGTGGGTCGGGCCACTGTGGAGGTACAGGAGGGAGGGGTTTGACCCCTGGTCCTGTGAAGTGGATTAAAGGATCCACTGTTGCCACAGTAGGTCACAGCTGCGGCTGGACTCAATCCCTGGCCTAGCAGTCGTGCTGCAGGTGTGGCCATAAAATTAAACAAACAAACAAAAAGAGCTCTTTTTCCTTTCTTCTCCCCACCACTCTCCAGTATGGATATTCTTTATATAGTTAAGTGGGACACGAACAAAACCTGGCTCTTATTTATCTTATATCTTCCAATTTTTTTCTATTATATTTGATGTCTTAATTCAAACATAAAAACTTGACTCACATTCTCGGCTTTCTTCTGTCACAAAACTGCTGTGTCACATTATCTAGCTGCTGGAATGAGGGCAGGTCACAGAGCAATTTGAAAAACATCAGGAAGGGAAAGAATGCATAAGTTAATACTGCAAATATCATTCTGCCAAATGCCTTTGTGTATATCATAGGAAATAAGCCTTTTGTGCTTCTAAACTTTTGGTTCTTACTTAAAACATAACTGATATTCCTGGAAAAGTTATAAAAATTGAGAGGAAATATCAGAGTAGAAAATTTTCATAGATAGCATCTATTTCTGGTACAGATTATTTTTCCATTCAGGTCAGTTCAGCTTATTCAATTCGGATATACTCACACTGGGTAAAGTTGAATTGATTGCCTTCTCAGCACTAAAAAGATATAAACTGAAATCGAGATATTGGCCTATGTGTATTTCATTTATCAGTCAATATTATCTTGATAAATATGAGAAAACAATTTATGGATGTATATAGAATCAAAAAATCTTAGAATGGGTGAAGAATTAATTATTAGGAAAAATTTACATGTACATCTCCATTAAAAAATACTTTAAATTTAGGTATAAGTTTTAGAAAGCAATCTTTCTTTACTGAGAAGCCAGAGGAGATTCCTTACCGATCTCTAATTTCATTTGTGGTTCTTGACTGCCATATACATTCCTTCCAGGAAAAAATACACCAAAGTAAGCGATTTTAAGTTGCTCTAGTCAGGTGCTGTAATTTATATTTGATCCATTTCCACAAAGGGGATTCACTTTGTTGCTCAATCTATGTCTAATGGGAAAATCAAAGAATGCAGAGAAATAATAAAGAAGAATGAGGATCAGTGTAGTGCTTGAAATTAATCAATAACTTCTAAAATAAGTTATTAAGAACACTTCTTAGATGGATAAAATATCCTCTGCTACTCTAGTACTAAAATAAGTAGTCTTAAGCTTCATCAGATTTACAAGAATTTCCTATCTTTTATTCTATTTAGCTTTAAATTGAGGTCATCCCTATGCCACATTTGAGAGTGTGAAGATGAATCTAAAGCCTAAAGACAAGTGTGTAGAAATGAAATATTCACAGGAAGTACTCAGACAAATCCCTCTAATGTAAAACTCTCCAGAGAAATGCCAAAAGAGCAAAACCTATCCCAGAAAACAGCCCTCAAACAAGACTGATTTCCTTTTTGTGAAATTACTATTTTAAAAATTCAAGACAATGATTTTTCCATGAAAGTGTTTATGCCAGAAATCTATTGTTTTCTAGTGTAAAAGGCTCTTAGTAACTCTTACTAGTGTGAATACGTGCATCTGTGTGTGTTTGTGTGTGTGTGTGTGTGTGCATCTCAAGTGTACATCAAGCTGCTGTGGCTCCAGTTCTCCAAACCTCTCTCCTACCCAACTCTGGCTCACTAGGTCATTCGCTGGTTGGTTGGTTTGCTTTTATTCAGTGCCAAAATGTTATCATCTAAGAAATAAAACATTATGATTCATATTTATTAATTTAGCTGCTACAGATGGAAAAAATATTTTGAATCTTAATTTTCTCTAAGAAAAATCTAACCCTTATATTGTATATAAAGCAAAAATTAATAACCTTTTTTCTCCTGATCATCAAAGAGGATGATATATTAAGCTCACTGTGCACATCTGAAACATTTTTACACAAACTTTATAATACTACTTTATCCTTTCTAAGCATTAAATGAATTTTCCCTTGATCATTACTCATGCATTAATGATAAATCTATGCGCTATAGGTGTTAAATTGCTTTTTAGGTAGTCTGTACCTGAGAGATTCAACTTACACACTTTTTACATTCAACCCCCTCATCTAATTGGCCCACTAAGAGAACAGTTCTCTTAACCTTATCTTTTTTCCCACTCCCTGTATAATGCTAAATGATATAAATCTATGTGACAGCAGCTCTGTAAAAGTGTATAACTTGGCCATAAAGAGTATAGCCTTTTATTAGTTGTCTCCCTTTGTGCTGGGCTGACACAAATTGCCTTCTGACAAGAGCAGGATCAATTAAGCTGATAACAGTAGAACTGTGTGAGAACAATGAGACGAATCTCGACCATAATGCCAGAGCTTTCATTATGTAGATCCTGTGACTCCACAAATGAATAAAGACACATATCCCTATTAAAGTCACTTGCCACTAGTACTGGGCTATATTAGAGAAACGGCAGAGGGGAATACAACATGTATTCTCTTTGAAAGTCAAAGTGCTGACACCTCACTGTGATAACAAGGAATGCCATATGAGCAAGGACAGAAAAAATACAGAATAAAAAAGACTCAGAAAGATAGGCAGAGCATACTTTCAGAACATAAGCAGCTCTAGGACCTGAATGAACATACCAATGTGATTTTTATTTGTTTGTTTGTTTGTCGTTTTCTGCTTTTCAGGGCCAAAGTTCCCAGGCTAGGGGACGAATGGAGCTATAGCTGCTGGCCTATGACACAACCATAGCAACACCAGATCCGAAGTGTGTCTGTGACCTAAACCACAGCTCATGGCAATGCCGGATCCTTAACCCACTTAGCAAGGCCAGGGATCAAACATACGTCCTAATGGATGTTAGTCAGATTCATTTCAACTGAGCCACAACAGGTACTCCACCAATCTGATTTTAATTTCACAAAAAAAGTGCATACGGTTTCTAATGGGTCTACTTATTAATATATGAAATTTTGAACTTGATCAAAGATCTATTAGCTGTCATTGGTAAGAAAAAGCAAAAGTGAGATCCTAGCCTTTACCCATAATTAAAGCAAAATAGGAAATCAACTTTTAGTTGGAAACCTGAAAATGAGATTTGATCTGTTGCTATATTTACATCTTAGTTACTGAAATGTTATTTTACACATTTTTTATATCATGCAACTTTAGACATGATTGTCTATAACTCTAAATGACCAGTCTATCTCATAAAAAAGTTTACTATATAAAAAGAAATGTCCAAAGTATTAAACAATTTACCATTCAGAAAACAGATTTGGTTTTTCCACTTAACTTTCTCTGCAGAATTTCTTAATAGCCATTCTGTGGGGTGATCTGTTTATTTATTAACCAACACTTTTTTTTTCTTTACTTTTTAGGGCCATACCCACAGTATATGGAAGTTCCCAGGCTAGGGGTCGAATCAGAGCTATAGCCACTGGCCTATCCCACAGCCAGAGCAACACAGCATCTGAGCCATGTTTGCAACCTACACCACAGCTCACGACAACGCCAGTCACTAAGTGAGGCCAGGGATCGAACCCCCATCCTCACGGATGCTAGTTGGGTTTGTTAACCACTGAGCCACAGTGGGAACTCCCATACCAAGACACTCTGAGTCCCCCTTTCAGTGTAGGTTGTAGAAGCCACTCCTCCTGCAAATGTGATTACTTGTAAGCTCAGTTGTCACTGTTTTGCTTTCAGTATATTTAACTGATAAAAAACACAATGCTTACTAACTGGCTTCCATATTTTATTGATTTTATTATTTTGAGAAAAAAATTAACATAACTGACTTGAAATGTTTTATGAAATCCTTAGAAAATCCTAGGTTTTTCTAAATAAAATAGATTGTAATTGAATAGCTAGTCAACAGTAAAATCTAGAAAAGAAATTCAAGCATTCCTCATATAAGATTTCATTAATAGAATCTTTGTCCATTTCAATAAAAATTTTAGGGGTTTCCACTATGGCTCAGAGGCTAATGAACATAACTAGTATCTGTGGGAATGTGGGTTCAATCCCTGACCTGGCTCAGTGGGTTAAAGATCGGGCATTGCTGTGAGCTGTGGTGTAGCTTGCAGACGCGGCTTGGATCCAGTACTGCTGTGACTGTGGTATAGGCCAGTGACTGCAGCTCTGATGTGACCCCTATGCTGGGAACCTCCATATGTGGTGAGTGCACCCCTAAAAAGATAAGAAAAAAATTAATTTTATTAACTAAATTCGGTCACTAATTTAAAAGAGCTAAGCAATATTTTAAAAGATGATAATTCTCTTGGCCAATTCCAGAGGCCTGATCTGGGTATTAGCCAAGAAAGTCACCTCTAGAAGTGCTTTTAAGTTGTCAGTTTTCTGCCTAGGAATTTTTTGTTAATAATAGCAGTGCTTATAAGGTGGTAGGACTGACATCCATTTGAATGACCATGTCCTATACTAGACCCCAAATTCTTACAATTTCAAGAGAAGAACATGGTGCACAAAGAATGTAGCTGCATCCTATGGCAAGGCCACAGCAATACCAGTTTTGAGCCACATCTGTGACCTGCGATGCAGTTTATGGCAACACCAGATTCTGAACCCACTGAGCAAGATCGAACCCACATCTTCACAGAGATGACACTGGGTCCTTAACCTACTGAGCCACAATGGGAACTCCTAATTAACAGTAATATTTTAATGTTCCAATTCCCTGGGGTTCTTTTGCAAAAACTCTTATATATCCTGGTCATTCCTTACCTTTTCAGATCAATGTCTCAGAGAGATATCTGAGAGCCTGCCTCCTCAGTTCAAGTTCTCAGAAAATGCACCAAATAAAAACATGAGTCTTGGGAGTTCCCATTGTGGCACAGTGGGAACAAATGTGACTAGTAACCATGAGGATGCAGGTTTGATCCCTGGCCTCGCTCGATTAAGGATCTGGTGCTGCCATGAACTATGGTGTAGGTTGCAGACATGGCTTAGATCCCGCAGCTGCAGCTCCCTTATCCTGGGAATTTCCATATGCCGTGGGTACAGACCTAAAAAGCAACCAAAAAAAAAAAAAACAAAAACCCAAACAAAACATGATTCTCAACCTTCATGTTGCGCTCTTTTTTATTTTATTTTCAGTCAATAGTACATTCATTTAAACTCCTTACAGAGCAGGCACTTGGGTCATTTATTTGGGGGATAATCTCAGCAAGCACTATGAAAGAGTTAAAAAGTAAACAAGGAAGGAGGCAACAATAAACACGCCCTAATGAGTTTGATCCTGCCCTATCTGGAACTCTGGGATCCTCTGAGAAACTAAGGAAATTGTGCTTCAGAATTCTGCACAAAGAAATATCTCCTGGAGTCTATTAGCAGTTCTGATGCCCAAATAGAAACTCAAATTGTTGCCTGTCTCCTCACAGTATACACTGCCTGCTCTCTACTCAAGCCCTACCATGGTGACTTAGCTAATCCTCATCTCTCCATCTTTTACTCATGTTCTTCCTATATCATTGCCTGCGTAAAGTCCCTGAGTTTGAGTCTGATTCAACTAGCTGAAATACAGTATAGGGTACTGCTGTGCATCCTTAGGTCATTCTGAGCATTAATAGGTCATTAACCAGTCCATTGGATTTACGTCTGTTCTACCTTGGGTCCAAGGTAGTAGAGATATGAGGTACATCAGTAATTATTTTATTAGGAATCATAAAAGCACCTGGATATGAAACAGGCTTTCAAGGCTTCCCAGGAGAGGGCTTTTGAACTGGCAAGCAACTGGTATGACAATTCTAACCACAGCAGTTCTTAAATTTTCTTCCATTTATAACCCATAATACATGATGTGTGCACAGTCCCTCATTCTCTGAATGCTTTTCATAGCTCCTGCTCCAGTGCCTCATATTCTGTATCCAGAACCCACTTAATAAATATTGCAGAGTGACTCACAAACTTTGGAAATTCCAAAAAAAAAAAAAAAGATGATAGTGTACACAGCAGGCAAATATTGGCTATAAGTGCCTACCCAAGTGAATCCAGTGATTCAGCAGGTCACAACTAGTGCTGCTGGTTTATATGGCCACTTCAGTACAGAACATTATCAATCTAAATTGAAAATCCACCGTTCCCATTGTAGCGTAATGGGATTGGTGGTGTCTTGGGAGTGCTGGGATGCAAGTTCAATCCCTAGCCTTGTATGGTGGGCTAAGGATCTGGCGTTGCCAAAGGTGCAGCTTGGGCCAGGATTGCAGCTCAGATCTGATCCCTGGCCTGGGAACTCCATATGCCAAGGGGCAGCCAAAAAGGAAAAAAAAAAAATTGAAAATCCCACCCTTGTCAGTGGCAACCCTTGTATTTATGCAGTATTGAGGATAAACAATGAAAATTCCTTAGAGAAAAAAGGCCAAAGAGGCATAGATACCCTAAACCCAAATACAGTTTTAGTTCAACTCACTTCAACACATCACTATACACAGAACAAAACATTTAGGACTGTAGGCAAGAGTAACTCAGAATCAAATTTGGAAAGAAGAAATTGTTACAAGTAAAATCCTCTGGGCTACCAAGATTCTTACTGATTTTCATCACAAATCTTGTCAGAGAGCCTTGGGAAGAAAACAGAACTTTAAGTAACTCTCACAGGATTACTTATACTCTCTTAGGAGTCTGTGTAGCCAAGGGTGCTCTGCTGTACAATGCTTGAAATTATTTTGAAGGTTTTTACTTCTCTCTTTCAAATTAAATTTAAAAAACTGTTTTAGTCTTTTTTGTAAAACACACTTGTATGTGTTTTTTACACATAAACTCATAGTTGCAGGATGTGCTCCTTCTGATTAGATGTGATAATTTACCACCTTTGTGACATCTGTGAGCAAATATTCCCTGACATATTACCTATAGGCTATCAGGTTAGGAGTTATGAAACAACTAAAGGATGGAATCCACAATCTCAAGGTATTCACAGGTTAGCAAGGGAATGAGACAAGTATGCAAATATGATGGAATAGAATGTGCCATTAGAGAGACGTGAAATGATGCTCATAGGAATAGAGTGGGTGGGTGGATCATTAAAAGCTCTTGGAAAAGATAATATTTGCAATGGGCTTCTAAAAACTAGACAGTATTTTTAACAGGCAAAAAATGGAACAAAAGACATTATAAGAGAAAAGGAAAAGGAGATCTAAAAAAGGCATGATTTCCTTTTTTTTTTTTGTCTTTTTTGCCATTTCTTGGGCCGCTCCTGCAGCACATGGAGGTTCCCAGGCTAGGGGTTGAATCGGAGCTGTAGCCACCAGCCTACGCCAGAGCCACAGCAATGCGAGATCCAAGCCGCGTCTGCAACCTACACCACAGCTCACGGCAACGCCGGATCCTTAACCCACTGAGCAAGGCCAGGGATCGAACCCGAAACCTCGTGGTTCTTAGTCGGATTCATTAACACTGCGCCATGACGGGAACACTCAAAAAAGGCATGATTTCTTAATAGTAGCTATTTCTGTTAGGTACAAGTATGGATATGTATAGGAAAATAGACCAGAAAGGAGTGATCATCACTGCCAGTAGGAGAAGCTGTATAAATTGAAACGGTAATTCTAAAACTTCAAAGGAGGGGAGTTACATAATTAGTTCTACATTTGTAGAGTATATGAGCGATCTTTAAGAGACCGTTCAAGGCCTCTGGTTGTACTCTAGACCTTTTCCAAAATTCACTTTCCACATGACTCTAAGTAATATGAAAGAGGAACTCCTGGACTATCAAGATAAATCAAAGAACCTACCCATGGACATTAACAAAGACGTCTTTAGGCAAGTCTCAGTCCCCTCTTCTTAGTCCCAAAGACCCCTTGGTTGTTATGAATACTAGAGAGATGGGTAAGAGATGGAAGGAAGGAAGGGAGGGAGCGGGGAGCCTACTTTATACGTAAGACTTTCAAAGATATTTAAATGTATACTAATTTATTTTAATCTTATCCGCACAACAATTTTTTTAAGGAAGTAAGTTACTCAGAATCATTTAAAGGGAACTGGGCTAGGTAACATGTTAAAAGATGTGATCAAGTCTACACTATAATTCTTTGCCCACTGCTTTTTCCATTACACCAAATTGCTCTTCTCTGATTCTGTAGTGATACATCTACTAATTTGCCAGTGATGTTCACATCTCTTCTTTAAGCCTAGACATTTTCTTTAATCATCAGGTCTATAAATTTAGCTCCCAGATGAAGGTCTCCCTCTAGAGACCCAATAGACAGATCAAGTTTGCCATGTTCACCACCTAACTCGACGCCTTGCCAAAAAATGTGAACTTCTCTTACCTGTTTTACAATGGATCATGTAAAAGAGAACCATAAACATTCTTCTCATTTTTTCCCTCTCTTTAATCTACCATATCTCATGTCACCAGCACCCCCCCTTCTTTAGTATTTTCCCAACTCCGAATGTAAACACTTTGATTTTGATCTGCATTATCTCTTAAGAGATAATAATCAATTATGGTAAGCACATGTGACCCTCAAACCCACTCTATGTTCTTGACGACTTAAGCCTTTTGATAGCTCCTTCTTTGTTAGAAAACACAAATGTACCACATAATAGGTATCCAAATACCAAATCTAACTGCTTTGCATCACATTTTTACATCACATCTGCTATATTACAAAAGATTTTATTGGTATCAGTTTTTTTTTTTTTTTTTTAGGGCCACACCTGCAGCATATGGAGGTTCCCAGGCTTTAGGTTGAATTGAAGCTGCAGCTGCTGGCCTATGCCATAGCCACAACAATGCAGGATCTCAGCTGCATCTCCAGCCTATACTTCAGCCCATGGCAACACTTGATCCTTAACCCACTGAGCAAGGCCAGGGATTGAACCTGCGTCCTCATGGATGCTAGTCAGATTCATTAACTGCTGAGCCACTATGGGAACTCCTTGGTATTGTTTTTTTTAATACTTTCTTAAGTGAATCAATGAAGAAAGAATTATTTATTTTCTCATTAAATTTTAGTGAATTAAATTCAATCTCTAGAAAAGAATGTAGTGTGAAGTTATTTCCTAAATTATTCTGTTCAAAAGACATATTATGGATAAAATATCTTCATAAACTGTGCAAAACCATTAAACTAAAGTGCTACAACTAGAAAGAATGCATATTTATTTCTGAAGCTGCATATCTATTTTGTTGCTGGTACCTACAGAGAATTTTGTTATGATCTAATTCATGACATATGACATTTTTGCTTCTCAAAATTATTTGACTTTTTTGGGTACTCTATCACTCAGCTACAGTGAGTCAGTCAAAATGAAGCCACTAAACCATAACCCAGCTGTCTCATCTACAAATTAATATATAAACATACATGTGTGTAGATATGTATTAAATTTTCTGATAGTTCTTAGAAAGATGCAAATATTTTCAGAGAAAAATCATCTAAAAGGTCATTTAGTTTATAAAACAACTTAGAGTACTGAAGTAATAAGATTTTTAGAAATGCATGGGAAAATATTTTATTATGAAAAGATTTGACCATTTGATTAGGCATAAATGCTATGCTGCAGCATAGATGTGCACTGGCAGACACAAAAACACACACTACACACACATGCAAATCCTGTTCACATCTTTAATCCTTATAACTGTGAATCATGGGTACACTGTGTACCTTAGCAATTAGGCTAATTCGTATACCACAGAAAACCATGGCAGACACTTTGAGTTGTTCACTGCTCATTTAAACTTCTCAGCTCCTTCATCAAAAGCTTCTCATTTTACCTTTAATTTTTTTTTCATCATGTTCTGTTTTGTACTCATTTTTCCCAGAAAATAACTTTAAAAAATCAAAGGATATGTTGAGATAAATACCTTATTCATGCCCAACCAAAATGGATATAAAGGATGGAGGTCTCTGGAATTCCCCATATGCCTATGCCATGCTCTGCTCCCACACTGTGATCCAGATACAATGGCCCTTGAACAGTTTCTCCTGCACTAGGCTATGGTCTTTCCTGGTGTTTTTCTTCTCACTGACCCCTCTCTCTGGAGGGTTCCTGCCTGCTATTGCCTGGATAAATCCTTCCTTTTCTTCCAATTTCATTTCTGTCAGGAAGGCCTTCTCTATCACCTGGTGTACAACAGGTGCCCTGTTATTCTCCTTTTAGCCTCCTCTTTTTTTCACTATAAAATTTTCCAGTTCTTTAATATAGATTCACCTGCCCCCCCCCTCACCTCTGGCTTCTCACTCATGGTTGGGTTTAAAGTTTAACATCAGCTTGTACAATAGACAGCACGGTCTGTAAGGGAGGATCTCTGTGTACACCATTGTCACAGCATACAGCACAATGCTGACCCAGGACATGTTAGGGGCACATAAATATTTAGGAAAGGGAACAAGGAATGGAGAAAGAATAGTAATGAAAGAGAAGGAAAGCCAGAAAGAAAACAGATAATGTTTAAAAGAAAAGCAAAGATAAGAAGAGAACAAATAGAAAATAGAGAAAATACAAGGACAAAGAGCAAAGTATTATAAGCAGTGTGGGAAAAAATAAAAAGAAAGCATGAAATAAAAACAAAATGATCTCTGATGATGGTTTGGGCAATCCAACATTTTCAAATGAATATCAACTAGAAAACCAGACTGAAACAAGATTATGACTGTCACAAATGAAAAACTGTCATACTGATGGCTCCTTGAATGCATGCACTGGTTTATGGACCCAAACTCCTTGAGTCAGCACCACAAATCTGGCTAATGTTCTTTAGAGAAGCATTTGCCCTTTAGGGTTCTGATTTAGCTGACAGATGTGTAAAATCCCTTATAACCAGCTACCTTACTATTGATTACACATCTGTGAGGCTCACAGACTCATGTTTTTTCTAGCTAAGGTCAGCATTACCTTAAGCCCTATGCCCTGATACCAAGCTGTCTGTTCTAAAGGCCGTGACATAAATTCAGGCTGTGCCTTGACCACTCACACCTTTTACCCCCAGTGGTTTTGCAGATGAATATGGAAGATATTGATCTAAAGTTCTAAAGCCTGGCGTCATCGCTGCCTTATAAATAAGTAAAGCCAAGGCTTGAAGGTGTCAGGGGAAACTCCCAAATGAATTCAGGTAACAAATACGCAGCTGCCAATGAAGCCTACCCTAATACCCTTGTTTAAAATTGCAAACTTCCCCTTTCTGTCACATTTCCCAATCTCCCTTAAAATGTTCTACTTTTTTATTGCCCTTATCAACCCCTAATGTATTTAATGACTTATGCCATTTGTTATTTATTTCCTTCTCCTTCCACTAGAATATAAGTGAATGAGGTCAGGGATATCATCTGTTTTGTGCACTAATCTATTCCAGGCGCCAAGAATGGTGCCTGAAACACAGTATCTGTTTGATGAATATTTTGCTAGATGATGAATCAATGAATGAACACATGAATGAAGATCAGTATTCTGTATTGTGGGCACTGGGGAGTCAGATAACAAAGATATTAACATTTGGATCTTTGCCTTTGAAGAACTTTTGGTTTCACTGGGAAAATAAGCTTATACAGAGGAAATTAGGCAATAACTTCTATGATATAACAAATATTAATAAATATAATTACATATGTTAATAAATTCCATTGAACCATAAAAAGACCAGCTTCCTGTAGCAGGAATACCACTGGACTTGGAAAGTTGGGCTTGAATCATTCCTCTGCCACTTAACAACCGTAACTTTTAGCAATTACATGACTCAGGCAAATCACTTAAATCCTGTGAGCATCAGATTCTTTATTAATATGAAGGAATAATAATGACTTCTTCATAGGATTCTTGTGAGGGTGAAGTGAGATTCCAATGGTGAAGGCAACTAATAATATTTATTCAATATATATCTATGGAATAAGTGGATATTCTCACTTACAAATGAGACAAGCAGAGTGGTTAGTCTGCTTCCCTAAGGTCACCCAGTTTAATGTGTCAGATTAGGAATTTCAAGTCTCCTAGTTTACAGTCCACAGTACTGAAAATAGAATATAGCGCCTACCCTGTCCCTTAACTTTATTCCTGTGAGCAAGTCTGTTTCTCACACAAAACAAAAATTTATCATTTGTTCTAGAAAAGGAGCATCATTTCCCCGAAAAACCCTCATTAGGCTCCAAGATGTCTAAGCGCTGTCTCCCTTTAATCGGGTTACTTGTGAGAGAACAATTTGCTTTACGACCTCTTTGCAGAGTCTTGAAGGGTTTATGACCATGTGGTGTCAACAAGGAGCTCTAAGAAGCTTTCAGTTCCATTTACTAGCTTAAGGGTCTTCAAATTGTAGGAACCTATTTGTTCTGAAAAGACAAGATTTTGAACATTAAATGTGAGCAGCCCTCATGCCTTTTCTTCTTACTGTCTTTTTAAAAACTATTATTATTTTAGCCACTGCAGCATGTGGAATTTTCCCAGTCAGGACTGAACCCAAGCCACAGCAGTGACCTGAGCCACTGCAGTGACAACACCAAATTCTTAAACTGCTGCACCACAAGGGAATTCCTTCCTTTTACTGTCAAGTGGAACAATCACTTCTCGTGGTCCATTCCACAACCACAGCAGTATCCCCTAGGAAAATATGATCAGTACCAATATGACGTTTTTGAATAACACATAAACTTAAAACAACACATCTTCAGAGTTCCTGTTATAGCTCGGCAGAAACAAACTTGACTAGTATCCATGAGGATGCGGGTTTGATCCCTGGCCTCACTCAGGGGGTTAAGGATCCAGCATTGCCATGAGCTATGGTGTAGGTCACAGACATGGCTCAGATCCTGTGTTGCAATGGCTGTGGTGTAGGATGGCAGCTGCAACTCCGATTGGAACCTAGCTAGGGAACTTCCATGTGCCACATGTGCCCTAAAAAGTGAAAAACAAAAACAAAAACAAACAAAAAACCATGTCCTCTTGTCCTTTCACAATGCTTCTGAAAGGTTGGGTGAATCTGCTTTGGTCAGTCTCATAACCTTTTTGTAAATGGAAATAAAGTTTTCCAGGAAGTAAAGAAACTAATAACACCAAACTTAGAAACCTGGAGTTCTGAATCTATGGTCTGGAAAGGGCAGGCTATTTCCTCCTTACTTTTAAATGCATAAGTTGAGACTGATATAAAAAAGGGAATAGAATACTTAAAGCCTCAGAGGCCTCAAACCTATTCATCATGCAAACTTGTTAGCACCACACAAATCTTAAATTATGCAGCTGAGGGACAGGGGAGCAGATGCACTAAGATAACTCAAGTAAAAGCTCACCCTAACTTGTTCAAGTGTAAAAAAAAGTATGGTTGTCTTACAGATATTACTGTGTTTGGTCATTTAAGAGCAGAATATGAAATATAATCAAGCCACACTCAGTCCCTCAAATGCTACACTGATGCTTGTCTCTGCCATAATCTGTAAATCTGTTTCATTTTCTTCCCCTCTGTTGAACGGGGTTTTTTTGTTTTGTTCTTTTTTTTCTTCTTCCTCATCAACAGTTATATGAATTTTCATATCAAATTCCCAATGTTCACTGATCCAATATTTTGGTATCCCAATTCCCATAATCCTAAAAAATGAGAGGAGATTCTCACTGGCTTTGCCAATCCTTTCCAGCTAGACCACCTAGAACTGGGAATCCTGGGGAGGATAGAGTCATATGGGCAGCAGGGCCTGTTTCAGAAAAAGCTTCCACAAAAATCAGGAACTGAAAATGATAAAGAAACCCTCCTTATAAGTGGGAATAACACCTGCTGAGTAATTCTGGAATTAATATACTTCTCCCTGTTACCACCACGTTAGTCCCCAATGGTTATACATGATTTTCTTTTCTTCCATTTCACTTACCTACAATTAGCTGCAGTCAAAAAACATTAATTAATTTTTATAATGAATTAACAATTCTTTATAAAATAATTCATGTTTTAAATTGTCTGCAGTTCTGAGTTGGATGATGACATCTTGCACCACCCCACTCCGTCCCACCCATCCTCACCCCAGAATCCCCAGCCAGTGACATGGTCAGCTCCTGACATCCAAACATTGACACTGTAAGTGGCTCAATAACCCAGGGTCACCCAAAGCAGACAATCCTCCTTCTGACTATTGTCAGGAGGTCAATAGTAGTCTCACACTTCAGTCACATTGCCTAGGTCATTCACTTCACTTCATCACATCTCACATCTTTTATCATCCCACCTCTTCACAAGAATGCTGAGTATAGTACAAGATGTTCTGAGGGAAAGACTACAGTCACTTAACTTTTGTTACAGTATATTGTTACATTTTTTCTCTTAGTTACTGGTTTTAATCTCTTATTCTATTTAATTTGTAAGTTAAACCTTATCATATATAAGTATGTATGGGAAAAACATAGTTATCTATAGTGTTGGGTATTATCCATGGTTTTAGGGGTTCTTGCAACATATATCACCACAGCCAAGGAGGGACTATTGTATCTCAATTCAGGTGAAACTACTGTCACTGCTCCACCTTTATCACTTACTGCGTTGCTTCTTAGATGATCTCCTTATATCCAGATTCTTCTAAACACTTTCCAGCTGCAGCCAGGATGATTTTACTATGTTGTTCCTCTGCTCAGAACTCTAAAATGGCTCCCCGATTGTCTTCAGAAGAAGACAAAATGCAAATGCTTTAATGTGCCTACAAAGCCTTATCTGACTCACTGTTATGTGCTCATGACTCTCCATTCTTACGCTCCCTCCAAACCATAGCACTATGGCTCAGACAGACCAAACAGTGATAGTTCCATAAGCATACCAGGTTCTCTGTTGCCATCAAGACTGCATATTCTATTCTACCTGGTACATTTGCCTCCTAGCTTATACATGTTTAGTTATATTTGTTCCTTAGAATTTAATTTAGATTTGAACTTCTCAAAGAAGCCCTCCCTAATCTCCTACACTTAGGATGGACACTCTAAGTGTACTCCTGTTTTAGCAGATATTACCCTTTTTTGTCATGTGCTCTTTAATGTCCAATTCCAGCCACCTCCATAAACTGTTAGCACTCAGAAGACAGACCCTTCTTGAAATGCAACATATCTTCATCCCACCACATAGCCTGGCACATAGTTCATGCTCAAAAAATATTTCCTGACTGAAAGAATGAGAAAGAAACCCCCATCTTCTTTCTGTATCATGAAGATAATATAAAACAACCCAATGAGCTCAAAAAGCATAGTTTCCATATCTAAAATCTTTAGAAAATTATATAAGATAACCCATTTATGTGTCCCCCCCCCCCAGCTAAAAAAATACTTACAGTAACTGCAAAATATATTACTTCTTCCTTATGCTGGTATCAACACTTAGGCTTGTTCCCCCAATACCAGAGTAATTGAAGGAGCTTAACATTAGCCTGCTGACAGATATTTAGATACACACATTGTCAGAGATACACTTCTGAGGCCAAAGTCACCACTGATCTGCTAACAAAAACCAGAAAATTAAAGTCCTCAACTGAAAAAGTAAGTCTAGCCCTCTAAGTAAATGGCCTAGCAATGCATCCCCACAAAACTCCCTCAAGGTCCCCATCCCATGCTGAAAAAGCCAATCTTTCTCAGCTACAAAAGAAACCCAATATTTCAAAGCATTAAAAAAATCATTTTTTTCTTTATGTCTGCCAAATGGCTTTTACTGTGTTTAGTGTAAAACACAGTAAAAATACATTGGCAGACCCCATGTATACTTACATATAGGGTCCTCCGATAGTCTGCAGGCCCACAAGTTCCTCCCCAACCTCAAACAAACTCAACACATTGAAACCTGTCTGCAGTACTGGTGGGTTTCACTAAAGCTTGGCAAAAAGAAAAAAAGCTGTTTAACTTTTGAAACGTCCAAAAACACAACATGATTAAGGTGAGTAGAGGTTCAGTAGTTTATGGAACAAGGTTCTAACCAGCTTTTCAATCTATTAACCTTCTTTCCTACTTGTGCCCAGGAGTCCCAGAAAAGCAGCCACTTAGCTCTTAGCTCACATCACTTCATGGCAGCCCCTCAGCTAGTTTTTTTAATGTATGGTCACAGCACACGCCAGCAGAAGCAACTTGTCTGAGTTGAGTATATGAATACTGTCTATACTAAAATCAGATTAAGGATTCCATCTAATTTTTAAGCTGAATCTTCCAACTAGTGGATTTCTCTTTTTTCTTTTTTAGAAAAGTTTTCAATTAAATGCCTTTTAAAAAAACATCCTACACTATCTTTTAAGGTGACACTTCACTAAATCCTAACAAGAACAATTTTTCCTGAAAGCAGCATCTCTCTGCTTCAGTATTTTCCCTCTTTATTTCAGGGTCAGTTTTTATCTGTATATAGCATGTGCTGTAAATGATGATGTGGCAAAAGTATGGCTTGTTCGGGGCATCCAATATTCTTGTCTGGGTCAACGAGAGCAAAATCTGGGTTGTTATGTTCTCTAAGAATAGGGGCTCAGAGGGGTACTAAGTTTCTAGGTTCTGAAAACTACAAACCATTGTTGAGAAAATTAAAGTTCTAAATAATTGTAAAGACAGCCCAAGTTCATGAATTGAAAGAATTACCACTGTTAAAATGGTAATATTCCTCAAATTAATTTACAGATTCAATACAATCTTTATCAGAAATCCAAGCTTTTATGCAATATTTATCAAAAATCCAAGCTTTTATGCAAAAATTGACAAGCTGATACTAAAATTCATATAGAAATATGAGGCCCAGAATAGTCAGCACAATCTGAAAAAGAATAAAGTTGAAGCATACATATTTTCTGACTTCAAAACCTTCTACAAAGTTATAGTAATCAAGACAGAGTGAGCTGTGGTGTAGGTCGCAGATGTTACTTGGATCTGGTGTTGCTATAACTCTGGTATAGGCCAGCAGCTATAGCTCTGATTCAACCCCTACCCTGGGAACTTCCATATGCTGCAGGTGTGTCTAAAAGAGACAAAAAAAAATGGGTACAGTATTTGAACAGTTATTCAAATGAATTTCATAGATGGCTAATAAGCACAAAAAAACAGATGCTCAACACCACTAGTTATTAGGGAAATGTCAAAGTCAATCAAAACATATTGCATCAGACTCCAATTCTCTTGCCTTCTGGTTTCCATTTGGATTCAGCCAAATTGTGTATGGGGAGGAAGAAGGGCAGGAGGCAGTATAGACAAAAGAATCAAGAATAAGGAGAAGATAGAAGTTGGAGTATATATTCCTGTGGCGTTTTGTGTTACAAGAAAATGCATTCCTCTGTAATGGCACAGCTTTCACTGGGTGACCCTCTCCAAGGGTTACAGCTACAGTGACATATCCCGGTAACCACTTCCTCCACTTGCAGCTTTAAGCTACCTTACCCAGAGGCACTTCGTCATTTCTTCTTGATTTTTCTTAAACTTGCTCACACCTATGTAAATTATCCTTCAAAAAACCTCTCTTGCATCTTTCTTTTGAGTGAGCCTTATGTTTAGGAGATGCTGGACTCATATAGCCATTTCTCATGGAACTTCCCCACCTCACCAAGTGCAGCAGCAAGACATAAGCTCTCACTGCTCCATAATCCCATGGACTTCGGTCCTTCTCATACTTAGAAAAATTGTCTTAGCTAAGCAAAATCCTTCTCTCTCTTAAGATTTTTCTCTATAAATCCCTTCTTCTCTATCATAAGAAAACACAACATAATCTCATTGACCTGATTTTGGGAAGAAAATTAAGAAAGGAAAATTATTGTGTAGTTTCTTGCATTATCAAAACCTCCCTGTGAGGTAACAATTCCCAGAAATTTATCCATGTGTGAGGAGCAAGGAAAAAAGAAATAACTCCAATAATTACTAAAAACTGGCTGGCCTGACACAATATTATCTCTGTCAATGTTTCTCCTAAGGAACACCAAGCAATATCTAGAGATACTTTGGTTGTTATACAGGAAAGGTACTACTTTAGCCAGTGGACAAAGCCCAGAGATGATGCTAGAGATCTTACATTGCATAGGACAGCTCCTTCTCATAAAAGAATTAGCTAACCCAAAATGTTAATATTGCCAAGGTTGAGAACCCTGACTTGTGCTGCCCTTTGTGGTTCTATGAAGCTGAAGCTAACTGACTGCTATGCTTTATCTATTGGTGGAACCAAATCCAAATCCCAGACTACCAAAAGTACCTTTTAGAGAATGCCTGTAATGCACCTTACCAGATAGAATACGCCCAATCTGTGCTACAGTTAAATAAGGGTCCTTTTGGTTCCTCCACCTATCCTCCCACATTAGTTCTGTTTATTTCCTAATTCTACTGCCTTAGACTGTTATGTTCTTGTTTAGTGGACTAGTAACGTTTCTCTCCAACATCAGATGTATAAACCGGGTTAACTCTCTCTCTCATCCAAAAAAAAAGCTCCTGTTATTCTGCGTTTTCCTATATCTTTCATAGGAACAATATCTCCCTCCCCAAGATCTTCCAGAATTTTCTGAGATATTTACTATATTACCATCTTTTCTTTTATATTGTGGTCACTTGGAAAATTTTTTTTTTTTTTTTTTTTTTGCTTTTTAGGGCTGCACCTAAGTCATATAGAGGTTCCCAGGTTAGGGGTCTAATTAGAGCTACAGTTGCCAGCCTATGCCAAAGGTCATGGCAACGCCGGATTCTTAACCCATTGAGCAAGGCCAGGGATCAAACCTGCAACTTCACAGTTCCTAGTCAGATTTGTTTCCGCTGTGACACGATAGGAACTCTGGAAAATATCTTTAATACTACACTATAAGACAAAAATTTCCTCTTTCTGAATACAACTTATTTTACATAGTGGTGATAATAATAATTGCAGTTCCCATTGTGGCTCAGCAGTAACAAACCCGACTAGTATCCATGAGGATGTGGGTTAGATCCATGGCCCTACTCAGTGGGTTAAGGATCCAGCATTGCCATGAGCTGTGGTGCAGGTCAGATCTAATGTTGCTGTGGTGCATGCTGGCAGCTGCAGCTCCAATTAGTAACCTAGCCTGGGAACTTCCATATGCTGCAGGTTCAGCCCTAAAAAAATAAATAAATAAAAAACAAAAATAAAGTGATAATAAAAATTAATATTTATTGAACACTAATTCTGGGGCCAGGTACCATACTAAACACTTGGCTTAGGGTTAGGTTATTATTTTATTAAATTTTTATTTTTCTTCAGGAATAACGTTTACTTATGTATGTATTTATTTATTTTTATTATCATTTCCCCAATACAATTTTTCTAATTGGTCAGTGTCTATGCTTGAAAAGTTAACTATTTTTTTTTGTCTTTTTGTCTTTTTCTTGTTGTTGTTGTTGCCATTTCTTGGGCCGATCCCGCGGCATATGGAGGTTCCCAGGCTAGGGGTCGAATCGGAGCTGCAGCCACCGGCCTACACCAGAGCCACAGCAACGCGGGATCCGAGCCGCGTCTGCAACCTACACCACAGCTCATGGCAACGCCGGATCGTCAACCCACTGAGCAAGGGCAGGGACCGAACCCTCAACCTCATGGTTCCTAGTCGGATTCGCTAACCACTGTGCCACGACGGGAACTCCTTGAGAAGTTAACTATTTGAATGTTAACTTCCTGAGGAATAACATTCAAATAGTTAACTTTTCAAGCATAGGCATTGACCAATTAGAATAAATACCAGCCATAAATAATCAGTAGCTCCAGAGATGTCCTAGTGAACATATGCTCAGTTTTTATATCACCCTATTTCTTCTCTAGTACCTCACATTCAATTGGAAGTCAATGAAAATTTGTAGAATAAGTTCATAAATCATTGTAGATTATTATTTAATCTTACCAGAAAATCATATCCATCCTCTTTTCCTCTGTTTTCCTTGCAATTAAACCAGTGCCAAATATATAGAAGGTAAGGAAAAATATTTACAGAATAAACTAAAAGATACTTTCAGGCATTGCATATCCCTTATATGCCAGACACAGTATTAGATATGTTTACTGTATTATTTCAACCCAGCCCAATGTCAGGAAGAAGGCACTATTACCAAATAGCAATTGAGGAAACTAAGATGCACAGAAGTTAAACCAACACAGAGTTAACATGTTGATGGAAAGACATTTAGACTAGTTACATGTAACTACTTAGATGTTTGTGGCTCATAAGAAAAACTCTACCAGGTGGTCAGTGAAAGTAAATATCCATCCACAAGTAAAGCAGAAGAGTGGATGGGGACTGTTGTGTTCACATTAAAAAGTTGCTCAAAGAAAATCTAATAAAGTGATCCTAGTCCTTTAACATTGGTCTTTTTGGTCTTTTTCTTTTCTAAACAGCTAATGGCTAAAAGGTAATGGGTGTTGTGGTTCTATGCCTGTTTCCAGTGGTAAGAAAAAAAGATTCATACACATAGCTAAAGTGAGAGATTTAGACCACACATAGAACAGAATCCCACAACTTTCAAGCAATAAGTAAAAAAAAAATGCGACCATAAAAATGCCCCACCCCAAAATCTTCTAGAATATTCTGTAGTGTTTAAAAATCACCATAGACAAACACTAGTCGACTTTCATCGCCAGTGATTTCTTAGGACACCGCAAGAATACGCTAGAGCCATGGGCTTGAATGCCTCCACATTACTTCTTTTTAACATCTTACTTGAGAATTTAAGAACATAAAACTTTCCAAAACAAAATGAGCCCTCACAAAAACAAAGCAATTGAGTGCACCTGTGGTTAGCTGTTCTCATTGACTATTGTGTTTAAGCCCACAATAACCCTCCGGTGCTTTTTTTTAACTTGATCTTTTTATGAGTTTTGTATTGTAGGATGACTGCATATTACACGAAATTTAATCAAGCAGCTATGTTTGTGTCATTAAATGAAAATCCAAGCATCTGCTTCTCAGTGACCTTTGACCAACCCTGGCTTACTATAGTCAGGTGCATAGAAAGGTTAAGAAATTTATCTCAGAAGGTAAGAAAAGTAGTTATGGATTTTCCAGTTATGCTCTTTGCTGCTTAAATATCAAACACTGGTTTCTTTCCCACTGCAAATTGGGCAAATCCCCTGCAAATTACTTTTTAAATGTCTCTTTCTCATAAATCAAAAATCCAGTTGTGACTATATGATGCATGTACCTGATTTTCTGAGAGTAGACAGACCTATTCCTAGCTTGTGTGATTTACACTTTTTAATTTTAGTTTCAGATATCCATAACCTGATTTTCAAGGGTATATTCCCAAAGATAAACCTAGACTGCTGTTTCCATTAGTGCCGGCATATCAGAATATACTTCAGAGAGAATGAATCTCCTGGCTTTCTATAGGGCATTCTTCTGGGAAGTTGTCCTGCTTTTTTTTTCTATACCTGCTCCTGCAGTACTTTGGTGTATTAGTTAGGGTTCTCCAGAGACACATAACTAATAGGAGTTACATATGACCCTTGAGAGCTGGAGCTTATGGCTCCAGTCTGAGTCTGAAAGCCTGAGAACAAGGAGAACTGATGGTGCAAATTCCAGTCGAATTGCAGGAGAAAACAATGTCCCAGCTGTGAAAGAGTTAAAACAAATTCCCAGTTACCCTGGCCTTTGTTCTGTTCAGGCCTCCAAGGGTTTGGATGAGGCTCACTCACATGGGAGGGCGGGCAATCTGTTTTACTCAGTCTACTGATTCAACTGTGAGTCTCATCCAAACACTCTCACAGACACTCCAAGAATAATTTTTAGCCAAGTTCTGGGCATCACATACCCCAGTCAAGTTGACACACAAAAGTAACCATCACAATTTTGTAGTCCCAATCACTGAAACTCAAGAAACCATAAGCTAAAGGGTTGTTGATCTAGTCAGAATTTAGTCTTAGAGAAAGAAACAAGAGATTGTGCCTTCCTTAAGAAAGTGGGCCATTCCTCACTAATCTTCATCTCCTCAGCACAGAGTACAGTTCTTGCCACATATAGGTACTTAGTAACTCTTGCATTAATGACTCTGCTATGGAAAGTTTTGTTTTTATTATTTTGTATTAACAAGGTTAAATTATCTACATTACCTTTCTCACCTCTGCAGCTCTCCAAAAACCAGCATCTACAGCAAATGGATACATTTCTATATGGGATTCTACATAGAAGGGGCCCCAAATACCAGGAATCTTTCCAATATTTATTTTCATGGAGCACCAATTTAGATATGTTCAGGGCAGAATAGGTTTCACACTGAGCCTTCAACAGATGGCTCCCTAAGCTATGCATGATCTCCTGCATTTCCTGCTTGCCAATTTGCTTGTTAGTTTAATAGAAAGTCAATATTAAAGAATCATGTGGTTCTGTTTCTTTTCTCCCTTAGCAGCAAAACTGCTCTCTCATTAAAGGTGAATTCAGAGATGCAAAAAGACATTTCAATCCAGCTGTTTTCTGAGCTCTTAGTAAGAAATTAAAGAAAATACTAATGAACACAGAACTGCATTGGGGTCCAAGATCACATGTATTACCTGAAACTGCTTTTCCGACAACCTCTAAAGAATAATCATATTCACTGAATTAAAAAATGAATGCAAAAAGGAGCCCTGGGTTTATCTTGGCTCCAGAGTGAATTTCTTGACCTGCCAGAGCCAAGTGAATATCTGCTAAAGCTTTTCACCAAAGCTTTCTCAAGCATGAAGGCTAAGGAAAAGACCCCGAGGAATTGAGAAAGATAGAAACAATACAAGTGGCCCAAACTGGACAAGTTAAATCTTCCAAACGCAGCCCCCAGGAACTCTAAACTAGCTGTTGATTCTTTTATAGCCCAACTGGGAAGCCATGTGGTTAGTCTAGCCCATGAAGGGTTATATTATCAACTGCAGGGATCATATTAGTGAAATATATTTACTTGATAAAAAAGTCATAAAATTTATTGGTAGAAAATAATGCAGCCTCTATATGTTTATATATATGTACAGGTACACATGCATATACACAAATATTCAACTCATATTTCTACAAATTATCACCATTTGGGCGGGTAAGATTTCTTTTAAACACAAAATGGAAGCTGTCCTATTCCTATACATGTTCATTCTTCATCTCCAGTTTTCAAACATAGTCCATTAAAGAAATGTGATTATTTTCTCAGTTTAGTTCTTCTGTTTGAACTCATGTGGCTGTCAGGCTTAAAATATCTAAGACAATTAAGCAAAAGATAGCCAAAAACAAAGAAAATAACAGGGGATCTTAAAGACTTGAAAAAAGGGCAAACTTTCTGGCTCAGCATTGTTAACCTGCCCCAAACACTTATTCATAAGTTCAGTAAAATGGTAATTACCTGAACCAGCCTCTCTCAGTCCCAAAGGAAAGCTGTAACACTATAATAGTAATGGAGAAGCTATTGTCAGTAGTCTACAGTGTAGTGTCATTTAATAGCTCAGTTAAAAAAATATGCAAAAACAAAACAAAACAAAAAAGCCTTGCATATGGCCATTGTAAGGAGTAATGTTAAAGAAACATGGAATTCAACTTGATAAAAATAACAAACTAAAGTCTAAAGGAATACCAAGTTGAGAAATCTCAAACTAGATATCTCCTTTTCTTCTGTTCTTGTCTCCTGTCTTCATATTTACGTGATCTTTTAATCCATTCCCAAGGCATATATATGCAGATGATTCCCATATTTAAATCTCAACCCTAATCCCCTCCCCACGAGTTCTAGACTTATTTATCATTCTGCTTTCTCAGCATCTCCATTTTTATGTGTATCAATAATCTTAAAGAGTTAATATGGCCAAGATAGGCAACTTGATTCCTCCACGTTTCTGATACTGCTTCTCTCTAGATTTCCCAATTTCAGTTATATAACATTCAACAGGATGATTAGGCAAAAACTCAGGAGTCATCCTTGATTCCCCCTTTTTTTTTTTTCCTGTCACACCCATGGCATATGAAAGTTCCTGGGCCAGAGATCAAATCAGACCCCAATCTGTGACCTATGCCACAGTGGCAGCAACAATGGATCCTTAAGCCACTGGGCCAGGCTGGGGATTGAACCAGCGGTTCCACAGAGACAAGCCAGATCGCTGACCCACTGAGCACAGTGGACCCTCCCTCATTCCCCTCTTTAACAGAAATAGAAGAAGAAATCCTAAGAACTCTACCTTCAAGCTAGATCTCAAAGCCAGCAGCACACCATTTCTACAGCTCTCTACGCTAGTCTGCTGCATCAGCATTTTTCTCCTGGGCTCCTTCAATATCCTTCTGACTAGAACCCATTTTGCCAGCCTACCCCTCTATGGTTCAGTATCTGCATACAAACTATAACAATATTTTCCACTAGAAAGTAAGTTCTAGAGGAACAAAAACCTGTTCACAGGAGAAAATTATATCAACCAGGAGGTGACACGTATATAGGAACCCAGCTCCATTACTGCCCTATTAAAAAAAGTCAAGATTCTGAGCTTAGTGATGTAGAATACAAGGGTTTAGTCCATTTAAAATGAATGTAATTTGGAAAAGCACAATGTACCTTGGTTTCCCTACTTCACCAGTTATCAGTGGCTCTGTCCAGTATCATGTCTTCCTCTTCAGCTTGTGGCCTACTCTTCTGCATGGCTCTCCTATGTCATTTTTTCCTGCTCTACTAGCTATTAAATATTAGTAGCTGCAGAAGTCATACTAAGCTATTTTGGGGGTACTGAATGTGCCCCCAGTGCAGCCAATAAATCTGGAAGAGTATTTGTGCTTGGTCACTTGGGCCAGATATGTGTTTGGTGCCCTCTGCTTTCCCTTGAAACTTCTTCCTCGTCCACTACTTTTCTACTGCAGAATTATGTAAACTGTGTAAATAAGGCATATTTCAATAATGAATATTTCTGAGAAAATGTAATTCTAAGTGAAAATATTCAAAAGATTCCCAAAAGCCCCAATCAGTTATATAAATCTTGGGAAGCAAGCATGAGTTTGGTAGGGCCAGTTTTAAGAACATTAAGAACACTTAAGTGAATAGGGACTATGTCTGACTTATGGCTCTCAAATTTTATTATACTTTAGAATCACCTGGAAACCTTATTAAGATGAAAATTACTGGACCTCACCCCCACAGCTTTTAATTCAATAGGTATAGGGTGAGCCAAAAATTTTGCATTGCTAAGTTCCCAAGTGATGCTGATGCTTCTGAGTCTCAGAAATCCCACTTTAAGAACCCTGATCCAGCCTAAGTGCCAGAAAATGGCGACAAGTGAAATGAATGGTCTTGACTTCACCTGAACTTATTCTTGCCCACTAGAGAGTTCCTACTGAGAGTTTAATCTCTGTCATACTTATATCCTCTTTGCACCACAGGAAACTCATGGCTAACAGAAGCAACTCAGGATTATTAAAAAAGGTAAATTAAATGAAAGGACACTTTGCATCCTTGCCCCCACAGGCAGCATGTCAAATCGACAGAACAGCCTAGTTTAGTCAATTTTAGCAATGGCTCACCCAATGATCTTTACTCAACTGATCTGGGGTGGGCCTGGGTACCAGTAGTTAGTAAATACCCCCAGGTGCTTGGAATGCACACTCATGATGGAGAACCACTAGAGTCAGTACGATCTGATTTCCTATCTCTTCTAGACTTCTTCCTCCTTGTTTATTAGTGTGTCAAATTAGCTCTATTCATACCACCTGAAATGCACAGTAAATGAAGTAATGGTTCTCAAACAGAGGTGATTTTTGCCCATCACCCTTCCCCTCCAAGGATTTTTGGCAATGATATATTGAAATATTTTTGATAATCATGACTTATAAGTTCTACTGGCATCTAGCAGTGCAGGCCAAGGGTGCTTCTAATCACTCTACAATGTCTAAGAGGGTTCCACACAACAAAGAATTACCAAGTCCAAAATAATACTAGTGCTAAAATTGAGGAACCCTGGTCTAAGCATGTCACATGAGGGTCCCATGTTTCACCTAAAAGGGTTTGTTTTTAATAATATGTAAAACAGGGAGTTCCCATTGTGGCACAGTGGAAACGAATCCGACTAGGAACCATGAGGTTGCAGGTTCCATCCCTGGCCTCGCTCAGTGGGTTGAGGATCCAGCATCGCCATGAACTGTGGTGTAGGTCACAGACACAGCTTGGATCCAGTGTTGCTGTGGCTGTAGCATAGACCAGCAGCTGTAGCTCCGATTTGACCCCTAGCCTGGGAACCTCCATGTGCCGAAGGTGAAGTTGCGGCCCTGAAAAAAAAAGCAAAAGAAAAAATTTTTAAAAATATGTAAAACATCAGCAAGCTCTGGTAGAAGCAACCACAGGTCTTTTGATCTAGTTTTGTGAAGAAGGGAAGAGAAGAAAGGTAGATTAAGCGAAGTAAAAGTCTGATAACTTTAAAACAAATAAACAATGAAAACATACAACCTTTCTCATAATTCTGCCTAAGGTGAAGATCTGAGAATGCAATATGAATATAATTTTTTAATGTCACTTGATTCCTGCAATTTTTACACAATTTTAAATTCTATTTGATGAAACAACTGTAGTAGTTAATGGGAAGGCATCATTGATTATAAAACCTTGCAGTATACTCTCTAGGGAAATTGGAAAAGCTTGACATAGTTTTAAAAGGGCAAAATAGTTTATAGTCTCTTTATGGCACACTGGGATTAAGAATATTATTTCTCAATCATTTGGTTAAATTAATGTGTAAATACCTAATATAAAAAAAAACAGGAGCCTCATTTGGGCTTTATTTCATTGATGTTTGTCATTGATTCTTCCATCACTGTTTCTCATCAAGCTCTTCCTGCTAATTACTGCTGGCACAAAATCACAGTCTACATTTTCCCTCAAGATTGGATTTTTTTTCCCCAAGTGAACAAAGAGGGAAGGGTAGATGCAATGTAATAACACATTCTATTACCTTTCTGCTTGCATTTTAATTACCACTGACACTGGAAGCATTTTGTTATTCCTATTGTTTTTACATCAATAAAATTAAATTAAATGTGGAAATAAAGTCAAGATATATAATTTAGTTAAATGAAGGGCTGATTTTAGGCACAGAGGAGGTGGACTGACATCATTTTCATTAAATTAGACTATAAAGAAAATGCTTTCTGTGAAAATAAAACTGAATGTAATAAACAGGAGAATGCCAAGCAGTGCATATGCTGAATACACATACCCTCTGCTACCTACCAGAAAGAACAAGCCCCGATGTATTGCATTAACCAGCTATTTCCAAAGAATACACAGTTGGGGAACTGAGAGGAGAGATGAAAACAACTAGTATTTGCTGAGTAGCTACTATGCACTCAGAAAAATGCAATCTTTTGACATATGAAATTTCATTTGAGAAAAAAATAATATGAACACTATCAACAAGTAAGAAATAGGTACAGGGAGATCAATTAGAAACTTCTAACTATCCCTCAGTGCTGGCAGGCTATTGACAAGGCAACATATTTGATCTTCCCAGAATCATTACAGTTTACAAATCCCAAATTCCATCCCATTTTTCTCCTAATTATCACATGAGCTGAACAAGAAATACATTATTATCACAATTATAGGGATGAGAAGCTTGAAATCCACTGGTATTAAGCCACAGTCTCAAGGTCAACCAGCTAATAAGTGGCAGAACCTGGAGAAAGGAAAGTAAGTTCTTTCTACCACTATACGCTGCTTTTGCAAACACTGCTCTCCTGAATTGAGACTGGTATATTGTGGTACGTTATGTGGAAAGAGTTTTAAAATGATTCTACAAACACAGCATGCAATAACTCTTCCAGGCTGGACTCAGAAAGTAACTGCTTATCAAATGTATTGCTCATTTAAAGAAATGGGCAGGAAAGAATCATTTATTTATGCTGGAACTTGGCACAACATGGATTTACCTGACTTGTACTCCTACTTCCTATCAAACCGCACTCACTTTTTCCCATTTCCCTATGTCACTCCTGTCTTCTCAGGTCCCTGCTATTTTTCTTCCCCACCCCCCATTCTTCTCAACTGCCCCATTTTTCTTAATATGTCATATGTGGTGAGAATGAGAATAAGAATTTATATTGTATTTCTATTTGGGAAGATGGATGTTTACTTGCATGTGTCAAGAGTCTTAAAATGATCACGGTTTTAGATGCAGAAATCCACTTCAGATAGTGTATCCTAAGGGAGTGTTCATAACTAGATGCAAAAACATGACTCCTGTGTCAGTTTTTAAAGACCAAAGGCAGCAGGTGCCAACCATCTAATAAAGAAAGGGGTTGCGCCACTCAAGGAAGGCTGGCCAAAGCCATGTGAGGGAATTGGTTTGTAACCCTTACCTACAAAATAGGTTAGAAAGGCTGAGAGCAGACAAGGATACCAGCAAAATAGTTTATCTGAAGCAGCTGTCAGTGGGTTGTGGTCTTTTCCTTCCATGCTGCCATGTGGAAGGAGGAGTGGGACACTTCCCTTCACCAGCAGTCAAATGAAAGGACCTCAGATTTGGAGTGCTCAGGGGAGGGAGCAAGGGCAGGGTGGAATGTTACCTAATTTATGAAATCCTATTCTAAAGGGATGGGCTGGAGATGAAGGAGCAGATGGAGTGTGTGTCAGAACAGAGTAGAAACCAATCAGCCTCTGTTTCCTGCTCTCAGCATAGAGCAAATTGCAAGCAAATGTACAATTTCTGATTATTACCATATACTGGATGTTTATTAGTGAGGGGAATCTCTTATTTGTAATTTTAAATGACTGGGGGGCTTTTTGTTATCTGAGAATAAGAAGATGATTATCTATCTACATGGATTGCCCTAGATTCCAACAGATAGTAACTTAAATATTCTTCATTGTCCTCTTATGTATCCTAAATTTTCTACTTAAATGCTTGTTTTATACACAGAAGAGAGAGAAAAAATTTCAAGAAGATGATCCGTGTATCAATATCAAAGAAATATTAATGTATATTGTGTATATATATATAATATATATAATCTAGTCGCACACCTTCAATATAGGTTAATTTTTGCCAATTATTCCTCAAAAAGCTGGGGGATATTATCTTTATAAACAAATGAATACATAGACAAATAAATACATACAGACATGGAATTTCTAAACATTAACCACGACCCAACTTGCTAGTTATACATGAACAGAAGGGATTGCAAAGTAAATACCTCCATTATATTAACTGTATGAGGTTACTGTTAATACTCATATTTCATAGGTGAGAAAACCACTATTCTAGAAGCCACATGGGCTGAATCCTATGGTCACTAAATAGAAGGGTCAAAATTCCAAATCCTAGTAATTAGTGATGTTATCTTTTCATGTGCTTTCTGGCCATGTCTTTTTTCTTTGGAGAAAGGTCTATTTAGATTTTCTGCCCATTTTTTGATTGGGTTGTTTGCTTTTTTTTATATTGAGTTGCATGAGCTGTTTCTATATTTTGAAGACACACCCCTTGTTGGCTTGCTTCATTTACAAATATTTTGTCCCATCAAAACTACAATGAGGTATCACCTCACACCAGTCAGAATGGCCATCATCAAAAAGTCTACAAACAATAAATGCTGAAGAGGGTGTGGAGAAAGGGGAACCCTCCTAGACTGTTGGTAGGAATGTAAATTGGTACAACCACTATGGAGAACAGTAAGAAGCCTCCTTAAAAAACTAAGTATACAACTACCATATGATCTAGCAATCCTACTCCTGGGCATATATCTAGAGAAAACCATAATTCGAAAAGATATATGTACCCCAATGTTCACTGCAATACTGTTTACAATAGCCAAGACATGAAGCAACCTAAATGTCCGTCGACAGATGAATGGACATAGAAATGGTACGTATATACAATGGAGTATTACTCAGCCATTAAAAAGAACAAAATAATGCCATTTGTCATAACATGGTTGGACCTGGAGATTAACATACTAAGTGAAGTAAGAGAAAGACTGATATATGATATCATTTATATGTGGAATCTAATAACAATATTGTACAAATTAACTTATGTACAAAACATAAACATATTCACAGGTCTCAAAATCAAACTTTTTTTTTTCTTTTTAGGGCTACACACACAGCACATGGAAGTTTCCAGTCTAGGGGTCTACACCACAGCCACAGCAGCGCAGGATCCAAGCTGTGTGTACAAAGTACACCACCGCTCACAGCAATGCCAAATCCTTTACCTACTGAGGGAGGCCAAGGACTGAACCCACATCCTCATGGATACTAGTAGGATTCGTTTCCGCTGTGCCACAACGGGAACTTCTCAAAATCAAAACTTATAATTACCAAAGGGAAAAACTGGGGGTAGGGGTGGGCAGGGACAAATGAAGGGTTTGGGATTAATATATACACACCACAATATATAAAACAGATAACTAAGAAGGACCTACTATATAGCAAAGGGAAATCAAAATCCTGTACTAACCTATATGGGAAAATAATCTTAAAAAGAATGGATATATAAAAATATAACTGATTCATTTTGCTGTATACCTGAAAGTAATACAACACTGTAAATCAACCATACTCTAATCAAATTTAAGAAAAAATAATTCAAATCCTTTCTCCTAGTCTGGAAATTGATTTAAGGAGGTTAGTTTAAATATGAGGCGACTAGAACCAGCTTACTTCGAAGGTATTTTCTAAATTTGACATGTTGTCAATATTTTAACATGTTAAAATTTTTAAAAAGAAATTTTAAAAGAAAACATTTTAAAATGAAAAATTATGAAAGAAAAAAGCCAAGCAAACACTTCTGTAAAGGAAAGAATATCTGAAAGGGAAATGTTTATGTCACTAAATTTAATGGTTTGCATACTGTTTGCAAACAACCCAAACAATAAATGAAAATCTGTCTCTACTCGACAGAAATTGCTTTGTAAATAAATAAATAATATAAGGACTAGAATATAAACTAAGAATTCCAGAGATGCACTGTCTAAAAAGTAAGGATGTCAGATATGTTGCTGTTTGTATATACCTGAAATTTAATCATGTATTGATAACAGTACCTATGCTATTTCTCTAATTTGATGTAAACTATTTCCATCTTCATGAAATATACAGCTTTTTGCCAAACATTTCATCAGGATCTGCCAAAAAGGGATTAGAAATTATTTTCCTTTTCACACAACCAACTTGAGAATATGAAATTAATTTGAAATCTCTAATATATTCACAATACCTCTAAAAACCACCCCAAGGACAAAGTTAGTTTGGATGCAAAGCATTTGTTTGCCAGTCACTTAGATTAAACTGAACACATTATTTTTTTAAAAAAATTAAGTAACCACCAGTTCATTCTATTTGTTCTATTTCAGGGTCTTCCTATGGCAATGTCTTAGACTGAAAAATAATATACTTCTTTAAGCTGTAAACCTTTACTTATTTCTGATGGGTGAGAACATTATCATCTCAAAGAAAAAGTATGATTAACGGGGAGAGAAATGCAGAATTCATACTAGTTAGAAACCTGCAGGTGACACTTTTGTCCTGTTGACTAATGCAGTCAAGTTGAAGGGTTAGCATCCTTCTCTACATAAAATAATGCTTTTCAATAAAGTTGCTACTATCCCAAAATAAAGAAATATAACAGGACACATATATAAGTCTAGCATGTATGCTCAAAAGAACACTCAGGTTTATTTGCAAAATGGTACCTAAAATTAGCATATGTATTATTTAAAAAATGTATATCACTGACAGCAGTATACACAGGGTTAATATATATTTTTCTAATTTGAGATCTAAATCCTCAAGAACACATGTGTGAGAATATTTTTCACCCTCTGAGCTGTGCTAAAAAACTATGTGGCCTCTTCAGACTCATCAACTTAACAACTTTCTAATAAACAGTTTTTTTAATAATCTTTTGTTGTCAAATATACATTAACACAAAACCTGCCATTTTAACCATTTTAAGTGTATAATCCAGTGGCATTAGAGCAATAATATTCACATCATGCAACCATTACTACCATCCATCTCCATAACTTGTTCATCATTCCAAACTGAAACTCTTACGTCCATTAAACAATAACTCCCCATTTACATCCTCTTCAGAATCCCTAATAACCACTATTCTACTTTGTCTACATTAAACACAATTCTTGTATTTTCTCATATTATTATCATAAGTTATCATAAATCCTGGTTTCCCTTAGATAGTCCTGGCTGATACCTGTTTCCCAGGAATTCTTCCAAATTTACATTTCCAGACCTTTATTGCCCTCAAAAATATCTTGGGTTTGGTGATTAAATGGTATAGTAATCCTACTATGACTATTGGGGACTATGGCTTCTGTTTGGCTAGTGGGCTCCATCCAGATGGGTAAAGCCACAAATTCCTTCTGATCTCAAATCTCTAAAGTTCTCCAGGGCTTCAGTATGCTCAGAGAAGACAGTGGTGAGAAGGATGGGAAAGACAGGAGCTCAGAGATACTCTCATAACAAACATTTCCTTTTACTCTCTTCTCCCTTCCCCAGTCCATGGAGTCTTTGTTGAATTTGTGGGCTTGGTAGCCTAGCTCTTTATCTGGTCTTCAGAATAGTGTAGCTTCTGTGTCCAAGACTGTTGAAATTCAAATATTCATCTCTACCATGAACCACAAAATATCTATTTCAAAACTCAAAAGCCAAAAATTGACACTTTTTTTATTCTGCAGTACTACCTTTGTCACAAGCCTAGCTGCCCCCAAATAGAAATTTTCATAAGGTAACAGGAAATACTAGGAAATGTAATTTGTACATCAAAATACTATCCCAACACATTTAAAACTGCATACTTACAACTGTTCTTGGAGAGATTAAACCGTATGTGGCATATGTGTACCGTATGTGGACTGTTGGTGATTGCTGTTATCTACTGGGTGTCCTCTATGTTGAATATTGAAGTTTCTGTCAGGAAGGGGACACTGGCAAGTGCTAATGATATGCTGTGCCAGGATGATGCTGAGCTAGGGTGCAATCCAAGGACAGCTTACCACCTCTTATCAGAAAACTAACTCAAGAGGTAAAATTTGGCAGATGCAGAAACACTGCACATCAGAATCTAGCTTCTCAGTCTAAATTAGAAGATGAAGTAAGGTTGCTGAATTAAAGTGAGGAATTAGGTTCAAGAGAGTTAAAGATGTACAAAATAGGGTAATGAGGAGATAGAAGATCAAATCTGAATGGATAGAAATGAAATTCAAAGAGAAGGTTGGGTAAAGAATAAGGAGCTGGAGAGAAAAGGGGGAAGGGCCAGGATTCTGGTGATAAAAATTCTACCATTTATACTGTAAATCTAGAGTCATAAATTTTACAGGTGCCTTTTCATTTTCAGTGCTGGGGTCTCCTGAAACTGTAGGATAATTCAGAAAATAACTTAAGTATATGACTGAACCTCATCAATTCTCTCATCCACTGGACCCCCGACTCTAACGTAAGCTTCACCCTGACTCTTCGCTACCAACTACTCACCGTACACAAAGTTCTGTCATAGTTCTGTATGATTGAGAGTTAAACAATCATTCTAATAAGCTGCTTTTCTTTTCCTTTTCCTATTTGTAAGTGTGTATTTCCACTGAGTGTTTTAATTTTAATATGAGACTCCATCACCTTACATTAAAGTGTTTGGATGTTTGCATCCTCTGTTGTGTTAAAAAGGAAGTATTTCCCAGAAATCCTAATGAATCCACTAAACTCACATTCATTTGTTATTCCATTTCATAAATACAAAGGGCAGGAGTATTCATCTTACATTAGAAATGATTGAGCTTTCTGAATGAAGGCACTGGCAGAAAATCATTAGAAGCATTATGGATAGGATGAGCTTTCAATGAGAGAAAAAAGACCCCAAAATTCTGCCTCACTCAGTGATATTCTTTTTTGTTAGGATTTGTACTAGTATCCTATCTATTTTTTTAGCCCATAATAATGACTCTCTGCCCTGCCCCCAAATCTTCGAATATAACTTTAAAAATGTTTCTACATTCTGCCATAGAGAGTGTTTGAGATGGTCTTTTCTCCAACTATATCATTTGTCCCTTAATAAAAATTAACCACTGTTAAACAAGCTTTATAACATGCCTGGGTACCCCTTTACCGAGAAGGTCCCAGTTCAAAGTAGGCAGGGCACATGTGAGTAGCCTGGTGGCATTTCTGTCTCATCTCTTCATTTCACTACCAAGCACTGACCTAGCCTTAACTGACACAGCCAAGTACTGAAACCATAGCCTTGTACCACATATGGGAAAAACACATTTATAGAACATGAGAAATATATTTGAAACACGGTATCTTGTACCCAATCACACAAGTGATATAAATGAGATTTAAAAATCAGCATAAAACAATCATTTATAATAGAAATCTTTTGACAATTCTTCAGCCAAATAAAACAAAGCAAAACTATTAATATTCTTTGTATTTCTATGTCTGCAAAGCTTTATTTCTAGGAAGATCATTTTTAATTACTTTTCTCCTTTTCCATCTAAAAATATTTAAAGAAAAATTTTCACTGGAAATGACTTGAAAATTAGATCTTGATAGAAACGGATAATTATGCCACTCAATTGAAACAGAATTTTTTCTACTAAAGCATAAAATGAGTTATTTAGGAACATTAAACTACTGGAATATGTACACAAATTGTTTCTAAGAACACTAAGGATTATGTGGGAATATCAGAAAGGAAAAGACCAACGAAATTTTAGAAGAATTTAGGAGGGTAATTCTGCCTCTGCTCTCTTCATAGCATTCTTCAATTCAAAAACACACATGACTAAAATGACTCAGGTCTTGTACAATCTGTTTCTAAGTGTGCATTCTACATTTTGGTGATGAATGAGGAGATTTGCCTGGCTACTCTCTTCACTGATTCTAAAATAAGTTATGCACGAAGTACCCTCCATATTTTGTACATGTTTTATTATGACCTAGGATGCTCTCTCCCTATCTTCAGACAGACTGCCAAGCTTGCAAGATGCAGCTACATTTTTTTCTCCTCCACAATGACTTTCCTGACCCTCTCAGCCCATAGTGATTCCTCCTTCCTCTAAATATTTTTATTGTTTAAAATTGACAAATGCAGAAGTTAGAAAAAATTTAACTCACCTATGATTCTACATATTTCAACAGATCAAGTACAATATACAGTAGATGGGAAAATGCTAAGGAGAAAAATAATGCAAGTAAGAGGGAGAAGGAGCATAGGGATATGGACATGTGCGTATGCTGCATTTTCAGATGGGAAAGTTCGCATTAGGGAGGGGCTTGGGAAAGGACCCAAACTCTTCTTCCCAAAGAAGAGCTCCAGATAGAGACAATATGGCAGGCACATTCACAGAATAGTAATCAAACCAGTGCTACCGATTTAAAAGTATTAATAGAGGTAAAGAGGTGGGGAACAGTGAACAAACTGTGTAAGGTGTTATAAGCCATTGTAAGCACTTCAAATTTTACCCTGATTATGAAAGCATCATATGGTGCTGAGCCGAGTAACAGAAGCTGACAGGCCCTGACTCACCATTTAACTTGACCATGCTGACTGCTGAATGGGGCAAAGACAAAGAGGGGTATCAGTAGGAAGCTATTCCAGTAAAACCAAGTAAGAGGCTCTCACCAGATTGCTGTTTGTGGAGGTGATGAGAAGAATTTGTATCCTGGATATATTTAGAAGAGTTGATTGAATATGGAACGTAAGAGAGAAAAAAAAAATAGCCATTAAGGCTGATCATCCAAGTTTGGACCCAGAAAAACAGAAGAGCTGATTTGTCATCAAACTAGATAAGTGGACTATGGGAAGAAGACTTTATTGGCAGGGAGGAAATCAGGAGATGTTTGCGATGTTAAGCTCCAGATGACTTTCATACACCTAAAATGCAGTCATTGTTGTATGTTTCATTGATAAATTAAACTGAGCTGGCTCTAAAGAATAAGAAGCACTTGGGAAAAAATAAAATGAGTGACAATGCTTACTTTTAGAAGGCACATGAGTAAGACAAAGGGTGCTCTCTCTCTCTCTAGCTCTTTCTGTCCTATACTGAATAAAAGAATTATAGATGAATGTGTGTAGAAAAAGTACGAGTCCAGGGAGGGGAAAATTGGGAATAGGCTTGATTCTATAGTATTTATCCTGCTAGTGCTCACTGATCTCCCCTTTCTTCTTCATTGTGGCTCTAGCTTGTTCATGGTATGTTTCCTTGGGACCTGTGCACAAGGTGATCAGAAGGAATTAATCTAGTAGTCACCTCACACAGCACAGAGTACAATGACCTATGCTTTAGGTGAGTGTGAGCCTGGCAGGCATTCTGAGACTTCCCAGAAGGGAGCAGTGAACCTGACAAGCACTTGACCTGAAGCACCACATACTTATCTAAATCCTTATCATCAGAGAAATGAGATCTGACATTGTATGCCCAGGTTTCCCGGGTAACTCATCCAGTTGTTGCTATACAAAAAAAAAAAAGAAAAGAAAAAGAAAAAATCATGTTAACAGCTTGCAAATATTCAGGCAGATTTAACTGTTGTTACACATTTTAACTATTATCTCCATAATTTAATCTCGGATTCCTTTAAAACTCTTGGGAGAATGCCAGTCTGTCACAAAGATTTATAAACATCCAACTTATTAATTTTTTCCATATTACTAAAAAGGTAGAATCTCTAATATCAGTTATTTTAATTTTTTCTTTCAAATAATTCATTAATTTTGCCAATAATTACCTAACTTTTTCCACAGTTTATGAAATTTGCATTAAAATCCAAAAATATCTGTGGAAAATTTAAGTTAGTAAATGTTAGCTGAAACCTACCTATGGTATCAATCCCCAGAGGTTACCAGAAGAAGCATGATCTTTATGGCACCTGATAAGTCTCTCTATTCTCATGCTCACTGGTTATATGTTGCATGATTGAGTATCTTAAGATCAGAAGTAGGTCCTTATGATGGAATGTTCTGAATGCCTGGCCCAAGAAGACAAAGGAATACAGTGTAGTACAAGTGTATTGCACTTTGTGCAGTGCATCCAAGCTCCACAGCCATGTCTCAGGGCACCAAATTCCCGCTCAGCCACTTTCCAATTCCTACAATAAAGGTTGGTGGCATGAATAAAATGGAAAGCTCTTTGGACAGCTTTTTACTAACAAAAAACCATGCAATTATTGGTGTATATGTATATATGCCACCTACTTTGTTATCTTGGCAATATTTCCTAAGATCTTATTGGTGCCTGTGCAACTGAAAATTATCTTAGTTCCATGGAGTACCATGGAGACTGTTAATGCTTGGAAGAGCAAATTAATATATTAAAACATAACACAGAATAATAATGAAAATGAAAAGTCTGGACATGTGTTAACATCTCGTGTCCAGGACACTCGGTACATTTCCAACCCCTACACTTGGAAGTCCAAGAAACAACAAGTGGAATTCACTAAGAAGGTCTGTGTCCGAAACTTTTAAATTGCCTGAAGGTAACCTTTATCTGGGAAGAATCTCAATTCAAAAGGGAATAGAGGCTTAGTGTAAAATTTTGCACCTGGAGTCCATGGTAAAGCCAAACTTTGCAGGGTTTAAATCATGCAGTGATGCCGCAGCCAAGCAAATATGTCCAAGAAATTAAATGACAATACTATGTTGGATCCAGAAAGTGATAATTAATGTAACAGCTGTCTCTTCTTCAAGATTGTTAATATGAGGATAGAATGTTTGTACTTTCTCATTTTAAATATTGATTTTTGTTCTTCTTATTAATCAGGCATACCAGAGTCATTTGCTGTTAGATGTACTTTGCACTGTTGTAAATATATCTACTTCAATAAGTTATATGATTTTTGATTAACTCTCCTAGGTACCACACAATGAAACTGTTTGAATAGCCTGCCAGCTTCTCCCACTCTTTGCCCATTAAATATATGACACTACAACAGGAAGCAAACAGCACCAGCCCCCGTAATGTCCTTCTGTTTTGGACATTCAGAATGACTGTACCATGTGTATAAGTTCACTTTCCCCTCTGGCCAAAATAGAAAAGATATTTCTCAGGGACATTTCCAGTTAAACAAATTAACAGATGAATTGTGTAATCTAAGGCAAATAAAATGCTTAAAATTATTAGTTACAAAATAAGAGAATTATTTTCCTCTGTGATTCACTGATATTAAAAACTCTCAAGAATAAAAAAGAAAGAACTGGAAAATTCTTAGATTTTAGGAAAAAAATTAAAGGTTTAGCTAAATCATCTATAACTATATAACACATTACTATGATTTATTTAAGTATTCTCTGGTTGTTACTATGTGGTTATTTAGTGCTGCTTCTCCTTCTTCCTTCTGAAAGCACAATCCATATTCCTGGGCATAGTAAGCAAATGGCCCAGCCTTAGTAAAGCTTTGGTAAACTAAGTGCCTTGGCCCCAATGATTAGGCAAGAACCGTCATGCAACCTAAGGCAGGACACCTAGAGTTTCCCCTAAGGTTTGTCTGGCTGAAATTTTATGGAAAACACTCTTTCCTTCGGAGGTTGTAAAGACATATCCCGAGACATTCTAGGCAATCTTTTTCCTCACCATATGGAGAATCCTAAAAAAAGCCCTAACCTAGAGGACAGTGAAGGTAACAGACCGATAATGTCATTGCAGTCTTTGTTCCTCACCCTTGATCAAACATCAGCAGGTAAATGGCCATGAGCTACCCCAAATGCCATCTGATAATTCTTCCTCTTTAGATGGCTTGAATTGGATTTAAATTACTTTCCACAAAAGACATCCTAACTAAAATATCTTCTCTTAAATAATTTGATCAAGGATACATTACATCAAAGATATTTTTCTTCTTAAAAAGAGCTATTTCAGGCTATAAAGCAGAGTCGAGGCAAGGGCTTTGGAGAGAGACAGGCATGAATTCAAACCAGAGTTCTTCCATTTACAAACTGTGTGACAAGTTACTTAAGTCCCATTAGCCCTTGTTTTCTCCTCCATAAAATGAAGATAATAAAAGCACTAACCTCAAAATACCTGTGAGATTTAAGTGATATCTGTGTTCATAGTTCTGAAAACTAAATTGATGTTTCCTATTATGCAGATAAGGATGCTGGGACTCAGAGAGTTCTAGTAATTTACTTAATATGACAAAAAATTAAATAGTAGAGTCAGAATCATAATCCAGCCCTATTTGCTTCCAAATCCCCACTCCTTCAAAAACACTAGGCTGCCATAGGGAATAAAGAAGAGAAGAGAGAAAGAAGATAAACAGATTTCTAACTAAGATACTATGCCTAATTCATTCATTTGGAATTAAGCCACATCTGGTACGCATTGCTCATGAATTAAGGAGCTTATACTGAAAAGAACCTTCCATCTGGGTAAATGCTGTAAGTAAAGGAGTATTATCCATAACAGAAAAGTTTGAACCAGAACCTTAATAAAGCCAAGGACAAACAAATACATACAAATCTCCTAGTGTTTCCATTCTTAACTATTGGTATAAACAAGCTGACTTCTATGCACATCTGGCATTGGAATATACACTATGCCTCTTCTCTATTTTCCCATATAAAGGTGATAATGTACCATCCATTACAATATTGAAGCCTTCAAGAGAAGAACTCCCTAGTACGATTCTCTGAATGAGAAGTGTGTTTGCAGCAGGAGCTCCATGCCAACTTCATCCTTTAATCCTACATCTTTTGCATGTGAATTTAACCCATAAGATGTCAAATAGCTTCCAAAATTCATTTATAAAATTAAAATTCTATTCGAATTGTTGAATTCAACTGCACGTACTCTCTTAGCTCTCTCCTTGTCTTCTTCATTGTCTCCTGCTGTCCTTATTATAGCCCATAGATGTTGCTCTATCTCAGAGACACTCAGAAACGAGCTAGAAAGAAACAGTCTCACAGTGGCTCAATAAATGCATCAGGAAGACAATGAAACAGAACTGTCTGAGTCAGAATTGTCAGAACATGGCTGTTAATCATGCTTTTATCACCAGCAAATTTACAGATTACTAAGTGTTCAAACTTCCTCTGTGTTCCATATCTGATACCAGAATGTGAAAAGTAATTATTAAAAATTATCAACTTATGAAATAGTATAATAAAGGTGGTTTTTTAATGAATCCCATGATTGGAGTTGATGGATCTGGATTTTACTATAGCAAAAAAAAAAAAAAAAAAGCGGGGGGGGGGGTTAATACATACAGTATGGAAATCACTTGACTGACATTCCAAGGGAGTGTATCCAGGTGAAGATTTCTCTTGATAAAACAAGGGCCAAAAGTTACCATTGTGGCTCAGCAGGTTAAAAACCCAACTAGTATCCATGAGGAAGTGTGTCTGATCCCTGGCCTCACTCAGTGGGTTAAGAATCCAGCACTGCCACAAGCTGTGGCATAGGTCGAAGATGTGGCTGGGATTTGACATTGCTGTGGGCTGTGGTGTAGGCCAGCAGCAGCAGCTCCAATTTGACCCCTAGCCTGGGAACATTCATATGCTGCATGTGTGGCCCTAAAAAGAAAATAAATAAATAAAAACAAAAAACAAACAGTGTCCAATCCTTGGTATGGTAAAGATGCACAAGTAGAAAAGCTCTGGGCACAACTCTATAAATGGGAAAGGGTGGTTGCAAATGTACCTCAATCCAGCACCAGAGAGTGGCCCATTCCTTTTAAGGTTTCACTTTGATTAATACTGCCTTTATCACTACTGGCCCCCAGCAAGATTTTGCTCCACTTTTTAAAAACAGAACTTTCATTAGCTCCCATAATCCCAGGAAAACAGGCTAGAATTGTCAAGGTAAATATATGTAATACTACAAAAAAATACACCAGGAAAATAAACAAAATATTTGTCACAGAATATAAAATGGGACTTTTCCCTTGTTTCTCACAATTTTAACCAAAGCTTCAAACTGAGGGCAATAAAAAATGATTATATTTTCTGAAAGAAGGCTCTAGAAACCTGCCGGATACTCCTCATCTCTTTAATCAATTGCTAGGAACAGAACGAGACCTCCATCTTCACTTCCATCCAGAGGATCCTTTTAAAAGTGGTATACCTTTCTCCCTCCACTTGCTATGGACTTAATGCTTCTCTACTTATAACCTCAACAGTAAAAGGAGAGCCTCTAAGAAAAAACTACAGATTTTGGATTTGCTAAGAAGAACAGACTGGTGACTCAATCCCCACTGATGAACATTTGCTCAACTGTAATAATCACTAGGTTCAACATAGTGTCTCCTCCAGAAAAAGACAGGAGAAATTGTCGTGTTTCCTCCAGAGTTTAGAGGTATATCTACAGCATTGCTTGCATGAATAATTCTGAATGCTAGATCACCCCATGATTAGAGAGCAGAGAGAAAGTAATCAGTAGGTCAAGTTTCCTTGTATGGTAAATATGCACAAGTTTCCAGAAGACAAAGTGAATGCCACAAAGAGTAACAAATTTGAGCAATTTTGAAAGTACCCCACCCAAGAAGGAGATCTGCTAGGTCAAGGTAATCAGCCGTGGAAGACTGGGTGGGGACACAATGTCCCACCGAGAGCACATCACCCTTGTTAGAAGATGGTGGAGGGGTGGGCTGTGCAGAGGTTCTGAAGAATGCACATCTGGGTCCACAGGAGACTTAGAGATTTAATATCAGCCTCACAGGGAGAAGGTGAAGGTGAAGAGAAACATGTAAGAGCAGCTTAGTGAATAACTAATGCACTTTTCCCCTAATTCCTCCTTCCAGTGCTAAAACCCTGAGGAATCAACACATAAAGACAATAAGCAAAAGAACAGACCACATCCCTTTCCCTTCTGAAGCTTCCCAATTCATGCGTCAGGCTTAATGGGGATGAGGGAAGATGTTATTATGTTGGAATGGGGACTGAAGTTTTAATTAAGATTTGAATGAACATTTATTACTTTAAAAGTGGCCTTAGGGATCAAAATGAGACTTCCCTATAGTTAAATGTGCTTGAAAGCTTTGACTCTGCACAAATCCCAGGATTCTAAGAGAATGGGAAATTTAAATTAATTAATTAATTAATTAATTTTGGTTTTAGGGGCCAAACCCGTGGCATATGGAGGTTCCCAGCCTAAAGGTCGAATCATACCTACAGCTGCTGGCCTACACCACAGCCACAGCAACACGAGATCCAATCCATGTCTGAGACCTACACCACAGCTCACGGCAACACCAGATCCTTAACCCACTGAGCAAGGCCAGGGATCGAATCTGCAACCTCATGGTTCCTAGTTGGATTCATTTCGACTGCGCCACAATGGGAACTCCAAGGGAAATTTAAATATACATATATTTTAGAAGTTGAGATACTAAAGGAAAATAAATTTATTCACTGCTTAATCCCATCTAATTCATCTTTATTAATTAACTGATTATGCATACAAATAGGCAAACTTGCCCTCCCTCTGGCTGTTCATGACATATTTTGTATGAAAGAAAAATACAGCCTATTTAGAATACGCTTAAGTATTCTACATTGTAGCTAGCTTTGAAAATAAACTCATTAGAAAAATACCATTGACCTAGTCCTAGAACCACCTTCGATTCAAGCTCCTAGTCTTAATGATAAAGATTAAAATTAACTAATGAACCATACACGATCTTCACTAACTAGTCTCAATTTGCTCTCCTTTCTGATCTCCCCTCATTCACCTTGGATACTGACCCCTTAAGTCTGAACCTAAAAGAACTCTATTTCCTCTGACCTTCACAGCACAGTGCTCTTTTTCTCATCTTCATATTACAGTGATTACTGTTTTCTCTTCTTTAAAGTTCCTCTCTGTTCCCCTTTTCCAAACTCTGGTGACCAAGGACAAATATCTCCTCCACTGCATTCCTTTTCTAAACCCACGTGCATTTTACAGGGTAAACCAGCTATGATGGAAAAAATAAAAATCATTTAAAATTAAAAATAAATAAATAAAGATTAAACAGACACTAAATAAATAAATAATCAATCAATCAATCAATCCATGCCCAGGATCAGTTGTATTCTGGCCTTTCTCCCACTACACCTTCTTCAGACTAAGAGTAAGTACAGCATTTATCCTACTGGAATTCTGCTACCTAGTTTAATGAATATCCCCTCAGTCTGACCATGAGGTGAGAGACTTATTTCATCCAGCTGTATATCCCTGACTCACTAAGCACTGTTTCTGCACATATGGAAGACACACATTACACTCCTATTAAATGCAGGAATGAATAAATAACCACAGGCAAAAAATTATTAGATTAACAAGTCCCACTTTTATTGTTTTTTTTGTTTTTGTCTCTTTAGGGCCACACCCATGGCACATGGAGGTCCTCAGGCTAGGGGTCAAATCGGAGCTGTAGCCGCTGGTCTACGCCACAGCCATAGCAACACCAGATCTGAGCCTCATCTGCGACCTATACCACAGCTCACAGCAACGCTGGATCCTTAGCCCACTCAGTGAGGCCAGGGATTGAACCTGTGTCCTCATGGATACTAGTCAGATTCGTTTCTGCTGAGCTAAGATGGGAACCCCCCAGGTATTCTTGTACGCTAAAGATGGCTAGTACTACTGAAGAATTATTAGAATAGCAATGTAAAACACACTCACACACACACACAAAATCTTGGAACAAGTCCACAGAACAGAATCATCCTGACTCCTTCATATTACAAACAAGAAAAATGAGGTCTGTAGATGCCTAGGACTAGGTAAAAGCCACTCAATAACTCAGTGCAAGTATCATCACTGGAACGCAGTTCTCCTGCTCACTAACTGTAAATAAACTTTTAGATTTCTCTACAGCTTCTCTCCAGAATGTAAGTACCTGAGAGAGGAAATTTTTGTTGATTCTGTTTATGTATGTGCCTGGAAGATACTGGCATATAGGCATTTAGTGAATATTTATCTCAAACATAAACAAATGAATGCAAAGTTCTATCTCGTAGAGCTTCAAGCTAAGAATCCAAGTTTAAACACACCACAAAATGAATCACTTTTGATCCATAAAAATAGTCACTGGAGTTTATAAATGGGAGGAAAGCAAAGGTAACACTGGAATTCCAACTGCAAGGTGTTGGTAAAGCCTCAGATATATGAAAGGTGAATCTCTCCCTTTTCTTATCAGACTGTTTTAGTTCTTATTTTGAAATGTGTGCATGTCTGTGCATGTGTGTGTGTTTAATTTTGCTGTCAAAGAACTTGAGATCGATCAACCCTAAGAAATTTGTTCCTCATGAAATGAATACAAGAAAGCAGAGCTTATATCAACGTGGCAATGCAAATAATGCATCACTTTGGAAATGGTTTTCATAAATATCACTTGTAAAGCGTATAGGAATGACTGACAGAAAAAAAAAAAAAAGCACAAGTTTACAAACTTCCATTCTTCAGTACAGAATGGATGTTAGCACCTAAATCCAAAATGCTTGTAGGCCTCTAAAGTGAGTCCTTGTGACAGAATCAGACCTGGGAGCAATTGTCAGCCTTGTGTACTCTGAGGTCCGGGCCATCTGCCCTGCCCTTTGGAGGAGCAGGAAATTATGAGAAATAGTCATGAGTTAGAAGAATTTGTGGGGGTGGCATCCTTGGAAGGATTCAACCACAGAACTGGCTCTCAGCTCTATGATCTGGCATTTCTAGTGAAGACAAAGCTGAAATCTGTCTGCCACAACAGAAAGTAGAAGCAACAAGAAAATAGGTACAATTCAAATGTGTACAATAGGTGCAAAACAGTGAAAATTTTGGGATGTATTCAACCAGACTTTAAAGAGTAATGAAGGTCTATTTTTAATACTGAAAATAAATTATCTTCTTAACATGTGATCTGATGTCTATCAACTTTCAAAAGGCAAGGTGAGTGTCAGTTAAGCAGCAGACTGTTCCTAGATGTGTGCTTGAACAATTGCATTGCAATCATATTTGTTTGGTTTTTGTATTCCCCAATTCATCTTGCAGGCCATTTTCAGTTCCTCTTTATTCATAAATACACATGCTTTTCAATTTAAACCAGAAAGACAGAAGGGCATTGAAATGGCATCTGAGGACTTCTCACTTAGGAAACTGCACTAAATTTTTAATCCTGTGGAACAAAGCCCCAGGACTGTGTTTTGTCTAAACGTCTTTCAGCAGAGAGAAAGTGCTGCCGTGTTGCCTCTGCTGAACATCTAATGTCACAATAGATGCATATTTTCTGTATAGTACTTGTTGGTCTCAGGACCCAGAGAAACCAGGACAGGGGTAGCTTGGAGATTTAATAACCTATTATTATATATAGCCTCAGCATGGGATTGGGGATCTCTCTACTTAAGTAAAATGAAGTCTGCACTTTCTCATTGTGATTTTGGGATTTATTAAATCCTTTTATGCTGTATTCATGAGTGGCTCAGTTTCAATTTCACTTATAACAAACCTCTTTTCATTTTCCATCAATCAGATGTTTATGGAAGAGCAAAGAGTTACACCTTACACATTTGTGTAGTACTTTATTGTTTGTATAACACTGTGAACCCTGAATTCCCCAAAATTAAAGTATTAATACCATGTGGGTGGGATCCAGGCAATATGATAAGTTGGTATAATAGGAAGGGAAGAAAAGCAGTGCTACAGGGGGCATGCAAGTAAAAAGAGGACCAGGAGATGATTTAACCTATAGCAGCAGAGTGGAGGAATTTACTTAGTGAGCAAAGGCAACTGCTTGAATTTTTCTTTGTCTTTTTACTTCTGATGTTCTTCTTGTTCCTATAAAACAAGGAATAGGAGACAACTTCTGGAAAGGATGATAGTTGGGACATGGGTAATGTGGCAGCAGTCTGCTGGCTGCTGTTCAGATATCCGCCAGACGGATGAATGTTGCAAACCTTTGCCTGACATGACATTAAGAGTTTCACTTAACAGGATTATAAAGAGCACTCCAAAATGCACATTTTTGTAATTAGTTCCTTCAAGTGAATTTGCTTTATGCTGTTTCTATGATCTCTGATCAACTGGAAGTGAATATTTCCATAGAGAATTCTTGATTTTGAGTAAAATAAAGTGTAAAAATCTTCCAATCAAATAAGCATATAATTCTTAGAGAATGACAAACTTATCTCTTAGCTCATAGATTTAGATTGAATGTAATGATTTCTCTCTGAAGCTGAAAGTCAAAGGCAACATCAAAAGTGAAGCAGTATTTCTTAAATATAATTAGTTTTTACAAGACACATGAGTTAAATTAAAGTGTAGATTCCAAGTCTGGATTTTCCAAGAATTAAGTTTCTATTTATCTTTACCAGTGCTACCAAAGCCATTGTGATTCGGGTTATAAAATGAGCTTGGCATGTAAGAACCCTCAATAGCTAATCCTTATCCACCTTTCCAAATTCATCCCTTGGTAACCTCTGGTCCTCCCAACCTCCCTCCTCAACCCCATGGACTATTTGTTTCAGCCTGCAAACTCCTAGTTCTTCCTCATTGATCAGTGTCTTGCATATGTGAATTCCTCTGCTTTGAATTGCAGTTTCCTCTGCTCTACTGGGAAATTTCTACTTCTCCTAGAGCTTTCCCTGCTTGCCTCAAGCAGTTAGTGCCTTTTTCCCTCTTGAATCAACAAAATTTTGTTCTCATCTCAGCTTTTGCATACATATGCATTTGTATCCCAGCCAGTAAATCACAAGAGAACACCAGATTGGAAGGAAGGTTCACATGGGAAAAGTCCTGTATCTGGGTCATGTCTGTATCTCCACTGCAAGGACACTAGTACATAATAAGATCCCCAGCAATGCCTCAACAGTTTAGCTCTCCAAGCCTGTCCCCAAATTGTAAATTCAACACAATAAAAATCACTAAATATGATGTTTCGAGAATGAAATATTATGCATAAATGCACTTCGTTTACTCAAAAGTGTCATGTGAACATGAGAAACAGAAGATCAGAAAACTGTTCCTGTGTTGTTATTTCTTAAATATGTCCTGGAGATTAACATTTTAGTTGTTTGAAAAGCATGTGTGTTTTCTCATTGACATTCATTCCCTTGTTGAATGAAGTAGGGCATCGAAGTTTAAAAATCTCTCCTCTCCTCGTCACTCCCCTCCTCATATTTGAGACTCATAAGACTATTTCCATTTTGACATTTACAAATGGAGCTTATAAATATTTCTATTTTTCTTTGATATTTCCAAAATATTGGCCACTCTTGTTTTAGAAGCTTTTTGACATTTGTAACAATCTCTCAGAGTTTCAAAAGAATGAACAGTAAATAACCTAAAGATTTTAAGTCTTCCCTGTCTTCCAATGCTGTCCTCTTTTGACCTCAACTCATGAAGACATGTGTGTGTGTGTGTGTGTGTGTTTACCTTTAAACCAAAGGATTATTTCATCTTTAAAATCATATTTTCTGATTCAGAAATAAAATACAAAAAAACATTGCCAGTGTGGAGGAATAGAGTTGCATGACAAGTATGGAAAATACTAAATAATATCAATGAATTCCCCCAAATGCCCAACAGCTATTTCCCTATAACTAAATTGAAACAAATCTTTCAACTAAATAGTTACCAATCTTTACTACTATACCTAAATTACTTCCCTTTGTGTTAAGCATATAACATCTGAGGTGTTTCAAAATGCTTCAGTACACAATAATGGACTAATTCCTGCTTAAAAAAAAAAAATCTACCTGTGGTGGTCAGCTTTATGTAAAAGCAATATAATGTGATTTACTGGCAATATTAGACATAAAGAATTTCTCAGCTTAAACAAACAAGAGGATTAAGTGGGCCATTACCCAATGATTCTAGACATTGCTTTGTTATTCTTTACAATTATTAAATAAAAAAACAATAAGCAAAAAAAAAAAAACCCTTCCTATTTCACCTGGCTTTATCCTCTTTATTTTTATATGGGCAAATTGAAGGGCTTTTCAAACCACCACACTATGACTGAAAATGGCCCCTATTGCCCCCAAGTGCTCCAGTATTCACACTGAGATTGTTTCCTCACAGCATAACCTCAGAAGAGTTATAATAAGCCAATCTCAAATAAACAAATGCCAGTAGAAAGATTATGAAGCCTGTGAAAAATCAAGAGAAACATCTCTGTAAGACATACCTACAAACCAGAAGTATTTCCAGATAAATTAATTTGTGCCATCTTAATTATCATATATATTTTTGGGGGGTTACATTTTGTTTGGAATGATGTTGTGTTTTATTTTTTATCATTTTTATTTTGTAGATTAGAAAATAAACAATTAGTTTCCAGGACGGTCCTGTTAAGAGTAACCAATCATTTCATTACACACATTTGTCCAGTATCAATTTGGGCCCACAGTAGAGTCAATTATCCTGTTAAATCTGTAGGTAGGTTGATAAAAGAGTTGGAAGGTTTCCAAGTTGTTACAGTCTGAAAAGGGCACAATGAGGTGTTACTGGGCATTTTATACAACATTAAGCTACAGCCTACTTCCAGAAAGTTGCTCATAGAAGTTAATAAGGAGTTGCCCTGTTGTTATATGAGGCAGAAAGGTAGATTCAGCACCACAATCATCTTTCCTTTCTACACAGAGGCTCTAGTTTGTACATGTATTTGCTCTGGGAGGTGAGAGTGGAACTAAAGAGTCAAAATGCTTAGTTCTACTTTTGTAAAGGAGTAATGATTAATAGCCCACATCACTTTCAAGCAAATACTGAGGAAGTATCACATGTGGGCAAAATCTATATGTTTGTTAGGTTCTTTTCAGTTATCTGTACAAAATCATGCTCTGCTTTCTTCAAGCAATGGGGTTTAATTATTAAGTGCATGAGAGTAGGTGAAAAGTCTTAAAAGCCTCATGAAGCAATATTGCAAATGTTCTAAAAACTCCCGAGAGCCAGTGAAAACACAGTGCATCTCCTTTCATGGTCCAGCTTCCTCGTGAGTTTGCTCTTCGTGTCTCATGGCTTTTATTTAGTGTCTCTTCACTTATGACTCTTACTTGTCTACATGTATCTTTCTGTGGGATTCACATGCTTAAAAGTCATATGTTAAAAGTTCTGACTGGTTCAAACAGTTACTATTCATTTGTAATTTGGGGAAGGGAAAATATTGATAAATATCTACATTACACTGTGTGGTCTACCTGGGGCCACCAAACAGTAGACAAGGTCACTGTAAAGGCAAGGGCTTGAGGATCTATGAGAATTTCTTATTTTCTAATTTTTATTATAATTCTTTCCCACTGTCACCAAACTGCTGATTCCCTATTGTTTCCCATTGTTCTTATCCTACATGAACTTCAGTTGTATGTCAATTTCTTGCTTAGGTACCCTTAATCTCAACCTACTACTTATTTATTTGGTCAAATTATGCTTTAAGAAATATCTGTGGGTCAAAAAATTGTTAAAGTTTGTTTTGCCAGCAGTTCTGGGAGTGCCAGTCAGTTGACTACTTATTAACAAAATTTCCATCACTTTCTCACACACACACACCCACGCGTGCATGCGCATACACACACACGAACACACACACACGCACACACACCCCTCTAATTTGAACATATGGCCTTGGTTTCTTTCCATGCAGTGTGTGCATTTTTTTCTAGTTACAACAAAGGGAAGGATGTGTTTTCACATCCTGAATAGCATTTGAGTTGATAGAGATTTTTTTCTATACTTTCCTGGAACCCAGCATCAAACATTGTCCTTGATCCATAATCAAGGATGTTTCTGGATAATAGTTTTAAATTCATAGCCCTACACTTCTACTTATTCATAGTCCCCAAGTATAGTCATATACTTGTGATACAGTATTATGACAGATAGAGGAACATTCCTAGTTTCTCATTTTCCCATTTATTCTTCATTTTTTAGGTCCTTATTACCACTATGCCTTTCCACTTTATTAGCTTACTCTTCTATTCCACCATTCATTTTTGTCCCTGCCATTTCTCACACATTCACCAAAAAAGAAAGTTATTTCCTACTTTATTCTTAAAGTAGGGAAAATAAGCAGGGAGAATCTGTCACCTTTCTTTCAAATCTGAAGTTTCTGGGAGGGAGAATTTCAGTTTATTCAGTTATTCCAGCAATACTTCAAAATTTGGCACTTATGGAAACTGCCTCTACAATTATTTTCTCAAATAACTTATCCCTTAGAAGAGAGAATCTTGGAGTATACAAGATACACACATGATTTGCCGTCAATATATAATCTACCTATCTTCACTTCACCTGCTGTTTGTGCTACTAATGGGAATGGCATTTTCCTCAATGTTTTTTAGTCTGTAATTTAATGTTCAGGATAGGAAATGTAGAAAATATAAACAAAATAAACATTTTTGAAGAGTATAAATCAGTTGTTTTGTAGAATACCTCACTTTAGAGTTGTTGAATACTTCCTCTTAAATTGATCCAGTGTTTATATTTTTGCCAGGAATATTATATAACTGATGTATGCCCTTCTGAGGGGAGCATATATAGAAGCACTTGAGCTCAGTTAGTTTTATGTGACATATTTGATACCCCAAGAAGCAAATTCTGATAGGGAAGCTATTATGAATAAATTTTATCAAGAAGCACTCTCGGGATCACCAGTGGGAAAGGAAGGAAAGAAAGATTTATCACAGAGAGAACTTGCACTGTGATGCAGTCTCAACAAATGTCTCAGATGATTCTGAGGGAGGTGAGACTGCAGTGGTCCTTCAGAACCATCCAGGCCTTGGGCAAGGAAATAGGGCACCTACCTCAACCAGTCGAAAAATGAGGGCCATACTAGGAAGAGGGTGTGCCAGTGGATGAAGTGATCTCTCTGGCCAAGCAATTCCAAAGAGAACTGACAGTTGGAGCTGTCTGACTGAAGTACTCTAGCTATGGGAATGCATCGTTCAGTCCCCAGTGGGTGGCACATCACAGTGTCCACTGCATCCTCTTACTGGTAATGTTAACTTTGTTCACTTATTGTCTGTCATATTTCTCTACTGTAAAACTACCTTATTCCCCTTGTAATTAGTAAGTGACAGTATCAAGGAAAACTCTGACAGATATAAATATCCTACTTCCCCCACAAACTTTCACCAGATGACACAAGGATTCCTGCCTCGATCAACTATGAAAATGTGACCTTTTTTACTTAATTATTTTCATATTTATTGTCATTCAACTGTAAAGAAGATTCCTTTTCCTGTTATTTTACTAATTCATTCATTAGTAGTATAAACTTATGAATGTAATAATATATAATTCAATCTATCATTATTTATTTTGATGCTTAAATTATCCTATACTGGACCAATGCAAATGTGTAAGATATTAATGTATGCAAATTAAATATATTATATCGAGTAGTCTGGCTTTGTGTCCAGTTGCAATACTGAACTGCTGTTAGAGAAGCTCTTCACACCTTCTACTGCAAATAAATTATTTTTACCTCACAGTACTCACAGGAGACAACACATGCCAATTTCACAAGATTCTAAACTAGACAAGACGTATCTGGAAAGAACCCATAAAATTATACTTAAGCACCCCATTTGTCAGTTTATGACTGTAATTGAAAACTCTGTTCAACTGAACATTATCAGATTTTTATTATATCAAATAATTGTAACAAACTAAAATATATTTAATTTGCATACATTAATATCTTACACATTTGCATTAAATTACATCATATTAATTGCATTATGCATAATTTATACAGTTTGTATCATGTCTTATTACATATTACATTATCTTTTATCTAAATTTAATCTGTTTTAATTATTTCAAAAGTTATTGATGAGATGTGTTAAAACTGTCACGGGTGTAGGTTTCAAGAGCTTTTAAAATTTTTGCTGCAACTCTTCCACCAACATTTATTTTTATTTTAATGGTATCACTTAGGTATTTAGATCTTATTTTCCTTACAAGTAAAATGGAAATTTTATAGTTAGGGTTAGATGTGAAACCCAACATGAAACTGCTTTGCATATTATAAATGCTTATAAGCTTTAGACATTTAGGGATGACTACAGATATCTTGTGGAATCATATTTATGGGGGAAAATATCTGTAACACTTTAATTTTTTGATATTAAATGGAGGTAAAAGTAGAATATTATGTTAAAAAGTTTCTTATCACAAGACTGGGATATAGGAGGTGTGTAAATCCAAGCATACTAGGCTTATCTCTGTTCTACTTCTTATGTATCTGACCTATATTGATGATATAATTATTCATTAAGTTACTGCGGCTAACATTTATGGTGACTATCATGTGTTAATCCTGTGCTGAGTCCCATGAATACAAAGGCAGATAAAGCAAGGACTCTGAACTCTAGCAACTTATCTAGTAAGGAAGATAGAAAACCACCACAATTTACAACACAGAGTGTGATGAATGCTATCAGTTAAGAGTTTGGATTTGACTGTGTGCAACAGAAAACAGAGATAACAGTGGCTTAACAAAATAAGCTTCATTTTCTTCTCACATAACAAGAAATATAGATGAAATCAATCCAGGGTGACTGGAGTAATTCAACGATGTCAAGATCAAAACCTGTGGGACTGTTGTTGGCCTTTCACGGTTGTTCTTTCATGGTTGCAGGTCTAGTGACTGCATCCACCTTTCAGGCAGAAAGCAGGAGGAAGTGCAAAAGGAAACAGGGCATGTGCCATCTGAATGTGTGTCCCTTTTAAACTTTTTTAGAAATCCCCCCAAAAGTACTCTAATCTTAATGACCAGATTTGTCACCTCTTTCATGATCACTTCTACCTCACGGGAAGCAAGGAAATGAAGTTTCATCTGAACATATTTTTGCCACCAACACAACTAAAATTCTGTTGTAAAGGGACAAAAAAAATACTTAACACGGGGTCAGCAATTCGAAATTTATTTCACAGTACAAACAAAAACTATGCTTACCATAGGAGTACAAAGGAAAGGCATTTAAATCAAACCTGGTAGTATGATATAGATGTGGATATTAATTCCTCACCAAAAATATCCCTAAAATTACTATTCTACCTAGCCTTTCTCATACCTGTATATGGCACCACCATCCCACCATCCATTCCATTATCAAATCCAGAAATCTAGAAATTATTGTTAATTTTCCCTCTCTAACTACATTTTATTTTTCTATTTTTAAAATATTATCAGTGTGTCAGTTTTTCTATTCCATAGCCATCACTCCCATCCTTAAACTCTAAATCTCTCATTTGATTATCATAGGAGCATCCTAATTTGTCTTCCTATTCCCACTCTTGCTACTCTCCAATCCATCCTCTGTTCACACAGTAGCAATAACAGTATCTTATTAAAATGTAAATTAAATCGCACCACTCTTTTATTTAAAAATCTCCCAAAGACTTCCCATTGCACTTGGAATAAAATGAAAATTGATCCAAATGCAGTAAGGCTGGGCTAGAAGACTACAAATACCAATTTATGATACTACCTCTAGCTTCAAAACTGCAGAGAAAATGTCAAATGGTTCCAAATGCCATCAATTTTACTATCTAGCAACTGAGAGCCCAAGAATGAATTCTCCAACCTGCTTGAGCTTTCTTATGTATAAGAAAGTTGCCTTGATTAACAATAACAGTTCTAACAGCCTATGAAAAGCAAAAGCAGTCTGGGTCTGCTGTTAATTAGTTTTTAGTACTTTTAGCTGTGTACTTGTCTATTCCTTCACAACATAAAAATTAATGACAAAAGAAACATGATTTTTTCAGAGTCCCATCTGTAGGTGATTCTGTTTCATGCAGCTTTTCATCAGGGCAGGCAGATGGTAGGTTAGCTCTGGAAATATTCTGTGGTATTGTTGGTACAGCTCAATACAAGATACTGGATCTTGTATTTAGATAGTCTTAATTATGTTCATTCCAAGCATACAAGGTACCAAACAAATCAGTAAATTTTTTTGTTCTGAAATACAAGCAGAATCTTCTTGAGAAAGTTTATTCCTCATCATTTCTCGGAAGATAGGTTAAATAAAAACAGGCCAAATTATTATGGGAATAGAGGTTGGTAAACTATACCTTCATGTCTTCTATGAAGAACACATTTCAGAATCACTAATTACCTTTTAAAAATCATGAAAAATTAGCAAGTAAAATAGTGTACCTACTTTATTTATCCATCCAACAAATATGTATTTGGTGTTTGTACACCCTGTACATAAAACAAACATATTCATATAATTTTGTGCACTGTATTTTCAATATAGCTTTATATATACATTTCAATCTGTGTAAAACACATTGTGCCCCAAAATCCATATGTATAAAATCCTTCAGGCTCTAAGACCAGCATGCACTCTGAATCAGTAACTCTCATTGGTTCTTACCTGACTTGTAGTCTTGTCATCTGATAAACTAGTGCCTTGTCTCCAAAATCCTTGCCATCTCTAAAGGTTCTATTTGCCATCACTGGGAGATGTAATCAGTAAAGCTGGCTGTTCTTAACAAGCATTTATATCAAGTCCTGTCACTGCTCCAAAGAAGCCATTACAGTGAATAATTTTATGAGTAGTTTGGACCCAAAGAAGCTAAAAGATCCATTATAGCCTATTGTGTCAGATAGACTTACAAAAAAAAAAAAAAAGAGGCCTTCAATTTGACTTTCAAATACAGAGTGAAATCACTCTCCAGGATTGATAGAGTACATGTTAAGAGTCTTCCAATACACAAAGATATGACTCATTTCATTCAAGTTTATCAGTGACTCATCTTATCCAAAAGTGTCTAAATCAGAGCAAGGAATAGCCCCTCATTGATTGAAACAGACTTCTTCTCTCTAGCCTTTAAAAATGCAAAACTTTTAAAAAATGATTAGTCATTTGTCAGGAACTATTTAATTTGTGGCACCCTCAAAGATGCTCCCTGCCAATCTTCCATGGGGCTGTTCTTATCTACTATGCCTAAATTGCTCTAATTTTCTAGCACACTAAAAGCAGCCTATTGACTCTAAAGAACCATACATTTTCTTGGGAATACCCTCATGGAAACATCTTAGCTTATTAAATTTAAAAAAATGATGCCTTAGAAATATTGAGGAGATTATACAAAAGAATATGGTAATTTAATGAAAGAAACATAGACATTTCTCACTGGTGAGGGCAACTGTAGAGAAATCATCTCTTTCATTCTTCCTATAAGAAGGAAAGGTTATATACAGAAGGTAGGTTATATGAGAAAGATTGACCCCAACCCAGCTCCAAAGGAGGACTCCGATAACTCTAGGCTATTTGCACCATTTTTGGATTCAAGTATGATAACAGAGCTAAAGCAAAGCTAGTCAGAACTTGGGATTCCACTGACACAGTTAATGGTTTAGGAGTGAGTATGTAACTAAATTATTCTCGCAAAAATAAGGCTGAGAATATTTATTTCATGGCTAGGAGAAGAAAATTCCTGTCTTCCCCTAGATCTATGCAAAACGTGGTAGTCACGGATGTTATAGCTGGCAGCCTTGTTGCAACCATGAGGTAAGTCAGCTTAAGGACAAGTTGAAAATTCAGAGAACTACAATTATTTGCAGAACAGAAATAGACTCATTAACTTTGAAAACAAACTTATGGTTATCAAAGGGGACATGGCTGGTAGAGTGATGGACTGGCAGTATGCAATTGGTACATACAACTGTGGTATATGGAATGATTGGCCAACAGGGAACTACTGTATAGCGCAGGCAACTCTACCCAATATTCTGTAATAATCTCTATGGGAAAAGAATCTGAAAATAATGGATGTGTTTATACATAACTGAATCAGTTTATTGGACAGTAGAAATTATCACACTGTAAATCAACTATACTTCAATAAAACTTTTTTTAAAAAACAGAGACCACAGAGCCATAAGACTTCCACGTTAATGACATGATTTAAATAATATTTTGACCAAACTAACCCTAAAGCCCACATTCTCACAGGATCTTTTAATTATATAAGTGAAGAAATACCTTATTGCTGGAGCCAAGTTTTAGAGCACTAAATTTTCAGTAAGTGCAAGTCCATCAGGATATCTAGACAGAGGCTTATGAATGAGAGCTAAGGAAGCTTTACTGATGTCCTATATTTTCCTAGTGCCCCTCTGAGGTTATACCTAAAACTTTGAAGATTTCTAAAAAATGTACAGGTATATATGTTTAAGTTATAATACTTAGCTGTGTGAATACCAAAAATTAACTTTATAAAGTACTATGGTTTAACCTCTATTCTGAGCTTCTATTCTGCCTAATGGAAAAAAAAAAAAAAACTTAATTCCAAATAAACTTAGTCATTGCAAGGAACTACTGAGTCAATTCAAGTTTTTCCCTCCCATATCCTCTAGAGGGGCATTAGCCTCCTGGAGAGCTTATGTTGCATCACATCATTGAGCACTGCATCATCAGCCCTTGTGCATGCTGACAGCCACTTGACAAACATCGATCATTCTGTCTTCACAATGGACATCCTCCCAACTGACACACAGGTCTCAGATCATTGGTCTCTGTTCTGTATGCTCTACTCATGAGACCCATTTGAATTAGGTTATACTTCTCAAGCCATTTTCTGTTTCACAGAGAATTCAGAGATGCTTTCCTTTGTCACCCTACAGATACTGGAGAATCTAGGGTGGTAATGCTGCCTAAAATCCAAGCTGCTCCCTATAAATCCTCTAGTGTTACACCAAGCTAGTGTAGGAAATTTGTTTGTTTTCTTGAGCTCTTCTCTAAAATATGAAAAAAAAAAAGTCCTCTTTTCTCAGAAGGCCAAGGTTGCCATAACTTACTTGAAATGGGTAGAGAGTAGAGCTGTTTTTTGTTTATTTGTTTCTTTGTTTGGAGACTTACTCCAACTCCAAGCTCTCTTGAGTTCCCATGGACTCTCTTTTCCTTATCGGCCCAAACATTTTATCTATGGTAGATGAGGTAGGCACAATAATGGTTCCCCAAAGATGCCCACATCCTGGTCCCAGAACCTGTGAATATGTTACCTCACATGGCAAAGGAGCCTTTATAAATGGGACTAAGTTAAGGACCTTCAGATGAAAAGGTTATCCAGGATTTCTGGGTAGGCCACTGTCTTCAAAAGGGTCCTTAGGAGAAAAAGAGAAAGTCAGAATCAGAAAGATATTCAAAGATGCTATTCTGCTGCTGTTTTAAAGACAGAAGAAGAGACCACGAGCCAAAGAATCAGGTAGCCTCCAGACACTTGAAATGGCAAGGAAAGATACTCCTCTAGAGATTCCACGTGAAACACAGTCCTGTCAACTCATTTTAGACTCTAACCCCCAGGACTATACGAGGGTAAATTTGTTTTGTTTTAAACCAGAAATTTTTTGGTAATTTGTTACAGCAGCAATAGGGCAATGAGTCCTCAAAAATTCTTCCAAACCTTTCTGATTTATGTCCAAAATTTGTCTTATGCTTGTGCTGTGAGAGCAGTTCCTTGCAGTAATGAGGCTTTGTATCTAGCAGCCAAATGAGGATAGCTCCCATTGACTGCTGTGAATGTGGTAGCATCCAGGAAAAGGAGAGCGCACACTGCTTAATATCTCACAAGAGCATCACTTCACACTGGGTAATTTAGTGAATAAAATCACACAAGACAGGTATAAGGAACATAATTTGTATAATATTATAACTAACAGTTGTATTGCTGTATCATTTACTACTTATTGACTGCAAATTCATGCCTTCTCACTTCCTGGGAAGACAAGAACTTGGACAGTAGGTATTTCTGGATACTGATGGTTTAAAAAGCATATTTCTGGAGACCCTGGGATCTGTATTTTGGTAATTTCTCAAAGTGATTCTTAAATATATCCTAAAGTTTGAAACTCATGGCTAAAAGCACAGGTAGAGTAATTTGCCCCAGGATCAAAGGATAATACAGTGTTTTCCTCAGACACTGGAGGAAAGATAAATCTGAATGACTGTCTTAACCTGATGAAATTTATAAAAGCACCAGTACTTTTACAGTAGGTTTAACTATTTAACATCTAGATGAACTTCCAAAATAATGTGAGTACTTCATTCCTCATTTGATTAAATTACAAAATGCTTTTTCTCTTCCAGAATTCATAAAAAGGATAAGCTAAGCTAGGGATTCATGGATTACTTTTTATTCTTTTGGATTTTCAAATATAAAATGTCCACACTGCTTTCAGTCTTTCCCCATCACATAGCTAGCCTTAACGGTGGGATTCCTAGCACCACCATCGTGTGGCTCTTTCTTTTCAGTGAATGGTGTGCCCTGCTCTGGGGAGCGTTCTGGCTTTGCCTGGAGTCAGCTTGGGCACAGGCTGCTTGTGATGCAAGCCCTTCTATCAATGTAATCATAGTGAAACCAAGAACATTTCAAGGCTTCCATCACTAATAGGAAATGAGGCTAAACTTTCATACTTCCATCATTGCAAATAGCAGGCAAAACTTACCAATGATGCCTGAAAATGTTAGGCCTAGCAAATTATCCCTTAAGGTGGAAATTTCAGACTGCCAGGATTTCATTTACCTCCTTTTTAGGGGAAGGAACAATTATGAGCACAATTAATTCATTTTTTAAAAATATCTCCTTCTAACACCATAGGCACATTTAGGCATGGCAAGTGACAGAGAATGCTTTCAGATTTGTACTTTCTAATTGACTTATTTTACATTTTTTTGGTCTCTAATCCTCCAGCTTTTATGATACCTTTCATTGATTAACCAAACATTTAATTCTTACATTGTGTAAAAATAAGGGAAGAAAATCACTCAGCCTTCTGAATTTATCTTTTGAAATTGCCCTTTAACAATGGAGCCTTCATTGAATAAGGCAAAGAGCTGTTGTGGTGGTAGTTTGATTTCGCTTTGATTCTGCCAACACCTTTTCTGGAAATTATACCTCACAGTATTTAAAATTCAGATGTAAGAGGCATGCTCCCCCTGACATAGCTGAAGTTGGTCCTCTGCTCCCAGCTGTCCCCTGCAGACACTTCCTCCCTACATATCATTCACCATCATCTCCTCACAAATCTCACAAATATTTCTACGTGAGTATCTTTGTGAGATGTTTCTAGTTCCTGTTCTACAAGCACCAACCCTATTATTTCCTACTCCCTATTATACTGCGTAGGTAAGCCAAGGTCACCCCAAGCAGAGTAAGTCCAAACCCTCATCACTATCTCCTTAAAACCCCAGTCATTGCTTCCACGTAAAAGTTTAGACTAATGCCATCCAATAGAAATATGAGAGGCACGAATAAAAGTCACACATGTAAGCCAAGTATGTAACTTTAAACATTATAGTAGCCACACTGAAGAAAGAGAAATAAGTGATACTGATTTTTATATGTTATATATTTAATGATACATTTTCTTTAACTGCATCCAAAAAATTATCACCTTGACATGTCATTAGTAAAAACTATTAATGATATACTTTATAGTGTTTTGTTCATACTAAGACTTTAAAATCTGATGTGTATTTTGTGCTTATGGTATATCTTACTGTGACTAGTGGTTATCATATTGGACAGCATAGTTGTGGACTCACTAAACGATAATTAAAGGTTATTCTCCCTCAAAACTCATTTAAAGAAGCCCCTTTGTCTGGTCTCATTACTCATTTTCAGGCATTTGACACTCCAGCGTACTCTTCCCTCAATACTTCCTACTCATTCCCAATTTTTGTCTTTATTGGTACCATTTTCTCTACACAGAATTCCTCTTTTCTGCCTTTAAAAATCCTACCCACAGTTCATGGTCTCTCTGCTCTCACAGGACTTGCAGAGAATGTATTTCTGTTAAGTAACCACAAAAGATTCATATTCTTATAAATATCCCTTCAAGTTTCTATTTCCCTCTGTTTCCCTTGTATTGTCACTTTTACCTATTCCTTCTGCTTTGGGAACTGGAAGCTTCCTTAGCATGATAATCAGGTCTGCACAAGTAGGAGGTCAATCTGGACGGTGTCTATATTTTAGCAATTAAAACAAAGGTATATTCAATAGCTGCTTCAAGGCAATAATTCAGAAATCAAATGCCCTATTACCATTAGAGAGCACCCACCTGCTGACTCCTTGACAGAAAATGTGTTGGTTATTGAGTCATTCAGTTATTAACTCAATTACTATTTCATCAGAAATTAATTAATGAATTAGGAGTTCCTGTTGTGGCTCAGTGGTAACGAACCCAATTAGAATTCATGAGGACGTGGGTTTGATCCCTGGCCCTGCTCAGTGTGGGTAAGGATCCAGCATTGCCATGAGATGCGGTCGCAGATGCAGCTTGGATACAGCATTGCTGTGGCTGTGGTGTTGGCTGGCAGCTGCAGCTTTGATTTGACCCCATGTGCCACAGATGTGGCCATAAAAAATAAAAATAAATAAATAAATAAATAAAATTAATGAATTATTTTTCTCTTTGATTTTACTGAGAGCTTCACCATGTTGTGTGCTGAATGAATATTCTCATTTGCTATGAACATCTAATTGTTTTCTCCCTTTGTTCTCCCTTCAAATTCCTAGTAACAAACTTCTTAAAATATTTTTAAAAAAATCTCTATCCTGGGAGTTCCTGTTGTGGCTCAGCAGGTTACAAACCCAACTAGTTGGTATACATAAGGATGTGGGTTCAATCCCTGGTCTAGCTCAGTGGGTTAAGGATCCAGCATTGCCAGGAATTGTGGTATAGGTCACAGACGTGGCAGCTAGGATCCTGCATTGCTGTGGCTGTGGTGTAGGCCAGCAGCTTCAGCTCCAATTCAACCCCTAGCCTGGGACTTCCATGTGCCAAAAAGAAAAAAAAAAAAAGTCTCTATCCAGTAAGAATAAAAATTTTATTTTAAAAGCAACTTTTTCCCTAAAGATTAAAAGAGCATGCCTGATTATTTCCTAACCAATTGAACCATGACCCTTTGCTTGAAAAAAAGACAAAAAATAGGGAATATTAAAATAAATTAATTTCATGAAGTCAGCCAAACATATGTGTGTGATTTGTTGATATAAACACTGAAGCCATCTTCCACTAAAGAAGCACAAACATACTTTGTCCATACCACAATATAAAACATTGTTCATTTTACTTATATGTTTAAATTCTAGTCAAGTTCTATCTGTGTACAGTAATAGAATGGAATATGAAAATAAAGAAATATAAATAATATGGACAATATATTCTTTGAGAGTATACAACAGAGTTACATGGCAGAATTCCATTTCTCATTATGTTCTGTCCTAGGAAATGTGGAACTATGAGCCAAAGAACACAGGTGATCACATACCAGAAGTCAAATGAAGATCCACTGAAATGAAATATATCTAAAGCTTGAGATAGTATGATTATAAAATAAGGAAGTTCTAGTCACAATTTCCAATCTGTGAAAATATTCTCAAAATATATGTACATATATAAAAACATAGCTTATTTAAAAGTCAAACAGATACAGAAAATTACAGTCAAAACAGATTATAAAAATATACTCTCTTTGCAATGACTGTAAGAAGAATCCTGCCCAGAATTATATTGAAGGTAAATAATACATGGAAAGAGATTAAATGTCCAACATTGGAGAATGGTTAGACAAATATACAGTGGATACTACCCACTCATTAAAAAGGATGTTGAGTACCTGTGTGTCCTGACATGAAGTTATAGCTACTACATTTTTCTGAGTGAGAAAAAAAAATAGAAAACAATATATTTAGCATGATTGCATGCATAGAAAGTTGATTATATAGTTCATACAAATTTTAGTTAAAATCTCAGATTATATACACATATAAAATTGCTTGATTTCTGAGTTTTCACAACCCCTTTTTCTCTCAGTAGCAGAAAATTTTAATTTGCCAATTCATGTCAAACTAGTTATCTCCATATTCAATTACTTAAGTATTCTAAAGTTCAAACATCCCCACTTCCCCTTTCCTACCCACCATTCCATCTTTATCTTCCCTTCTGCCATAGGTGATCTAAGCTCTTGGTGATCTCTTGCTCTTGCCTCATCATCCTCTACTTTCTAAGCACCAAGTTCATGTAGGTCACTCTGCTCCCTCCTCATTCTTACAATGAGTCCTCTCCAGACCAGGATCCTAGATTTCCACATTCCTCCTGGGGACACATAATACACTTGAATTCTCTCCCATATCAAGGGGGAAGAATAGAAGGCTCTTACTGGTATCACTACTAATTGATACTAGTTAACATGTTGCATGCAAAGATGCTTCACAAGACTTGCAGCTTCCACTAGTTTCATTTAGGAAGCTAGATAATTGTTTCTCTGCTGTGGGATCTCCCCTCAATGCTGTCACCCAGAGCACCTTCTCTACAGTATTCAGTTATGAGTGGATAGGGTGTTGCGTCGCTGCTCAGGGATCTAAAATCATCCTAATTCTCTGCTTTTTCCTACAGCAGATGCCTTCATCTCCTATAGGACAGGATACAGTTTTTAGATTATCAGGCTTTTTTGTAAATCTTATTATGTATGGAATATACAAAGAAATAGTGGGCTTATTCTTTGACAATGAGCATCCAACTTCTTCACTAAAAAATCTTTTCCTCTCAAAAATCCCATATTGTGTAAATGAAAAGAATCTTGTCTTACAGATGTCAACCAATTTCTTTGTTGTTTTAAAATTATTTTGGATAATTACCTTTCTTAGGGAAATTCTGGAAGAAGGAAGTCTCCAGACAACACTAGGAAATCTCTATTAATATTTTCAGATATTGTCTTCATATGTGTGCACACAAGCATGCAAACACACACACACACACACACACACATGCATCCTTGGTATATATTCACAGGAAAATGCCCACAAGGAATACAAAATTCTACTTCGGGTATTACTGGGTGGTTGTAAATTTAGGTGATTTTTTTTCAAATTTTATGTTTTTTCTACAATTATAATTTTTATATATTAATGTACTGTTTATTATAAGTTTGTATGTATTTGTCTTTCATAAGATAAAATTTTCTCTTTCAATTAGGCAGAGATCCTGGGTGCTAAGGATAAGAAGCTGGCTTTTGGGTAACATTCAGAATTCTTCCAGGAAGCTAGCATCTGAAGATGTGAGATACCACCAATTGAGTATTAAGGTAAGTATTTTTTGTAAATATCATGATTTTTATCTACTGCCATATACACAAAAGGAGAAAAGGAGAATTTAGCTAACTCTTCTTATACGTCCATCTAAGAGTGAACATTCAGATTCTGTATGCTGCTCAGAGTATTTGAAATCTCACTCAATTTAAACCTTATCTATGGGAGTCTTATGGTTTTCCAACTCATGTTACTGAATTTCAGGAAGGCACAGAAATTTGTAGTTATAGGTCAAAAAACTGACAACAGACAGGTGTCAATTTTAATGTCGTCTGTTTCAAACATATTGGTGGTTTGACCTTGGACAAGATACTGAACATTTTTTTTTTCAAACCCAAGTCATAGCTATAACTAGAGCCACAGCAGCGACAACACTGTATCCTTAACCCACTGACCCATAAAGAAATTCCTTAGGATCCTCAGCTGTGAACAAGAATAGCAGTACATTCTCCAAATCATTATAAAAATCCACGTATAAAATAAATGCATAACTCCAAATATGCACAAAATAGTAGATTCTTGATAAAAATTAGCTACTGGGTGAGAATTCAAAGACCAAGAACTACTTGCTCTCACCAACTCTCCTCTGAGTATCATTATGCTGCTAATTTCCACCAGAATGTGATCTTTCCTAACAATAGCAAAGGGCCCTTTCGTACTCTATCCTTTCAGGAAACCCCTAAATTAAGTCATTAACACTACCTGGTCAGACAGACTTAGTCCAGCCCTCTAACTGGCTAGTGTACAAATTTGAGCAAATTACTGAGCATTTTTCAAATTTATCTACAAAGTAGGAATATTATTTCCTATCTTTGAGAGTAGCTATACTAAAAATAATCTATGAACAATGCTTATTACAATACTGACATACAGAAAATACCACACATGTGACAGTCACTTCTTAGTGAGCATCATGAAATACTGGTCTCTTTTAATTCTCTGATCTTTGTGTTAGTCTTTCTAAATTATCTAGATATTATAATAAAGAAAAAAATCATTTGCATATTTTCAATCATATAGGGGAAATATATTTCCCTATCTAAACATCTGATGATAAATAGCATGGAATAGAACAACCAAAGGAATATGAAATCCAATTGATATTTCAATAGTCACTGAAAATTATTCATTTTTAAATTTTTAAAACATTCAAGTAAAATAATTTCTTGTTTTAAGTACTTTTTATAGTAGTTTCTTTGGGTTTTAAGCTAGCATTAAATAGAAGCTGTTCATTATTTCCATCTGGAATATTAATAAGAAGAACCTTGTTAACTTTCTATGACATGATATTACCTTAAAGTAGTGAAGAATGTAAAGGGCTGCTCTTCACCTTTTCAACATGAAGACTGTCTTTTGAAATCAACATAACAATGAAATAATTGTGTTTTTAAGATCACTAAGTAAACCATTATTTTAATCAATGCTAAATGTATTTTATGAATACACCTGAGGTAGACTGGCAGCCTCAAAGAGCAGATTATTGCAACCAGCTAATTGAACCTTTTTTAATGCAGCTGTATATTTTCTCTAATACAATGCGGCTGTTTCAACCTTTTAATTTAAACTGAATCTTAGCTTTAATAAAGGTTTACCCTGGCAGGAAACCAAACTACATTTTTAGGTGTGTTTTAATGTATCTATTCTCTATCTTCAATCAGAAATGCAGGAACAATGGCAAGAAAAATGGGACATGCTCCATTATTATTCTTTTTTTTCTCTCTTTTTGCTACTTGTTCTTACTGGAAAATCTTAGTTAACATATGCAGCACCAGGAAGCATTATCATCTAATTTACCTTCTTTAAAGGTAAAAAGTTAAATAATTCAGAACCTAAGCACTTACATTTTCTATCAAAGATAAGTACTATCTAGAAAAGAGGTTGGCAATTGGCAATTCTACAATCCTATAAGTGCCAGATACTTTGGCTTGGTGGGCTGGAGGGTTGCAGTTCTGACTACTCAGCTATGCCATGGTAATATAAAAGCAGCCATAGACAATAAGCAAATAGAATGAGTGTGCCTGTGCTCCAATCAGATTTCATTTACAAAAATACAGGTAACCAGGATTTGGCCTGAAGCTTGCAGACCCTTTATGTAAATGCTGATCATATTCAAAATATACAAAATACAATTTACTATAGACAATACAAAGTGTGGAATTAAGATTTAATCTTACCAAGCCACTTATAACTACTAAGCATATTCTATATCCAAGATTCATGTTAGGTGCTATGAAGGTATAACAATAATATAAGGACCAAATTCCTAACCTCAGAAAGCCCATGATTTTACTATGAAGCCAAGACTTGAACAGAGTAAGTTAAAAGTAATAGTAGACATTATGTAATGAAGTGCTAAAAGGATAGGCTTAAATTCAGCTCAGGTCTTTTAGGACTCCACTGGGGATACACATTTATTTAATAAATTTCATCTAAATAAAGAGTGAATAACACAATTATCCTTAGAAAAGTCAGTACTTTCCTTAATAGTTAACTTGATATGAAGAATGACCTTATTACTCTATATATCTACTTTCTTGATATTTCACAGTATTATATATAAATTTATTCTATGGACACAATACAGAATCATACTAAATTGAATTTGAAAAGATATTTTTTAAACTGTTGAGAGAAGATGGAAATTTTAACATTTAAACTCAGGAAATTCCCATCAACTTTTAAGAAATTTGTAATTCATCCTTGCAAATTAACTAGTCTAGAGGTCTAAACATGAGAGAAAACCATTAGCAAGTATGAAGAATCAGACTTTTTAAAAAGAAAGGAAAAAAACAGAATCTGAGGATATATTCATTCAGCCTGTGTCATCAGATTCATTGTTAATCAGCAAGGAAATTTTTAGTTAAATATTTGGGTCTTTTAGTCTCTCTGAAAAGAAGTGTCCAAAATCATATAGATTTTTAAACTACTGGTCGCTGATTTAAAAAAAAAAAATTCATTTATGAAAACTATTTAAATCTACATCCCAGGAGAAGTATTACTGCCAGAGACTTTAGACCAGGACCTAACAAATCCTGGCTCTGAAGCACAAGTTTGGTATGGCTTAGTAAAACAGGAGAAATCCTTTACGTTCTGTTCTCCATTTTCATCTTTAAAACTTTTAAATTGTTATATAGTACTTACTATAACCTGTGCTATCTTCTGCAAAAATGCATTTTGAATTTATTTTCCTAAAGTAAGAGAATTAAAGGGAACTATACCATAGCTTTAAAAAAGGTACTTCAATGCAGATGAGCCTTGACGAGTTTAAATAATCATCTGAGGATAACCAATGGAAATGATCTAGATGTGAAATGGCCTTTTGATGTTTGCCCCATGCTAACACCTATGCCACCACCACTCACTCCCCCATTGGCTCACAACAGCTCTGAATAGTCTTGCCAAGATACTTGTTAGCTTATTTCTTCCAGATGTACTAACCAGGATTTTCTGTTCATCCTCCTTATTTTGTGACCCACAGAGAAGAGACCCACTTGCCCCAGTTCCATTATGTAACACATGACATAGAAGATTTAGCTTTTCTGATTGCATTTACAACAGTTCTGAAAAAGATATGGAGACCTAAATGAATAAGTTTGTCATCAAGGTGTGTCAAGTATTCTGTAGCTATTTTACTTTCTCAGATACTATGACATATGGTACCTTGGGTCTGCCATTTGAGCCTCTAAACCCAGAAGTACACAAAAGGAATCACTGTGTGTTGCAGCAATGTAAACTTTTCAAAATTATCTTTTACCGAAATAGAAAAGCTGATTCTCATTGATGAGTTATTGTTTTTCAAAATAATGTTTTCCCAAATAATATTGAGACAATCATGAAAACAGTCCTAATAATCACCAACTACAAACATACCTCGGAGATATTGCAGGTTCAGTTCCAGGCCTCTGCAATAAAGTTAGCATCACAATAAAGAGAGTCACAGGAATTGTTTGGTTTCCCAGTGCATATAAAAGTTATATTTACACTCTACTATAATCTATTAAATGTGTAATAACATTGTCTAAAAAACCAATGTACACACTTTAATTAAAAAATACTTTATTGCTAAAAAATGCTAACCATCACCTGAGCCTTCAGCAAGTCATAATCTTTTTGCAATAGTAACATCAAAGACTGCTGATCATAGATCACCATAACAAACATAATAATAATGAAAAAACTGAAATATTGAGAGAACTACCAAAATGTGACACAGAGACATGAAGTGAACAAATACTATTGGAAAATAATGGCACTGATAGACTTGCTCAAGATTGCCACATATCTTTAACTTATAACAAAACAAAACAAAACAAAAAACCCACAATACCTGTGAAGCACAATAATGTGAAGTGCAACAACATGAGGTACGCCCTTAGAGTTGTTTTTTTTTTTTTTAATATACCCTTGAAGCTGTAACTAATTTAAAGGAAATTAAACATCTTGGCTTTATAAGTTGTGTTTTTTAGGACCCAACTGTCCATGAAAAGTAGTTATTCTTTTGTGGAATATCACAAGTACCAGAGTTAGGCTTTGGCTGCTTCTGTGATGACATAGGCATTTTTCCACATTTTATGCATCTAAATTTATATTCTTTCTCTCTTTGTAACTTCAAATTTACCATCTTCACTCTTCAAGAGAAATTTTTTAGGTACATTGATAGAGAAAATGAAGAATAGATATTTTAAACTATCTGAAGATGTTCTTCAAATTCTGAAGAATGGATATTGCTTCTTGAACAGTTAGAGTTTTTGAGAAGAAAATTTAACAACTTAAAAATATTTGAAAATGAGTTCTAAAAGAAGTCTTGTTTTTCAAAGTCTTATTAGAGACAGTTGGATAGAGAGAAAGGAAGGAAGCTGTGGAAACATAGATAAAACTTTGAAAAGTAGGTTTCCTCATTGGTAACCATACATATGGCAAGTTAATAAAGATTTTTAACCTCAAATTTCTGATTTGTAAGTTTGGAATAAAAAATAATCTACCCAACAGCGTTGTTTCAGGGATGAGTAATTTTGGCTAGTGCTTTGCACATAATAGAGACTCCAAAATTGTTGCTAATACTATCAGGAACATCTGAAAAATAAAACTTGTAATAGTTGTGCCCTGGCCCCTGTCACTTTAGCAGGGTAAAGATATCTCCAAAGCAACCTTCTCTAGGTTTCTGAGGATAAATCAGAAGCGACTCTTGAAAGCAAACTGGCCTCTTTCTCTAAAATTCCTCTAAACTATCTTCAAAATCTACTAATGGAACTCCTTTTACTTAATTGAACTACAAACTTCTTTTCAAAATCATGAAAGCCCAACCAGAATGATATATAGCTCCTGGTTCCAGTTAGGAGGCAAGACAAAATAGTGACGTCATAGCCAGCTATGTATATCTAAATTCCAAAGAAGTGTGAGTTATATACTTTGGTATTTACAATTTCAGTGTCCAGATAAATTATTTGTTCCAACTGTTGTGAAGAAAAATGTTACTGTTCTAGTATGAGGGGCTTGTTATGAATTTATATAAGAAGCTGTCAAATAGCATAAAGGTAATTTCTCTCATTAACACATAAGTTAAATTTCCCTATGCACATTTTGAATGCTCTTTATGTAAATAGCTGTTCTGACCAGATATATTAATTGGGCTGCATTTTTATAGACTTAAAACAATTACTGCCACTCTGTAAGACAAGGCTTTCAGCCTCCTTCTCTATTATTTGTCACAGATGCTGATGTTTCATTCTTAAAAGGTCATTCCGGAAGGAAGGAGGCCTGAACTGTATATTGCTTGAGGTTGGTAGAGAGATACTTGCAAGGAGTATGAACATGGGAAGCCTATGAGAACTCACAACCTATGTGAGCAGCTGCTGCTTCATCTGGAAGGCATTATCTTAACCAGCCACTCCTTTAATTTATCTCTTTTTTTTTCCTATTCAAAATTGATTATGCCTGACAGTGAGACCATAAATAAAAAAACTCTATGTGGAGACAACATCATAAAAAATGTAAACACACTAAACCTGGGAAATCAAATATTAGGTACAACTGTAATATAAATTAAAGGGTATTTTGCAAACTAATACAAAATGCAGAATTTAAACCAATCCCACAAGGGAAACTAGAGCAAATGTATATTGCATATTGACTTTTATGTCATAAATCATAAGCTAAATATGCCATCAAAATAGATGATCATAATATATGGCACATATGATTAATAAGTTAAAGGTCCTTAAGTATCTTTCATTATTTGAATATGTAAACAACAACAATTAAGATTTGTTTAATGCTTACTATCAAGAGTATGCTGGAGCTGGCTCACACAGGCTAGTGAAAGCCAATTGCGCATATCGCTTTCCAATTGAGCATCCAGCAGTATCATATTGAGGGTATTTACTCCATGGTGGAAATATTTACACTACAGAAATTGGCAGGCACTATATAACAGAACATCTTTCGTTAACCATTTACCAACACACCACTACCTACTACATACCAGGAGCTATTCTAAACACCTAACATTAACTCTTAAAACAGTCTGATAAGACAAGTTCTATTAATTATCCTAATTTACAATGAGGAGATAATGCACAGAGAGACAACTTACAGTTTAAAACAGTCATGACCTAAATGGATGCTAATCTCACAGCTTGTGCTCTTAGTCACTTCTCTATGCTACTTTATTTGTCTCTGTCAAGTTCACCTGAATATTTTCATACTTTGAGGGATTTATATATTATCCATGTGCTACTGAACTAGAATGTTCAACCAGGGGCATTTTAGACTTATTATAATAAAATACTGAATATTAAAAACAGATATTTACTGTCTCCAGGTATTACTCTATTAGACAAATTTCCTTAAGCTTTTTTTATTTAATAGAAATTGTAAAAGCAATGTAGATATGGTATGTGTTGACCTTCATTAAGTTCCAAATCAAAAAATGAATGAAAAATTTATATTCTAATGAATTGCATGTGGAATCGGAAGAACAAAGTAGTATCCTTGAAGGTATCGAGGAAAGAGCAAACATTGTCAGAGAATGAGTTTCTGTGTGCACAGGATGAACAGTTTGCTTTCCTGCCAAAGGTTGTAGTTAGTATCCACTCAAGTACTGATGGCTTCTAGCCAGTAATTTTAATAATCATTCCAATTCTGGGGTTTTCCTTTGGACATCTACTTCATCTGTCATTTCTCAAAGGAATCAAGATCAAGGCTCGCAGCACAGTCATTAAGCATCATCACTGCATTACAGTATTTTTCCAGAATCTCCATGAAAAGACATCCTCAAGGATGGCCCCCATTAATGTTGGACAGCAAATTCATACTAGAATAGCTACATGAGGATATGAGGGAAATTGGGGAACTAGTATATAGACAATTTGGGGGAGTTCCCATTGTGGCTCAGTGGAAATGAACCCGACTAGGAACTATAAGGTGGCAGGTTCGATCCCTGGCCTCACTTTAGTGGGTTAAGGATATGCTGTTGCCATGAGCTGTGGTGTAGGTTGCAGATGCAGCTCGAATCCCATGTTGCTGTGGCTGTAGTGTAGGCCAGCAGCTAGTTCAACCCCTACCCTGGGAATTTCCATATGCTGCAGGTGTGGTCCTAAAAAAAGGCAAAAAAGAGAGAAAATTTTGGCTTCACAAACTAGTTTAAAATCATGACAAATGTTGATCTCATACCTAACTACTAAACTACAGATTTCTCTGTTTTCAAAAAAGGAAGAAAGTAAAATATCCCATTTAATTTTAAAAATCTAGTACATGTTTGATCCTTTAAAGGAGAAGAAAAACAAGTCAGAAAAAGGAATAAAATAAATGGCATATGTATAGACATGAACCTAGTTATCTAGCTATGACTTGTTTCGTCTTTCTTTAGTCAAAAATAAACAGCAGTTTACTTCTCACAAAGCCCTTTAATCTCAGTAAAGGTGAAGAATAAGCACATGAATCAGAGTTATCACAAACTAAATAGGAAAAAAATATTTAACCTACTCTAGTTGAATGAATTGCATATTGTGGCCTAACGCCTGGATTCTGCCACACCAAGACACTTCCAAATACATCTGCAGATGTGGATGCTAACTACCTACTGGAGTAAACTGCCTAATAGTGTTCTTGTCACCCTTATGCTGCTCCTTCTTACATGATCACCCAGATACATTTCCATGCTGCTCCGGATAGAATGTGCATAGTATATCTTCAATAGACAGGTATTAAATTGAATTAAATTTGGTATTAGATGTGGGAAACTACTTGATAGGCAATTCATTAAAAAAAAAAAAACTTATGACTAACATTGACACTTGCTTTCTTTCTGACCTATAGAGCTATTCAGAGCCAGTTTCTTCACTCTTCTACTTTCTGCTCCACAGAATGATTGCCTTTGCATCTGTGTTCATCCACAGTAGAAGGTGAGCTTTCTAAGGGTGATGAGCATATGTGTCATTCTAGTCACTCCATGCTGCTTCCCTGTGCCCTCTACTTAGTGCTTCATTCATTCATTCATTCATTCATTCACTCATTTAACCCTCTATTGATCCATTCAATAAATCCATGAAGTCGGAACGTATCTGAGAACAGTATGCACATTCCTTTTAAGTCTTTTCTTATAATAAGTGAATATTCTCATTATCTTTTTTTAATCATTCTTCTTGTGACATGTGCTCTAGCCAATAAAAAATAGAGGGCCACTGGGAGGATAAGCTAGAGTATGGGAGGAGGAAGAACTATTCCCTCCCTTGCTCTAAGCCCACACTTCCATCACTGCAATATAGACAACCAATCAAAACAAGTATATAGATAATTGTGCCTGTTCTGAGAACAGAGTCATAAATAAAAAATAAACTTAATAATCTAGTATGGTAAATTAAGGTAAAAAAGTCACAATGTTATGGAAAAGTGTGTTAATGGAAGTATATATTCAGTACTGTGAGACAATATTTTACCTACAAGTATTCTACTTTTTCTAAATTTTAAAAATTTATCAACAATAAAACTCCAAAGACCACTGTTTTCTGGAGATGAAAATAATATCAGCAAAGGCAGTATACCTAAGCTCCTACTTAGCATTTCGGTATCACATTATGATAATCCTTAAAATGCATAACAGAATACTAACTTGATCATCAGTCTTGATCTTTTAACTCTTCTGCACATAATGACTTCAGTGAGCCTGGTGCGTTTTCACTGATAGATCACTGAATTATTGAAACAATAGTCATACGACTAAGGACAAACATTGTAACAATCCCCTCAAGAGTATTTCATGGTCCACACTATGGGCAGAAATCAAGAGAAGGGAGTCCACCTCCCACATCTCAAGGAACAATGATCCTCAACAGGCCAACCCTGCACTGTGAGGACTGGAGCCACCAGCTCCAAACCATGTTGACTGTTCATCTTTGGACATCGGCAGTGACCTTCACTGTTGTTCAGCTATTCCTCTCATTAGTCAGACAATTAGTATTCACACCATCTATCTTGGATTTGTAGAAATAATCCCTCAAACATTAGGCAGGCTTCCAGCTGAATCTCTAATGTGTATGGTTTGGCTTAGAGTCAAGGACAGGTGGTTTTATGTTAAGACAACCAGCTCATGTCAAGTCATTTCAGTGGCAGTGCGCTAAAACGTATGAACTTTGCGATTCATTTTTTAAAAGCTCTGCGACTGACATGCCCTCATTTGAACAAAGTTCCTTTCCAAATCATGAGGTCTTTCCACTAATGCCTGAAGTTGCATCTTTCTTCTTTGGTCTACATTACCTGGGGGACCAATTGCAAGCAAAAAGGAATTCACTTTAGCAAACCTTGTGACTTTTCTGAATCCACAGAGCCCTCCATAAACCAAGGCTTTGTGCCAGCTCATTATTATCCCAGCCATGTGGGTCCTCCATTGAGCAATTAGGAAATAAAGAGTTTTATTATCCCAGGGAAAAGTGGAATGCAGTAAAATACTCCACAGAAAGAAAGAATATGAAAGTCAGAACTTCATGGAATTTTAGGCTAGCCAATAAGAAAATCTTGTATTCACTGCAGATACATAAAAAGATAGTCACAGAATTGAACCAGAAATAAGCCTGGAAACTTTTTTTGCTGCTCTGCTCTCCTCCTGCATCCACTCACATTATTCACAGCCATTTGCTTTACCCTTTCAGATACGGGGTCATGCTTTCTGCTTAGGAGCTATTGTCCAAGGCTTAATCTGTTAGAAGTCACTAAAGCTTTTTTCTGTTGCATCATTCAACACCAGGCTGAGTTCTATTTAGGGCATTTTGAAGTCAGGGAATCCAGTGAGACAGAGAAAATAAATAAAATTTTCTAAAGACATGGGCCAGTTGAACAAAAATACAATATTGACTCAAAGAAATTTTTGGGTCTAAATTTACAAAGGTATATTTCTTGATTTTATGTTTAATTAAAAACCTACATCCCTAATAAAAATCTCCCAAATAAGACTTTATTTTACACTTAATTACCCCTAGCTTTCCCGCTTCAAACTACTGGATAAATCAACATTTAGATAAATTTTTAGGTAAATTGAATTATTTAAAGTTACATGTTGGCCTTCCTTTCCACAAAAATTTTTAACAGCTTAAGGGTGAGAAAAATGTCAAAGTAGATTCTCACTGTCCTGCACACCTGTGCACGCGCTCATGCACAGACACAAACACATGCATCATCCACCTTGGTAATGTGAGAAACCACATCCTTAAAAATATTTATTTACTGATGGGAGCAGGTCAAATGGTTGTTCTCTCCACCTCAAACTGTCTTAAGACTGGTTACAGGAAATCTAATTGGGGAGGGAAATCTTAATCTGTTATACAAAGTACAAGTGGTTAAACTAAAAAGCCCTTGGATAGTTCTAATAAAATAGAAAACTGACTCACTCTATCACTGTTGTGGCATATTTTCTGAAAGCTGCATGAAAGTTACAAGAATTAAAAGATAAAGAATACAAAAATAAAAGAGATAAAGAAAACTGCTAAATCCCGTTTAACATATGTGTGCAAACTAAAATGAAATGGGCCTCATTGGGCCATCCCAGCTGTCTACCTTGCCAATCTCAGCCCCTCAAATATAAATCCACTTTTGAAATCCATGTCACTTACTATCAGATTTCTGGAGAAAAGTCTTCTTGTGATTGATTGCATATATTCCACATGTCATCTCAAGCATCTCTGCTTGGTCCCTCCAGTTCCCTTTCCTATGAGAGCTGTCCCACCTCTCCTCGCTCCATCCCAAATTTACTCTTTCATTCTCTTCTCCTTATTCAACATCCAGTCAAATGCCAAAAAACTCACCTACTATACCAGCAAAGCAAAAGCTATCCACTAAAAAAAATTAAAAATCCAGTCTGTCACTAAGACCAGTCCACCATATTCCTTGGACACACCTGCACTGGATGGGAGGGCTGGCATCAATCCAGGCTTAAGTAAACTGCCCTCTCTGGTCTACACTCTCACCCTTTAAATCTTAGCACAACTTAAACCTGTTCAGAAATACTAATCTAGATTCTTTAACAGGGTCAAATTTTCTATTTTCCTATAGTCCCATGTACACACAACACAGTTTAATTTTATAGAAATTTATATAACTGCACTTTATGTTCACTGCACACTAGAAAACAATGTGTGTGCATAAAGACAAGGACACATCCTTGTGTTGTCTCACCACACTACCCCGCAAAACCAGCACACTGCCTGAAATGCAGAAGAAGCTCAACTATTGTTACTTGAATGAACAAATGATTGTGTAAATAAATGAGTATGGGCTTATATAATCTGTGTTTATAAGTAATATTTCCAAAAGCTTAATATTAAGAAAGTTGTTTTAAAATATCACCTGGGTACAACTAAAATAAAAAATAATAGTCTCCAAATAAGTGTGCTTCCACAGCCACAATGTCAAAAGCGGCTTAAGATCTGAAATTTTTTCACTTCTAAGTGATTATACAGCCAAATTTACCTGAAATGGGCCCAGTTTTTGTCCTGGTATAATTTTTCAGAACACACGTCTTCACTGTCAAAATCATTCCAATTTGACCAACAAATTATGTGGTTACCTTACCTGTCATAAAGAGAATTCTTGGGTTCTAACCCTGGGTCAGCATGAAATGTGTGCCGCACCATGAAAGAGATCTACTCCAGGGTTCCAACTTTAGACATTTGTTTTCCCTCTAGATCTATATGGAAACTACAGGTATAATGACAATTTATTAAAACATAAAAATATGATAATTTTGGAGCATCTTGTTGGGCTTAGACAAGAATTATCAAGTAGGATAAATATCAAATGAGTTGTATTCCATCTTAAAAATTTAAATTCCAACACAGGCCATTATACTGTGTGGAGCTCCTTAAATGCAATTTGTCTTTTTAGTCTACTGTTACATTCAGTTTTCCTTTGCACTTCAGCAGCTGCAGTGTCCCCTACCAGAGCTGGACCCATCCAATGTTCAGTTAAGTTGCTCAGGACAGAGATGTAAATGACCTACTGGATCATTAAGTCCAAAAAATAATGAGAATTTTTAAGATTTCAATAATGTGTTTCCCTCAGCAAAATCTAAATGCAATTTCAATAGAGTATTCAATTGTTTAAGTAATAGACAATACGATTAACAAGCTTTATTTGATATATAGTAAATATTTCCTGAAAAAAGGATGAATAAGCTAGTGGATGTACAGCAACAATTCCTTTTTATAATAAACACCCCGCCAAACAGTATTTCAAATCAATAAGACGTACCCTCTTTAGGCCAATAAAATAACATGAAAAATGCAGAAGAATGAAGGATTATCTATCTCAACTCTTCTACTTTTAAACTTGTGTCTACAGCAGAAAAATCGATTTGAGAATATAATTGAAAAATACAAGTGCGGATATCCTTGCTTCCTTTTTCAACTTCTAGTGAAAGTCATCCATTACACATCCTGTCTTTAGATTTCTCTTAAGCTTGTTGCTAATAAAAACACATATCAACAGAACAAATTCTTCATAGATAATTGGGGTGCATTATTTAAAAGACTTAAAACACTTGTCTTTTTCAATTTAAGGTATTTTACTAATATATCAATGTAAATGTCCAAACTCCCAAAATGAGTGTTTTTAGTGAATCTGGCTACTGTCAAAGTGGGACCTTGAAGCGTACAGGCACTTGTGAAACTCCAAGCGCATGTCCACATAAGACTCTTAAAATAACAGAATATGGTAATAGCCTTACTTGGGTCCTTATTCCTCAAATGTGTCTAATTCCAAACTTAATGGTGCTGTTGATAAAGTGTAGGGAGTAAGTGTCTCTAGAAGAATTTGTTGGCACTAGCTGGATCAGACCAAGAGGTTTCAGACCTGGAGCAAGACAGATCTGCAGGATGGACACAGATACTTGAGATAAACCCAAATTCAGAGCTTAAGAAGCAGCTGGGCCAGTGAGGCAAGCCTATTAGTGGTCTGCAGGGAGAAACTGAGGCACAGACATTGGGAATTCTTTCCCTCATTTATTCATTCATTAACATGTATATTTTGAGTATTCACATTATGTCAGGCACTGTGCTGGGTAGAAGAGTGGGTGAAGCAAACACAATTCCTATCCTTGGGAGCTTACAGTCCAGGAGAGGAGACAGGCATTAATTAAACAATCTCATCAATGTATGTATGAACATAAAATGAGATAGGTGCTCTGAAGAAAAAGGGAACAGTTAAATGAGAATCTGTAACAAGAATTCCTGGACTACACAATGGGATAGGTAATGGAATAAATGAAGCCTGATCAATAAGATCAGAGAATCAGAAGGAGATAACTAAGCACATAGTTGGGGGTGAGGAGGTGTTAGCATGAATCACATTCCAGCTAAAGGGAAGAGCATGTGCAAATATCCTGTGTCAGGATAGAGCAGGATGCAGTCACAAAACAAATGTGGCTGGAATACTGAAAGTGAGAGGAAGCACGGCCAGCCTGAGGGGAAAAGTAGACATTAGGAAATGTGAAGAATGTGGTTTTTCCCCCAAAAAATGGGAAAAGAATTGATATCCAGGAGTGCTAATGCTATTTGGATATGGGGGGATTTTTTTTCCTAGAAGGCATAGTCAAATTTCAGCTCCTATAAACTAGTTGGCAATACAACATGGACAATTATTTCTATGAAGAAATAAGAAGTCACAGGTATGAGAGAAAATAGTCACAAACAATGCAGCTGCCAAAGGTTTACTCTACAAAATATACCAACAACTCATACAACTTAACAACAACAACAAAAATGACCCAGTTGAAAAATGGGCAGAAGACCTAATAGGTATTTCTCCAAAGAAGATACACAGATGGTCAGTAGGCACATGAAAAGATGCTCAACATCTCTAATTATTAGAGAAATGCAAATCAAAACTACAATGAGGTACCACCTCACAATGATCAGAATGGCCATCATTAATAGGTCTACAAATAACAAATGCCAGAGAGGCTGTGGAGAAAAGGGAACCCTCCATTGTTGGTTGGAATGTAAATTGGTACAATCACTATGGAAAACAGTATGGAGATACCTCAGAAAACTAAACAAAGAACTACAATATGATCCAGCAATCCCACTCCTGCTCATATATCCAGAGAAAACTGTAATTCAAAAAGATGCATGCACCCATATGGTATAATTCAAAAGGATTCATGCATCCTAAGTTCAATGCAGTACTACTCACAATAGCCAAGACATGGAAACAACCTAAATATCCATTGACAGAAGAATGGATTAAGAAGATATGGTACATGTATGGTATGTACAATGGAATACTACTCAGCCATAAAAAAGAAAAATGTCATTTGCAACATGGATGCAACTAGAGATTCTCATACTAAGTGTAAGTCAGAAAGCGAAGAACAAATACCACATGATATCACTTACATGTGGAGTCAAAAATATGGCACAAATGAACCCATCTACAAAATAGAAACAGAAATAGAGAACAGAGTTGTGGTTGCCAATGGGGAGGGGGAGGAATTGGGATGGACTGGGAGTTTGGGATTAGTAGATGCAAACTATTATATTTAGAATGGATAAGGAATCAGGTCTTACTATATAGCACAGGGAATTATATACAATCTCCTGAAACATATTATGGTGGAAAATAATATTTAAAAAAGAATATACATATATATGACTGAATCACTTTGCTGTACAGCATAAATTGGCACAACATTGTAAATCAACTATACTTCAATATTTTTTTAACTTAAAAAAAGAAATTACAGACAACTTTGTTGTTTTCTGTTTTTGAAAAAAACATTGCTCACTATAGGCATGCAGCAGAGAGATAGGGTAACTTCTTTCTATTTCAAAAATCAGACTGAGGGTGTCCAAATCATGGCTATGCCACTTCCCTGATGATAACCTTGATCAGTTCACCTAATTTGTGCTTCAGTTTTCTTATATTTCAAATGGAGAAATGTTATTATCCACCTCATATAATTAACATATTTTATATATTTAAAACACTTGAAAGAGTGCAGGATCCTTAAGTTTTAAGTGTGCAATAAACATCAGTCATTATTGCATTGGACCTATGCACCCATCCATCCCTGAGTTGCTGTCACAGTGAGCTGCAAATAGCTCACAGCCGTGCCTCTTCAGAAAACTGCCTTCAGGGGACAGGAGCCAACTCAACAAGAAATGCTATATCCTGCAGCTGATTTTGACCGATATGAGATAGACAAGCCTAACCCATCCCAAAGTGTGACAACTCAATGGTGCCAGCCATGTCCCAGAGCACCCTGCAGGATCAGGCTGAGATCACGTGTTTGCCTGGCATCTTCCCCTGCCTCTTTCTGCTTCCCTTCCCCTGCCTTCCAGGTTTCTTCCAAGAGCATTCTCAATAAATTACCCTTCTCAGACCCTGCTCATTGGAACCCAACCCAAGACAGTTACCATAAAAATTACTATGTTGGTCTACTAGCTCTCTGAGACATTCTGTTTGTTTGGTTGGTTGGTTGGTTGGGGGTTTTTTTGCTAGACTAAGTAAGAACTCAGCTCAGTTGGCTTCTGAAAATAGTTCTTTGTTATCTAATATTTCCATGCGTAGTGCTCAATTAGCACGTTTTATAGGTTTTTCTTCGTTATCTATTTATTTGGTTTACTTTTTTGACAGTAAGCCACACCAGGCTATTAAACCTCACAAAAGCAAATTTTGTGTGTTATCCCCCCACAGCTTTTACCCCACAGGACACATATGGTAAGGACTAAGTAATTCAACTTGACCCACTTGATTATAAATTATGGCGTTGTGCAATACACAGATTATGACATTACTGTCAGAAGCACATTTTTCACAGGAAGAAATGATCTAAATGCACTCTCACTTTGGATAGTAACCCAACCTAACCTAACACTTTTCCTATTCTAATCTGCTGGCTCACTTACACACAAAGTTTATTAATGCTTCCTTTCAGTCGTTTCTGCCTCAATCCTATATATCTTTATGACAGACTTTAAAATCCTTGATGCCCTTGCATTCTGGGAATGATTCGGGCAAGAAACTGACCATTAAAAAGCCCTTTGGCATGAAGAAAATGACTCTCAGCACAAAAACCTCTCTTTAGTCATTGTATCCTTGAAATTTTTCTTAAAACACCATTTAACACACTAATACATTTGACACTGCTGCCCAACAGAGGCAAATATATTCAGATGTTAATTCTGGATCTGACAACTGACACCTCATTATATCACAACATAGGCCCAACAATGATTAATGGAGAATTTTAAATTAGATATTTGCAAATGAAGTAGTTGCCTGATGGAGTCCTATATCTGAAGAAAAGACTGGAGGAGAAGCCTAAAGTCAGAAAATTCAGTCAATCAGCTCCTCTATGACTGGGAATGGACTGCATATGCATGGTCTTATTTACATACAGCATTCTCCCAGCAGCAAATGAAAGATATGAATCTATAGTATTTAACTACTCTGTCCACACTGTGTGCAAATGGAATATCAGATGCAATAAAATAAAAAAATCCTGATTCCTTCACTGTTATAATCAATGTATTTGTATCCATGCTTCTCTTTTTCATTCATCTCAAGCACTAGTCACCAGGAGGCTCCAAGCAAAACTTTTAACATCCCAAGCCTTGTTTTCCTCTGAAAAATGGGGATAAAACCCATTTAGTCACCAAGTCTAAATATCCTTCAGATCACCAATAAATGAAGAGAAAAATATGCCAAACTGAGCATTTTTCTTTTTTCACCTCAACTCAGATAAAAATCAATAGGACCCCAAAGCCAAAGAACAGATCAGTAAGAATTTATGAGAAAAGTTGATTTAAGCAAACAATTTAAACTGGACTGTCTGATATACAAAATACAAATAAAAGCAACAAACATGGTCACATTTTCCTTTCTCCAAGAAATAGGAAAAAACTGGACAAATACTATGGGCTGTATTTTCAGCAAAAAGGGAACAGTGACTCATCCATAGATGAGACATTTGTTAATCTGCTATGTACACATACCCATATATTAATAGGAACCTAGAAGACACAGAAATGTGTCTCTCAGAGAGCTTACAGGACAAATTTTAGTGGAAAATTTTCAGTGCAATATGAACATTGCTCCATTTTTCTCTCTGCTAAAAATGTCATAATGAAACAGTAGTAAGCACTTTTTCCCTCCTAATTAGGGACACATGCTGTCTGCAGTGATCACAGGGCTCATTAGTGCGTGATGAGGTTTAGCTATCAATCACACCTAAGTAGAGACTATATATAGTCCCATGTGCTTGCATCTTTTAGAGGTTGTTGCAATTAAAGTCTTGACTACAGCCTGATTTGTAGAAATTGGTGTTAGCGCTTGGAATGTGATTTTTATTCTCCTGAAGGTGTGAGGGATGGGAACAGGAGTAAGATGTGTGAGGCAGTGGTGAGCTCAAGCAAGGCAGTAAGACATGTCTTATTTTTGATATGTGTGTATAATACCTTTTCTATAGACAGCCATCATGAGAAACTTGGTATGATGCTAAAGCATTTACAAGTAACTGAAGAATCTCTAATATGCTTTCTCCATTGAGAGTCTTCCCGTTCCATAAAGAAGAAAATATGCAAAGATTTAATTAACCTGTATTAATCACCTATTCTGTGCCTGGTATTAACTGTTTTTCCTTGTTGTTTCTATATAATACTTACACTAGTAAAGTGAAATGGAGAATGAAAGACACTATCTACAGCAATCATCAAATAAATTTTGATCGTAAACTGAGAGCTAAGCAAAAAAACAAGTATGTTTAAATAATTTGTTGAAAATTTTAGTCCACTTTCACAAGTAAATATAGTGTAATGCACATATTTTAATCCAAGAGATTCTCATAAGCACATTCTGACCATATTTTAAATACTTTTTAGAGTATAAATAGAATTATAAATGTACTGATCTGATTCTCACATTAAACTGTAAGTTTCTAGAAAGTAGGAGCTCTTTTTCAACATTTTATATATATATATATATACACACACACATACATATATATATATATATACACACACATATATATTTCTTTTTAAGGCCAAGCCTGCAGCATATGGAAGTCCCAAACTAGGGGCCAAATTGGAGCTCCAGATCCAAGCCACAGCAACAACAGATGCAAACTGCATCTGTGACCTACACCACAGCTCATGACCGTATCCTGAGCAAGGCCAGGGATCGAACCTGCAACCTCATGGTTACTAGTCAGATTCGTTTCTGCTGCACCATGCATGACAGGAACTCCAGTTTTCTTTCTTTTTCATTAAGTCAATGAAGGCTGTACATGGTAAGTGCTGAATAAGTGTTTATTGAAGTAAAAGGTATTTCACTGCACGTGTTAGACACATCCTAGTGTGACTTTAGTGATTCCCACTTTTGTACAGTCCTCTCCCCTCGAGAGCAAGTGGGTCCTTGCTAATCAATGGATTATACAAAGATAATAGCATGTTACTCTCATGTTTAGGTTTAATTTTATAAGGCTCCAAATGAGCAGACTGGAGGGAGAGACAGCTTGCTGGGTTGATGCGTTTAGCAGTAATTTGAAGTCCATGAAGTGAGAAACTATAGATAGCCTCTAGAATCTGGGCAGACTCCAGCCCATGCCAACAAAATACCAGCCTCCTTCATACATGGTTATTGCAAATGACCAATTTTTCAATTTTACTAATTTTAAAAACAACTTGGAACTTAACAAAATGTCTTGACTCTTCTTGAGAAAAAAAGTGATAAATCATAGTGTTTTTGGAGCTTATGCTCCAAAGGTTGCAAATACATGCTCATAAGACAGAATACAAATGATCAAAGCTGGTCAGCTGTAGGAAAACACAGCAGTGCAAAGGCTGCATAGCATCTATTAATAAGCTTTAGTGTTAGAAGAATCTAATAAGGAGCATGAGAACTGTGGCACACAGGGGAGCACACGCCATCATCTAAATGGATCAGTAGATTCTTGCCTTCAGATGATCATTGGTCTCATTGTCTTGGTCTCTAGATCTTGTAATTTTTTTAAAAAAATACAAAAAAATTAATTATTATTGGGAAAAAAATGTGTTCTGTAAATACTGAAAAACTAACTAGTGTAAGGTTTTTTAAGGCCTTCCTTGATACTGAAGTACTTGCCAAAATAAAACATCTCCTCTCTTTTGACACAAGCTCTTATTTTAGAGCTGAGGAAATAAAGATCCAATATGGGTAAATTATTTGCAAAAGGCCCTACAATTAGGAAATAATAAACTTGATAATTATAGCTCCAACTCATGACCTGGACACTACAATATGAAACTAGAAATTAAGGATTCACAGTCATTCCTTTTTTAGCATAAATTATTAATTTTGTCAATTGACTGAATGAAACAAGGTACAGATGCTTTTGTGGTAGGAATGACATTCTTAGGAGGTTAAAGAACACTTTCATTAGACCTTCAAAAAACAAAAGCAAAATAAATGCAAAATCCATTCAGTTTAAGCACGACAAATCACTATTTACCAGTCATGTGCAATGTTAACATTGTTTTAAATATTCATACACTCCAGAGTGAGGCTGGCAGCTTCTCCTTTGTCTGAACTGCACTGCCTTCCACTAACAGAGTGAATGTCAAACCATAGCTGGGCTTCTTGGGATACAGCCAATGAGAGGATTCAGTCATGGTATCCCTCCCCAGGGTTCACAAGGAGTAATGGGGCAAAAGAAACCTCATGTCCTGTTTGGGTGTACAGAGCCACTCAAGCTTTCACTGAGCTCCAGCTTTGATTTATGAGTTGGTGGCATATGGCTCAGATTTCAGAAGGTCTGATCATTTCAGTGATAACTGCCTAGGTGTGAAAGTGTGCATGATCAATAACATTGTGTCCTGGGTGGTTCAATGGGTACACACATTCATAGGATTTACAACTCAGGCAAACTGACTAGCAAATACACCCAGAGTGCCTCATACTATGGAAGATTCAAAAAGGTAAGAAGTGTATCAGGAGCTGCTTTTCCTTCTCAGGGACAGTCAGTGGATCTTCAGATATATATTATGTAACTGCATGTATTTACCATAATATTGAAAAATTTGAAAATGGAACTTAGTGATTATTTATATAAATTGAGGGAGTGGTAACAGTTTAAATAGTGACTAAAAAGCATTTGGATTTGGATTTAGGGTACATTACAGAATTTTTCACTCATTATGTCTCCTCTGCTAGACCCTTATTGCAGGGATGAGTCACTAGGTTTATCTAGAAAAGAGAGAAAGGCATTTGGAAAGTAGGCAAACACCTTAATTTGACTGGTTGACACCTCCATTCATTTAAAAAAGACTGGGGGCTATTGACAAGCCCTTTGTAGAAACTCTCCATTTCATTCAAATTTCTGGCTCCAAGTAGGGAATTCCCCCACACACACTGCCACAAAATTTTAGAAAAATTCATTACTTTTTGAATATTAAAAAAGTTTATTAAAGCAATGTATACACAAGGCTCAAAACAAAACAAAAGCTAGTAAAGTCTTACTTTGAAAGGTAATGAATAATTGTCCCATTTTTCTACCCCCTATTTCTGCTAGCAAAAGAAAAACAATTTTAATTCTGCTAATTGTTTCTGGTCCTGTTGTAATGTAATCTACAAATCTTAAAAGAAAATCTTACACCATTACGTCCAGGTGTATTAGCTTTCACATATTACTTATTGACTTTCTGCTATGATAAATGATGATAAAACTGACTCCCTGGCAGGACTACTCTGGTTCATAATTGTGTAGGGGCATTCAATCCTCATCCTATTTCTCTTTTCAGGGTAGCATTTTCAAAACTTAGAGGAAAAACGTTCAAATAGTAGCATAATTTTCTCTACAGAATGTCTTTTATCTCATTGACAAGGACTCTGCTACTCCAGGCATCAGAGATGTGGGATGCTAGAGAGGTATTAGAATGTTGAAATCAAAACAGATGAAGATACTGTCTGGCAAGTCAATTACAATGATTACATCCTCCTTCCTTCTGTTTGTCCTAGTTTGAATGCCAAGCAACCTATTCTAGGAAATATTTTAAGAGTCTGTGATCTATAATTCTGAGTGATGCATTTTAGTTATTGCCTTTCATGATCTCTGTAACTTCTTGACTGTGTACTTTCTTATTTGAGTTTTATCTGTACTCTTTCTCTGCTCATAGTTTAGCTTACGCTTTTAGTTATTCTACCTATTATTCTGCCTGTAAGACAGAATGCCTTTGCCTCATTATTTAGCCATTTGGTTATTATCAACAAAATTATTCTATATACTATAACTTCATTTCTAGTCACACATTTAGACATGATGCAGCAGAAAGCACTGACTACCAAAAACTAACAACCTATTTTCCACTTTTTGATTTGAATGTGTGGCCTGGGACACATCTAGAAAAAAGAGAGCACTGAATTAAATGAACCCTAAGCCCTGAGTATTCACCCTACCTAATGCATGCATAAGTGGTTAGTGTCATGGCTCTCAGAGCAGACATTTTAGTCCATATGCACCACTGTGGCCACATGAGTTATATAGGCCAGGTTCTATTCTGATTGCTCAGTACCCAATAAGAATAATTAATTTACCCAATAAATATTAATTGAATTCTTGTCTAGGGCAAGAAGTAAAATATCTGAGTTTTACTTTCCTCATTTGCAAAATGGGGATTACTCAAAGCCTTTTCCATTCAACTGATCTATGAGTCATTTATGATTACACTGAATTGGTGGAACTCACTTTCTAAAGTTAAAAGTTACAAGTAATTACAAGGAAGTAAGTAATATTTTTATAAAAACAATATAAGTTAGTTTTAAATTATAAATAAAGCTGATAAGGCCAATTTCATGGGAGAAAAGTTAGTACAGCCACCTACTTTTTTTTAAGTTCTATTTTTTTTATTACTCAAATGAATTTATCACATCTGTAGTTATATGACTATAACAATTCAATTTCACAGGATTGCCATCCCATAACCCAAGCACATCCCCCGGCCCCTTCCATCCCATAACCCAAGAACATCCCCCCACCCCCCACACTGTCTCCTCCAGCGACCATAAGTTTTTCAATGTCTGCGAGTCAGCATCTGTTCTGCAAAGAAGTTCCGTCTGTCCTTTTTTCAGATTCCACATGTCAGTGAAAGCATTTGATGTTGGTGTCTCATTGTATGCCTGACTTCACTTAGCATAATAATTTCTACGTCCATCCATGTTGCTAAAAATGCTGGTATTTCATTCATTTTAATGGCTGACTAATATTCCATTGTGTATATGTACCACACCTTCTTGATCCACTCCTCTGTCGATGGACATTTAGGTTGTTTCCATGTTTTGGCTATTGCAACTAGTGCTGCACTGAACAATGGAGTACATGTGTCTTTGCGAGTTGTGGTTTTCTCTGGATAGATGCCCAGGAGTGGGATTGGTGGATCGAATGGTAGTTCTATTTTCAGCTTTCTGAGGAATCTCCATACTGTTTTCCACAGTGGTTGCACCAATTTACAAGCCCACCAACAGTGTACTAGTGTTCCTTTTTCTCCACACCCTCTCCAGCACTTACTGTTTATAGACTTTTGGATGATGGCCATTCTGGCTGGTGTAAGGTAGAACCTCATAGTGGTTTTGATTTTCATTTCTCTAATAAGGAGTGATGTTGAACATCTTTTCATGTGCTTTTTGGCCATCTGTATGTCTTCTTTGGAGAACTGTCTGTTTAGATCTTCTGCCCATTTTTGGATGGGGTTGTTTGTTTTTTTTATGGAGCTGCAGAAGGTGTTTATAAATTTTGGAGATTAATCCCTTGTCAGTTGATTCACTTGCAAAGTTTTTCTCCCATTCTGTGGGTTGTCTTTTCATTTTGTTTAGGGTTTCCTTTGCTGTGCAGAAACTTTTAAGTTTGATTAGGTCCCACTTGTTTATTTTTGTTTTTATTGTCAATACTCCAAGAGGTGGATCTGAGAATATGTTTCTGTCGTTTATGTCAGAGAGTGTTTGGCCTATGTTTTCCTCTAAGAGTTTTATAGTGTCTGGTCTTATATCTAGGTCTTTAATCCATTTGGAGTTTATTTTTGTGTATGGTGTTAGGGAGAGTTCTAATTTCATTCTTTTCCATGTGTCTGTCCAGTTTTCCCAGCACCACTTATTGAACAAGCTGTCCTTTCTCCATTGTATATTCTTGCCTCCTTTGTCATAGATTAGTTCAGCCACTTACTCTTTGAATAAATGTCTTCTCTAACTTTCCAATTTCTAGTCATATTTAAATTTTCAGTTGTGACTGGAATTTTAGTCTATCTTGCTTTGACAGAGCAAAATATAAATCATTATCTAGGAAATAATTAATTCCCTTGAACTCTGCCAACTACAAGTCCACTCCTTTTTCAAAGCTCAAGTCAGATTCTAACTCCTCAATAAACAGATGAGCACATACCCTGTGCCAGGTCTGTGTGAGCCACCTGGCACATCAAAATGTGTCAAAAATTACACCCACCTTCAAATAGTCTAAAATGCAGTCATGTGACAAGCACAAAACTCTAACATAACTGTAAACGGACATGGCCTGGGGAGTCCCTATGTCAGCAGCTTTGCAGGAGTAGCCACTGTAGGATTTTAAAAAAAAAGGGCTAGCAAAGGAGACAGGATGCAAATATGCTCAATTAAAAAAAAATCAAAAGAGAACATATACACGTAAAACAATATGTACATATATTATTTTAAAATCAAAAGCTAATATGTACATATATATATAATATATAGGCATAATACATGTGTATATGTGTGTTTAGGGGTGTATATACGTAGTGTAAGTCAGAGTGAAAAGAAGTGAAGACCCATTAGCATCATCAAATTAAAAGAGCTAACATATATAAAATATTTAAGACATGCTGAGCATATTGTAAGGGCCATAAACAGATGAGCTATCAGGTTATAGGAACATTCTAATCTTAAGAAAGGCCTGTGCACCTGTGAGAGTAAAAAAGCCCCCAATCCCTGACTCTCTTGCCCCTCTTTTCTCACGCATTTGCTTAGCAGACTCCCATTGGATAGGCTGGCTCCTCTGGAACACGGGGTGAGCGTAAGACCAGCTAGGCAGATCAAAATGCCTCACCTATTTTACTATTTTTGTTGGTCCCTCAAGTGGCTGGTAACACTGGCTATGCCAAAACTTGTCTCAAATCTGTCATTTCCCTATTCCTGCCAGTAGTGAAAAAGTACCAATTATTTTTCATACAAAAAAAACAAAAAAGATCATCCATGAGAAGATACGTTATTACCCAAAATGAGATAATATCTTTGAACAAATTAAATAAGTACCACAGAATAGAGTAGCTAGAGATTTGCAGGACTTTAAAATATATTAACCTCAAGAAATATCTATAATCATGTTTTTAACATAAAATCTGTGAAATGAATTTTGAAATTATGAATAATACTTATTTTTTCCTGTGAAAATTTTCTTGGAATTGTAATAGTATACAGTTTCTGACTTGTGTCTTTTAAAAGCTAGCTGCAGATGGGACTTCACTCTCATGGGAAAGCTTTGCATTTGCTTAATTTAAATGTATATATTCTTTGCAATCTCTCCTTAACAAATTCTTTTATGACATATGCCTCCTAAGAAAGCGCAGTATTACTTGTTAGAAAGTAAAGCTCTCTTGTCCAGAATTTTTTAAAATTAATCAACATAGGGAATTAAAAACCTTGCTTAAATTTTTTTTCTGAATGGAAATGATGCTTTTATAATTTTAAATATGATAACAGCACAAAAACAATTGGCCTTTTTAATTTATGAGAAAAGACGGAGAAGTATTTCTATGTTGTGAAGAACAAAGATCTCAGAAATACTGCCTTTCATGGGACAAATCTCAAAACCTTTCAAGAAGCAATTAAGCCAGGTACACTTGAATATGCTATGCTATGAAAATGCTGAATTAAAAAACTGCGGCATATCCCCATTTCACTGCAGGTGAAGGCTGCTGCTTCTTTTCTAATGAAGTATCCTCTATCAGAAAGCTTTCAGCCAAAAGTAATAGCCCTTTCTCTAGCTGCAGATGTTCAGCAATAGGCATTATCTGAGTCAGTAGGGAAGCTGTTCACCAGATTTTAGAGGGAGATGAATATTATAATAAAAACCTGTCAGTCCTGCAGTCACAATTTCAACTCAGCCTTGACCCATAAGCAGGAAATCCACCCGCAGTGTCTTGGTTCCCCTCTGGCTTCTTTCTCAGACTATGGACTGTTTTTGCATACCATCTCCACTACTATTTCCATTAACCAGTTCATTTCTGGAAAGAAGCAGTCTTAACGCTGACAGTCCCTTCATGCTTGGTCTCTCTCTTCAGCTGCTTTATGGTACAGCCATACTGGTATTCTGTGTTGTCAATAATGCATATTTTATCAAGAAAATTTTATTATTAGCAATTAATTTGATAAGACTTTTTATTATTGCAGTCATGTAACTAGCCCATGCAAGATTTGCAGAGGACGAAATCAAGACAAAGGAAGAGCAACACATTAAAAGAAATTAAAAAAAAACAGATTATACTCTTAAATTAGGAGATTGCTGACTAGACCACAATAAAACCATTGGTAAATTGAAAAGATATGGTAGGATTTTGTTGTAGCTACTGCTATGAAGCGATTACTGAGGATACTCGAAATGAGAATATCCAAAGTGATCAGTGATCTACAGCAAGCTCAACAACCAAAAAAAAAAAAAAAAAGGAAAGAAGGAAAGAAAAAGCCAGAACAGTCAAGACCTATTTGTAAGATACTCCCCAGCCCTTAACCAGCTACCAGCCAAAATACTTAAAACACTGGGCTCTAGTCCCCAAATAAATGCAATGATCCTACTGTTTACAATGTTTTAATTACTCTTCAAAACACAGGCTGGTAGCTTTGTGCTGAATACCTTTCCATTTGTAAAAATCTGGGGAGTTGGCCTGAGGCTTTATCACCAAATCTGAGAAGGTGCCGCTTTTCTGCATTTCCCTTCCAGCTTTTCTGAATTTGCAAAAGTCTGTTTCTCCAACTGCACATCAGGGAAATTGCAGCAACCCTCAACCTAATTCATGGGGATATATGAGTGTTTAAGGAGACAATATTTATATAGTGCCTTGAGCTTCTAGGGAAACTCTGCTACATAAACACTAACTATTCTCAGGGTAATATTAGCAGAGTCTATTGAATAAAACGAGGTCTTTTATTAAAGATAGCTAACAAGAAAAATGGTCCTTCAACAAAAGAGAAAACGACTATCAGGGGATTACCCCTGAAATCATCAATCTGTCCTCTCTCATATTTCTGTCTTAGTATAAATGACAAGTATGGAGTAGGTTAGAACAGATGCAATTTAGAGGACTCACCAGACCAAGATCACATTTATATCTAGGGACATACTTTGACCTCTCAACAAGTAAATGGACAGTGGAGGCTTCTTATTTAAAATATAAGTAAGTTAGTAAATAAACAAACAAACAAACAAACACAAAAATACAATGGGAGAAACACCTAGATCACTTTGAATTAAATTGTCTTTAGGGAGTTCCTATTGTAGTTCAGTGGGTTAAGGACCCAGCATTTCTACAAGCTGCAGTGTAGATCAAAGATGTGGCTCAGATCCAGAGTTGCTGTGGCTGTGGTGCAGGCTGCAGCTGCAGCTGCAGCTCCAATTCAACCCCTGGCTTGGGAACTTCCATATACCACAGGTGTTACCATAAAAAAAAAAAAATGTCTTTAGGAGTCATGTTGTATATTCAGAGCAAAGCTGGAAAATGGGATCAAAAAGGAGATGGAAGGGAGACAGGTAGACCGGGTGCTGCAAATAGAAGAGTAAATTAGTGGCTAGAGCAGTAACTAATACCTTGTTTACACTTTACAGTTAACTAATATCCCAATTTCACTTATCCCATAAAAAAATCTTTGCAGTCATTATTATATTATCCTCTGTATTAGTTTGTTAGGGCTGTCATAAAAAAGCACCAGAGATCATTTGGCTAAAACAACATAAATTTTCTTCCTCATGATTCTGGATGTCAGAAGTCAGATATCAAGGTATCAGCAAGGTTGATTTCTTCTGAGGCTATTTTCCTTCGTTTGCAAATGTCTGTCTTCTTCTGTCTCCATATGGTCTTTCGTTTTGTGTCCCTGTTTCCTAATCTCCTCTTTTTATAAGAACACCATTCATATTGGATTAGGGCTCATCCTAATGCCCTCACTTAACCTGAATTACCTCTATAAAATCCCTATTTCCAAATGTGCAATAGTCTCCCCCTATCTGCAGGTGCAATGTTCCAAGACTCTCAGTGGATACCTGAAACCACGGATAGTACCGAATACTATATATATTATGTTTTTCCTACATACATATCATGATAAAGTTTAATTTACCAATTAGGCACAGATAGAGATTAACAACAACTAATGACAAAGTAGAATGATTATAACAACTTACTGTAATAAAAATTGTGTGAATGTGGTCTCTCTCAAAATACCTTACTGTAAAAATTTAAATGTAATGCCTTTTCCATCTGAACTAATAAGCACTTTTAAATGACCCTAACTCTTATGGTTTGAGGTATGACAGCAAAACTAGCTTGAATTTTTTTCTTCCTTCTTCCCAATTTCACAGATAGAAGAATCGTTCTTATCAAAGACCTTAGTAACCTCAGCAAATGATATTTTTTTCTCTTTCCTTAAGCTGAATACCTTCACATTTTCCCTTTAAGGAAAAACTGTGTGGCTTTTCTTTGGCATATACAAATTGTCAGCATCACTACTCTTGTGCATTGGGGGCATCATTATGTAAAATAAGGCTTTCTTGAACATAAGCATTGTGATACCACAATGGTCGTCTGATAACCAAGAGGGCAGCTAAGTGACTAAAGGTGGAGCATACTGGACAAAGGGAAGATTCATATCTGGTGGGGGGGGCAAAGAGAAAGTAAAAAAGATTTCCATCAGGGTACTCAGAACTTTGCACCATTTTAAACTTATGAGTTGTTTATTTTGGGAATTTTCCATTTAATATTTTCAGACCCCAGATGACCATGGGTAACTGAAACCTCAGAATGTAAAACTACAGATAAAGGAAGACTACTCCAGTCACATTCTGTGGTGCTAGAGTTTAGAATCTCAACAAGGGAACTTGGGAAGGAGGTGGGCACAATTCAGAACAAAATATCAGCACTGAGTGATGAAGAAGGTGATACAGGATAAACTATTTTTTTAAAGGGCAACAGACGTTTTAACTCGATCATCTGGTGGCTTGGGGTTGAGTTCTGAGTTTTGAATCCTGAGTCCTCACTCTTATGGAATGGAAAGGCTACAAGGGTCTGAGTATAGGGGAGGAGGATGAGTCAGAATGACTCCAGCATGTCTTTGGGAGATAGACTAATTCAGCTGAAGCCATTTGTAAAATATAGACCATTTTAAAGAAGGTGTTAGTAATATATTAGTCCTCGCTATTCTACAAATATCCCTAAACAAGTAAGAAGAGAAAAACAGAAACTTTTCAAGTACCAGAACTGAAAAGAAATTATACCCATATAATTAGATCTCTGACAGTGTAGCTCATTGATTACAACTTATCTCTAGTTTTCAAAGTTAGTCATAGAATAATCTATAAAAATAATTAGGGGAGATGGTGGCAGGGGGTGGGAGGCAGATTAATTAGAGGTGGTAGGGTTAGGTTTCTCTTATCCTTGCTTTGTAATACAATGTCTAGAATTGAGAATATTGTATTGCTTACAATATTTTTCTAATTCTATGCTCATTTGATAGTTCTGTCATATTTCCATGTCATTAGAAGATTTTACCCCAATAAGAGGAATAGACATTTCCACCTATTTCTTTTACCACCTCCAACACAAGGCTTATGAAGGTATCTACTGGAAAGATCCAAACACCTTGATAGAGTTTATTAGCCAAATGTCTCAGAAAATAGAGCAGAAGTGCCTAAAAAGAGTGAAGGCAAGGAGGTTAGGTGGATACTTTAACAGCATTAATTAGATTTCATTTTCCCAAAATGTATTCTTTATTCATTTTGAAAAATGATACACCATTGCTTTTTTTTTTTTAATGTGGTCCCTCTGTAAGTTTTTTTGTAGGCAGTCTGTATCATTTTTATTTAGTTTATTTTAGAAAATCCCAGAGAAAGGGGACATTCCCACCCTCTAGGCAAGAAAAGCAAAGCAGGCATCGCTAGACCAGTCTCTACCCTTAACACTTTATCAAATTGCTGAGCCTGATTTTTTTTTCATTTCTAACTTGAAAATAATAACACCTGCAGGACCAGCTTAATGAGTGTGCAATCACACAGGGCCCCCTCTTAGTCAGGGCTGAGGGCTGCATGCTTGGTTTAATGCTCTGCTGTTATGGTCTTGAAATACTTAATCATTTTAAAATAAGGAGGCTTGAATTTTCATTTTGCCCTGAATTCCACAAATTATGTAGCTGGTCCTACATACCTGCTCTCCTACCTCACAAAACCTAAAATATTGCTTTGTAAACAAAAAGTGCTCTAAATGTGTAGGCGAAGTCAAAGTTCATTCTCACAGCAGGAGACTGGAATCATGAGGAAGCACCTCCAAATGAGACTGGCTGTGAAGACAAAGTCCAGAGCAGGAATCAGCAGACCTGGCATCTAGCTTTGGGCCTTTCTCTGTCTACGTGACTTTAGACAAAGTATTTCATCCCTTCATATCCCAGTTACCTCATCTGAATAGTGCTCATCTTCACTTCTCCTCTCTGGGACATATTAGTGCCATTTGGGGAGATTTCTTAAAAATAGAGGTTCTTGGGTCTTACCCCCAGGAACTCTGAATTAACTGGTCTGGGTAGAACCCAGGTGGACCCTGAGTATTGACATTTTCTTTTCATCTTTTTTCCCCAAAGGTACTGGCATTTTTAAAAAGTTCCTAGATGAGCAAGAATGTGGAATATAAATTGGTAGGACTACTTTGGAAAATGAGTGGTGGTATATACTAAACTGAACACACACATATACCATGCTCCAGCAATTCCATTCCTGGGTGCATGCCCAACAAATTACTTACATGTGTTCCCCAATTATTTATATGGCTGCACCAATTTCAATAGCCAAAAACTGCAACCAACCCAAATGTCCATCAATAGTAGAATAGGTAAATAAACAGCAGCGTAGTCATAAATGAAGCACTAAGCAACAACGAGAATCAATGCATCACTGCTACTTGCAGACTCTCACAAATGCCATGTTAAGCAGGAATAAAAAACAGACAAATACATAACAGCATAATACACTATTATTCCATGGATATAAACTTCAAACATAATTTAAAAGAGTACAGTATTCAAAGTCAGGACAGGGGCTCCTTCTACCAGAAGGTAATGACTAAGAAGAACATGGGGGCTTCTGAGCGTTGGGAATGTTCTGTTTCCCTTTCTGGTAGTGGTCACATGGGTATAATCACCTTGGAAGAATTAATTTAGCTAAACACTCATGGTTTTACATTATATCCCAGAAATAACTTATTGTTATATTTCAATAAGTTAACATGAAAAAAATGTCTATGTAATTTTAACATGCAGCCAAGGTTGAGAATCACAAGATTAGGTATCTCTGATGCCCCATACAATGCAAAACGTGTTTGTTAGACTTTCCTCAGACCTTCATTGTTGTTAAGGTTGAGGAACACTAATGTACTTCATGCTTCATTGATACCTGTTATTTTCCCTCTAGTCTCACAAATTCACCTTCAACGTGAAAAGGTCCCTCTAGTTGCTTGTACTACAAGCTGTTTAATCTGGTGGTCAAAAGGTCAGTGATTCAATCTTGTACAAACTATTTGATCACGGAACAAACATTTCTTTATATCCAAGTGTTTATTCTCTCATTTGTTCATCATACATTTCATAGATAATCAATAAAGAGGGGGAAGGAGGTCTTGAAAACAATAATTGGTGAGCTGACCTTCTGCAAGCACAAAGTGATAAAGACAGCAGAGTGAGTGTGCTCCATCTCGTCCAGTTATCCTGGAGACTGCCTGTCTCTTCAACATCTCATGGCAACAAATAACAGGCAGTCTTTTTGCCCTCTGACAGAAAAAAAGTATGTTGGGGAAATGAATTTTTTAAATCAACAAAAACATCTGATAGAATTCAGGACTGATTTATCAAGAAAAACCAATGGTGCTTCCTCCATCCCCTGCGGCTCTGAGCACCCAGTCTAAATGTGCAAGTGAGGTAACAATGAGTTATTGGCATTATACCCTCTCAGCTCTTTGCACCTTAGAACACAGAATCCAAGAGATGTGTGTGAATAAGATCAAGAAGACAAAGCCTCCACTCTTCCAGATAGCAATCAGAAGAGTACTCAGCTGAAGTGCCTCTCCTACCATCTAGGAGACCCAATTCTACATCCTTGCTGACATCCACAGACCCAGAGACAATGTGGAGCAAAGAGACTCATGACCCCAATGAATGTTTTATGTATTTTCTTCAGAACAAAGGTTGCTAAAAAAAAGCACAGTCACTGTGGCACACTGGTGGCAGATGTAAGGAAATTTTCTTGTAGCCTCAAAGGCACAGGAATAAGAAATGAGGCTTATGGATGATTACATTTTACAGTGTTAGGTAGCAGGGTAATAGAGGTGGTATTTACATTTTAAAGAAAAGAGAACTGTCTCAAGTTGTATTTAGAGCCTTATACCCTTTAAAGAGAAAAGGAAACCCATTTTTATACACTCAAGCTGCAAAGATTGAACTAAAAGCAGTTTAATCAAAGCAGAAGTATGACAAAAACCTTAAAAAACTCCATGTTTTAAATCAACCAATTTGAAGTTCCAAAACAGGATCAGATTTCTTGGAGAAATTGTCTAAAAAGTTTGCAAATTTGCATATACCTTTGTTAACCAAACTTGCAATCTAACAATTTTTCAACCAATAAAATGAGGTTCTTATGTCCTAAAGTTTTTGACGCTTATAATAAAAATGCATAGGTTAAACGTAGATTAAATAAAGGAAAATTATCTTTTCCTTTTTCTCTCTCAAAATACATGCATTCCAAAGCAAATATGAGAAATTTCAATGTTGCTTAATTTTTTATTTGTAATTATGAACTTATAATCGCAGTTAACTAAATGTTAACACATGATTAATACACAATGGAGATCAGTATTGGGGAAAGTCTATCCCACTGATTTAAAATTATTTTTTATATCCAGATTTAATATTATCAGTGGATCACACTGAATATTCACTGAATAGCTACTGTTAATAACAGCCTGTCCTTGATATTATAGGAGACAGATGTCTATGGAAAACCCTTGCCTTCAGGGTACTTAAAGTCTCTGACGGGTAAGACAGCAACATAATGATACGACATGTGTGATAAAGGCTGTAATATTGCAGCCTTAGAGAGATTCTAAACTTAGGCAGTTAAGTGTAGATTTGTCAACTAGACTTCATAAAGAGCGGCCAACTCACATAATTGGAGTGTTCCAGAGAGAAGAAAGCATGAACAAAGCCATAAAACTGTGTTTCATAAAATGTGGCCTATTAACAACATGCATTAAAATCCCCTTAAGAAAATGAAACTGTGAGCCACATCCCTACATCTAAGGCCCAAGAATATATATTTTTAAGAGCATACTAGCATTTTTAAGAACATACAAGCAAACCAGCATCAAGGATAGACTGCAAATAATATGTTCAAATTAAAGACTAATACAGAGAAGAATAGAAGAGGCCTGGGAAAGCGGCTTGAAATGGTGAATTAAAAAGAATGTGGACCTCTCTGAATAAAGAGTGTGGACTTTTTGTGAATAAGGAAACCAACTGAAGTATTTTGAGAAGAGGAGTAACAAGGTCTGGTAGCATTCATTGATTGAGCAGCAATGTATAGGACAGAGAGTAGAAGGCAGGCTGGGAGAGGCAGGGGGTAAAATACAGTGGCTACTCCATTCATCCAGACACCAGGCCATAAGCTCAGGTGGATGAATGGGAAGGAACAGAGTGAATTAAATGGCTATTGAGAAAATGAAAGGAAATATAAAATTCTCAGGCCGCTCCATCACCATGTTTAAAGCAAGACAAAGGCCACTCTCTGATACAAAAAAGGCTAAATTTCTCCTTATCTGACCAATACCACCTTTCTCTGAGTGGATTCTTTGCCAATGATAACCCTAGAATTGTTTAATTCCATCTCTATTTTTTAGATAAAAATTATTAAGAATCCCAATAACTGGATGTTCCTGATTCTTTTTAAAATTGAGATGGAATTAATATGAGTTTAAAGTATACAATGAGTAAATCTGATACATTTATATATTGCACCAGGGTATTAGCTAAAACTTCTATCACATTCCATTTCTTTTTTATGGTGAGAACAATTAAGATCTCATTTCTAAGTAACTCTTAAATTTACACTGCAGTATCATTGCTATAATCTCTATGCTGTGCATTAGATATCCAGAATGTATTTATCTTCTAGTTGCAAGCATGTACCCTTAAACAATATCTCCCCACATCTCCCCCTAGGCCCCCTAGGTCATACCATTCTACTCTCTAAGAGTCTAGCTTTTTTGGCCTCCTCATATAAATGATATCACTGTATTTCTCTGACTCATCTCACTTAGCATAAAGCTTACTTCTTGATAGCCTTCAGTCAATGACAGACTTCTACTTCCCTAATCCCTCCTCAAAATTATCCAAAATAAGTCCAAATCCAATTTTTAAAAAGCCCCTCCCAACTGCTCTAACGGAAACACTTCTGAGGTTTTCCTAGGATGTTTTCTCCCTTTCTACAGCAACCTAAACAGACCTAACTTTGCTTTGACCGTAAGTGTGCTCCCACTAATAGTACCACCAAAAGGAAAAGAGGTGTCAGTAGCACAAGATGATTTCCGACTGCGGAACTTGAAAAGAGAGAATGATATTCGAGAGAAAAATGGGCACAGACAACATGTTTATAGGATTCCAGCAGTGGAAGAGACATAAAGAAAAAGTAGAAAAAAAGCACCCTGGCACAAAGGTGCCACCGTTAATCTGATAGAGTATCTTCCGCCTTGTCTAGTCCTGTACAGCTTTCAAAGATCCTTATTAAAGTACCCTCAGTGGCTTCTGACTAAGCAACTTTTTTTTTTTTTTTTGCACAGCGTTACTGGACAGAGAAACATGTCATTATCTAGCTTACATTATTCAGCCTTAAAAAGGAAAGAAATCCTGCCATTTGTGACATAGATGAATCTGGAGGATATCATGCCAAGTGAAATGAGCCAAACATAGGAAGACAAAAACTCCATGATCTCACTCATATATGAAATTTTAGAAAGTCAAATTTATAGTAACAGGGAGGAGAATGGTGGTTACCAGGATTGGAGGAGGTCAAAAGGTACAAACTTTCAGTTATAAAACGAATCAGTTCTAGAGACCTAAGGTATAGTATGGTGACTATAGTTAGTAATAATGTTTATATACTTGAAATTTGCTAAAAGTAGATCTAAAGTGTTCTCAACATGAAAAAGAAAAACAGCAACTACATGAAGTTATAGATATATTAATATGCTTAAATGTGGTGATCACTTACATATATAGATCTCAAAACATCATACTGTACATCCTAAATGTATACAACTTTTAGTTGTCAACATAGCTGAGTAAATCTGGGAAGAAAAAGTTCATGAAAACAATGAGCTCTTCTGTCCATGCTGCTGTGTTCTCAGCACCAGAAGTAGCATATCATATAAACGCTGAATACATACATGTTCAATGATTGAAGAGGAAAAACAGAATCCAGAGGTGTTGATCCACAATATGCTAGGAATTTGGCCTGCTTTTCATCAGTGCATCAGTTCTGGGAGCAATAGACAGAGTTCCTGGTGACAGGAATAAAAAGTAGAGATGATTTCAAGAACTTTACAAGTGAATGCAACAGAAACCTCAAACAAACTAGTCGTATAGGATCTGAGGGAGTATCACCATTCAAAGTATGCATCTCAGACAAACAGACCTGAGTTCAAATCCCAGTTCTACCACCTGTACCCCAGGAAAATCACTTAAATTCTCTAAGCCTCCATTTCATCAACAGTGAGTTGGGAAAAATAATGCCTAAGTCATAAACTCATATGATTGTAGTAAGGGTTATATAAGCTAGTTAATGTAAAGCACTTTACACACTGTCCACCACATGGTTAGTGATCAATAAACAACACCAACACAATGAAAACCATAGCAACAACAAAACCACAATGAGACACCACCTTATATCTATTAGGATGGCTACTACTGAAAATACAAGTGATGGTGAGGATGTGGAGAAACTGAAACCTTTGTGAATTATAAGCGGGAATGTAAAACTGTACAGCCACTATGGAAAACAGTATGGCAGTTCCTCAAAATATTAAAAGTAGAATAACCACATGATCTACCAATTCCACTTCTAGGTATATGCACAACAAATTGAAAGCAGGGTCTCAAAAAGATGTTTTCCACATTCATACAAGCATCATTCGCAATACCTAAAAGGTAGAAGCAACTCAAGTGTTGATTAACAGGAGGATGGATAAAGAAAATTTGGTACATACATAAAATTGAATATTATTTAACCTTAAAAAGTAATCCTGACAAATGCTACGACATAGATGAATGTTGAAAACATTATGGTAAGTAAAGTAAATCAATCACAAAAAGGACAAATACTCTAGGATTCCACTTATATGAGTTATCTAGTTTAGTCAAATTCATAGAGACAAAAAAGTAGAACGGCAGTTTCCAGGGCCTGGAGGGAGGGGAGAATGGGGAATTTGTGTGTAATGGGTATTAAGTTTCACTTGCTCAGGATGAAAAGAGTTCTAGCAATTGGTTGCTCAACAACGTGAATGTACTTAACACTAGTGAACTGTACTCTGTATACCTCACCACAATTTAAACACAATTTAAATGCACACAGCAAAACTGCAATAATGCACAAAAGAAAAGATGAGTTATGTCCACCAGAGGTCTCCCTTACTCAGAGCTGGGCCGGCATCCAAAACTGCCGGGTAGCAGCAAACCTCTTCAGAGCAGTGCCTGGCAGCTTTTGTTTAGGGCACTCTGTGTGGGTCAGACTGACCTGCTGATAAGGGAGAAGCTCAGGTAACTTTAGGAAAAGCTGTTGTTTCCAGAATTATTCCCCTGATATTTTTATATTAAAGTAATTAGATGAGTGGGTGTCACAAAGAAAGCATGGTGCAACAAAAGCCAAACTTCAGAAGGAAGATTATAAAGATAGAGAATTCCAACCCCGGGGAAGAAAAATGAATGATCAGGAAAGTAAGCCACAATTGTACATGAGTGGAGGAGTGGGTCACTAAGAGGCCAGGAGGCAAGTTACATCTGTTGGGGTATCAGCTGAGTTCTACACTCTGAACTGGCCATGGGTCTCTATCTTACCTGGATGTTTTAGAACTATGTATCTTCCTACTAGTTTTTCAGGCATACTGTGAAACAGAGAGGAAAAAGATCAACAAATATAGTGATTAGGTAGCCCATGTGGGGTCTGGAGAGAACATTTTCCGTATGTTGTTGGAATTTGAAGTTATATTAATTGCAACAGATCAAAGAATGAGAGTGAAGTGAAAAGTGGAAGGAACAGATAGTGATCATAGTTTTAAGAAAGTTGTTTTGAAAGGGAAGAAAAAAATAAGACCATTAGTCTTTGAGGTCAGCAGGGACAAGGATGAAAGATAGCAATGTTTTCTTTCCTTCTGCGGTAGAATGGATGAAGCTTCCACTCCCCAGATATCCAAAACCCTAAGCTACACATATGATCCTTATATGGCAAAAGGGACTCTGCAGATGTGATTAAGGTTAAGGAGCTTGAGATGGGGAGATTATCTGCGTGGACCAAATTGAATCGCATGAGTCGTTAAAAGTAGAGAATTTTTCCTGGCTGGGTCAGAGATGCCATCTTGCTGGCTGGGAGGGCAAAATGGGGCCATGAACTAATAAGGAAGGCAGGTGGTCACTATAGCTAGAAAGGTAAGAAAATAGTGTCCACTCTAGAGCCTCCAGATGGAACTAACCCTTCTAACTCCATGATTTTAGCCCAGTGAGGCCTGTGTCAGACATCTGACCTCCAAAACTGCTAGATAATACATTTATATTGTTTTAAGCCAATATATTTATGGTAGTTTGTTACGTCGAAAATGGAAAACTAAGACACCTCTTTATAAGCAATTTTTATCAGATTTGATATTATTTAATCAAATAATATAGTGTAGCAGAGCATAAAATCATGTTACATGGTATGGTAGTAATGAAAGCATTAAATCGAGGTTAATAAATACAGTTGCCATATATTCAAGTGTTACACGTATACCAGTTGTTCTAGAGAATACCCGCTTGCTATTAAGAGGTTTCTTGAGAATGGAAAGTATTCATTTTGAAAAGTAACATAACAAAGAACAGGGAGAAAAAGCATCTTTAAATAAAGGAAACATTGCTTCTAATTCCATTCATCATTTACTCAACACATATTTACTGAGTGCTTTACCAATGTCCTATTCTATAGCAGCTTGTGGTGACAGAACAGAAAACAAGACAAATACTTGCTCTCCAAGAGCTTACATTCTAGGGTAGACTATATCAATAAAAAATAAGTACATAAAATATGTCACGTGATGATAAATGCCTAAAAGAAATAAAATTAAATTCAGGAATATGGGGTGAATGAAAAGGATAACCAGGGAAAGACTTTCTGAAAAAGTAAACTCAGAGATGCCACCTGAATAAAGGAGGAAATATATGTATATTTGGGGACATGTATCCCAGGCAGAGGGAACAGTAAGTGCAAAGGCCCTGGGGTGTGTGCACATTTGATGAGCTAAAAGACAAGTAGGAAATCCCATGTATGTAGCACAGGGAGGACAGGAAAAATGGGAAAAGAGCTCAGAAAGGAATGAATGGGAGAGCCAAATGATAAGACCTTATAGATCATTTTTAAGACTTTAGCTTTTACTCTAAGACATGAAGCCATTGGAAAGAAGGTTTTGAACAAAGCCATAAAATGACCCATGTTAAGTATTAAAATAACTACTCTGAGTGCTTGCTATTTATTTAGTTAGTTAGTTAATTAGTTTTTTCGGGTCACACCCATGGCATATGGAGGTTCCCCGGCTAGGGGCCTAATCAGAGCTACAGCTGCCAGCTTATACCACATCCACAGCAATGCCAGATCCAAGCTGCATCTGAAACCTATACCACAGTTCATGGCAATGCCAGATCCTTAACCCACTGAGCGAGGTCAGGGATTGAACCCACAACCTCATGGTTCGTAGTCAGATGGGTTTCTGCTGCACCATGACGGGAACTCCATATTTTTTTATTTTAATTTTTTTTCATTTTTAAAGTTTTATAGAAGTATAGTTGATTTACAAGGTTGTGATAATTTCTGCTATACAACAAAGTGATTCAGTCATATATGTACATACATCATTCTCTTTCAGATTCTTTTCCTGTATAGATTATCACAGAATATTGAATAGAGTTCCCTGTGATATACAGCAGGTCCCTGTTAGCCAATTATTCCATATACCTCAGTGGATTACAACATTATAATAAAAGCAAATATTTGGAAGCAATATGAAAATACAATGATAGAGGAATGATTAAGTCAATTGTATAATGAAATAGTAAGTATCTATGAAAATACTGTTGTTTATACAGTTGTGGAAATATATTTGTAATATACTATTAAGTAATAAAAAGCATACTGAAAAATAATTATAATGTAATCACATAACTTGCTATACATAAAGATTATAGAATTCTTGTCAATGTATACACACACATGTACACACACTATCAATAGTTTTAGTAGATTTTAATTACATTTATTCTCTAAATTTTTCTATAATTGTACATTTTGTTGATAGGAAAAAATAGAAAAGTTATATAGATGTTTTAACAAGATTTATATTGACAAGGAAATGTTTATGGCAGAATGCTAAAAAAAAGGAGAGAATATAAAATAACACACAGAATGATAACAAGTTAATAGAAAAAAAATTTGAGTAGAGAAAGGCTATAAGGAAATAACACTGAAATATTCACAATAGTGGCTTTTAGGTAATTTTTTCTGTTAAGCTTATAAATATCTGGATTAAGTATATACGTATTTTTAAAAAGCCATTTTAAGGCTTTTTATTTGTATTGTTCTGCTTGCCTCCCTAGCTGGATTGGTTCATAAACTTAAAGCAGCTAAGAAATTGATTTCTGTTTTCTGTTTTCCTTTTTTACATCCCCTATTGCTATAATTGTGAAAAAAAAGCTTGGGGCTAATTGATTTCCCACTTCATCTTTGCCTTTCTACCAAGATCACATTCTTATCTTAAATCCAGCCCTTGCTGCTACTGTTTCTGCCTCCTCTATTTCACCCTGGGATGGTTGGTCTGAAATATGATTCATTATTTTGAAATATGAGCATTAATCACAATGGAGAAAACACTGTGCAGGTAGAAGGAGGAAAATTTGGACTTTTATAAAGTAATGACTAATACTGATATCCACAAAGGGATTTCTATGTAGAAAGGATATTATTTAACAAAAGATAAAGATGAGGTCTCTGACATCCTGAGTATTAAAAAAAAAAAAAAAGAGCCATGATTATTAAGACCTAGCAGGAGGGTGATATAGCTCTGAGTCACCAAACTAGATTAGGTCCTCAAGGAAATCTGTAAAATTAAGTCTATAAAGGCTGGCCCAGCTGGTTAATTAGCACACTGTACAGCAGATTATGTTTTATAGTTTGATTTTTATATTCTAAGCTACAACCTAATAAGTCAGGCCAATTACATTACCTAGGACTTGACTTCTTCTTTCTCCTATGAGCTCACCAGCAATCACTAAACTTGCATTTATATACAGTGAAGACCATTTTTATTATACCTGGTTGCTCAAACCTCTGAGTTAAAAAGCATGGACAGTGAAATGCTTCCAGATTGGCTAACCCACAGAATGCTATGTTCAGAACCCAACTAGTGCCAGCCAAAGGAAATGATTCATTTACTAAGGTTGTAATTACAGCTATGAAACAGCTGGTTCTGGGTTCTTTCCCCCGGCTTAAGCTACTTTCTAACATCTGCTAGTATGTGTAGAGAAAGGCACTGACTTCTTATACGTATCTTCTCTTAGACAGAAAAGAATGTTATATTTCAGAGGGCTTAGAGTGTTTAATCAGAATAAACAAGGTATTGCAAACTATTCCATTTAGAATGGATAAAAAACAAGGCCCTACTGTATGGCACCAGGAACTATATTCAATCTCCTAGAATAGACCATGATGGAAAAAAAACATTTTAAAAAGTGGCTGAGTCACTTTGCTGTACTGTTGATGATGGCACAACACTGTACATCAACTGTAATAAACAAACAAACAAGATATCAAACACTGGGGGGCCAAGATGACCAAATACATGAACTTGAAAAGGACAGTATACTTAAGATCTTGTGAAATCTTTTAATTAAGACCCATGTCATGCATGCCATTCTAGAATAGGCTCTATTTGTTCACCGGTTCCAGATGATGACAATGATGGTGATGCTAATGGTGATGAAGATGGTCTGCAATTGCCTTGGCTCTACAGTTCCACTCGATTATAGAATCTATTTTATTGTTTCACTTTATACAATTCATATTCTCTCTCTCATACACACACACACACACACACACACACACACACAAAGTACAGATAAACTTCATTTTTTCCTCTATGTCTTTATTTTTCTATTTTCTTATATTTTCCTATGCTGTTTCATTAGCTCAAAATGCCTTTCTTTTACCTTGCCAAAGCCTCCTGTCAGAATCGTATTCGTCCATACCTATAATCCAAATAAGCTTTTTCATGAACATTTCCCTGCTTGTTTCCAACTAGATGCTAATGTAAGATGAGTCAGGAGAGTGCAGTTGTCAAGAAAGCTTGCTGGATCCATTCTACATAAGGGCATCTCTCAGTGTGGCACTTCTTATCTGCAAGATGTTAGGCAAGTAGCTTAACCTCTCTTTACCGGTTTCCTTATCAATAAAATGAGAGCAATAAATAGTATCTTCTATAAGAATAATATTAGATAGCACTTTTAAATTTCCTAAAATGGTGACTGGTAGGTAGTAAGTGCCCAAAAGCTATTTTTATTAGGTTCTGCTGCACAAATCTCTCTCTATCCAAAGCACCACTTGTGGAGAAAATACACGAAGCTTGAGGTTACATGAAGAAAAATTAATAGCTTTTCTGATGACCTCCTCCGAATGGAATTAATAAAGAGATCCAGCATTCCATTCAAGAACTGCCGGTCTCAACATAAATATTCACCCTCATGTTCCTGATACAAAGCGATAATTTGGTACACTCTGGGTGATTTAGAATAGGTACAAGTTTTTGGTTTTGTTTTTATACTGTTTTGGCACTCCGTGTTAATCCTGTTTTAGGTAATATCTCACTGCTACAAACCTACCCCTTACATTCTCAGGGTATAAACTCTAAGAATATATTTAATACTAAATAGACCCCTGACATTCACATAGTAGGAAGTACAATAACAGTAATGAATCAGATTTAGATAACAGTACTAGAACAATTAGCAATAATTACCAGTTTTATACAAATGGAAGAATCTAACTGCTTTTTAAGGAAATAGGTGATGGGAATGATTCCCAATGAATTTTAAGGATTGGAATTTGAACTGAATGAATTACTTTGAGGATGCTAAGCAAGGACCAGAATTTTGACACTTCCATTTCCAAGAGAAAAGCATAATTGAGAATTTAGTTCTTCAGAGACTTGAATTATATCAGACAGTGAATTACCTCATCTTTTAAGATCGATAAACCACATCAAGGTTTAGAACTAGATTCCTCTTTCAAGCCATGAATATAATGAGATGACACAGCAAATTGCCTAAGGAAGAAGATAACACTAAGAAAATGAAAGTCATACTAACTGAATGTCAATACCATTAGCATTTGTTAAGGATAAAAGAAGGCACTGTAGCAACTTTGAAGATGCATTCAATAAGTAAATTCATATTTGTTCTGATCCTCCAAGGGCCTACTCTGGGGAATAAATGAGTTAAAGGAGAAGTATAAAGGGCAGAGAGTTGTCAGAGTATGTTATTATTTACACATACTCTGAAAAAGATGTTTACTACCAAGTTCTGGAAATAGTTGCTAAATTTCATGTCTGTGCTTCTTTCTGAAAATTGCATGCTTTGTGTGTGTGTGTGTCTTACGGTAACAGTTTTGTCTTGTTTTGTTTTAGAGAATATTTAATGTCATGATTTTACTTAAGGTCAGTACAGAGATACAGATTTCCTAAGATAGCTTTCCTTAATAGAAAACGGTCTCTTTTGAAAATGTGCATACACAGGAACATGGCAAGACTTTCTAATATCTAGTGATAATTTATCCTTATGATAAAATCGAACCATTAACCAACTGAAAAACAGCTTGATTTTATCTTTATTTTTTATTTTTTATTTTTGGGGCCTTTTTGTCTTTTTTCTAGGGCCACACCTGCAGCATATGGAGGTTCCCACGCTAGGGGTCTAAACAGAGCTGCAGCCACTGGCCTACACCAGAACAACAGCAATGCCAGATCCAAGTCTCTTCTGCAACCTACACCACAGCTCACAGCAACACCAGATCCTTAACTCACTAAGCGAGGCCAGGGATCGAACCCACAACCTCATGGTTCCTAGTCGGATTCATTTCCACTGCGCCATGACAGGAACTCTGATTTTGTCTTTAGAGTCTTAAGAACACCTTTACTACTGGGGCCAAAATGAATGAAACTAAGCTATTTCATCTTCCTGACTCCTTGAAGAAAATTACCTTGACCGTCCTTTACTTACAGAACTATCTACCAGGCAGAGAAGCTGGAAAGGCAATACTGGTCTGTCAAAAAGGCTTTGTCCTTTTTTGCATGCAATGCATCATCAGTGAGGACAGAAGATGATCAGTACAGGCAGGTGAAGATACACAGGGATACACTCTAAAATTATATCATATTTGGTAGCCACTAATCCAATTTACAGACTCATCTTGAAACTTAAATGTTAACCTCAATACTCACTCTCATTTCCAGTCAATGTCTGTCTATTCCCCCCTCTAAATAGCTCATGAATCCACCCTTCCTTTCCATTCCCTCTGCCACTGGAGCAACCTTAATTTATTTCTTTCTAGGTAAAGGAGATGAAAGCTTTTGGAGGAGTGGTTATGTTGGCATTTGTAAATGAGGGCACAAATCATCACTCATAGGCATGAATTATATGAGTCAATATCTTTGATAGAGGAAAGTCATCAAATTCTAAGAGCCCATTTTTAGAAATTTTAGATTCAGTTATTCTCATGAACTGGCTTAAAAGGTTAACCCAGAGTCCTGAGGGATTACATACTGGGACTCCAGATCATAGGAGAATATGAGGAAGAGAGAAAGGGTCACACTTAAATCACATGCATTTAACATGCAACAATACTTTTACAGAAGATACAATTTTAAGGTCACCATTAGGGAAAGCCTTTAGAAAATACACCTCTGAAGCACAGTATTATTCAGCATGTGAGGAGTCTATTTTGTAGATGGAAGAACCTGGATTTTCCTTCTTGCAGGACTGCACACCAGCCATGCCAGTGGGGATCAGAGGACTGCCCTGACCTACAGCAGCATACCAAGAACCTCCCAGGAGCTGGCATCACCACAGCATAATATGGCCCAAGTCCAAGAAGATTTCATCAAGTTCATAGATGTTCTCAGCCTCTGGTACATCAGAATCTCCAGAGTCAAAATTCAGATGCCTGGTCCCTAATCCAAAAGATTCAGAATCAAACCTTTGATTGCTGAAGACCAGTGGGTTCAACCAGGGTGCCAGCTACAACTGACACAGATGAAGTAAATAATAATAATTGCAACCTCTAATCGGGTACCTACTGTGTGTTAAGTTCTTTGCTCAGTGTTATGTGTATATCATCTCATTTAATATTTAACCTTCAAAATAATGTGAAGTAGATGTTTTAGCCCCATTTTAACCACCAGGAATCTGAAGCTCAAGAAGCAATTCTAGCTGGTAGGTAACAGAGCCAGAATTCAAACCTGGCTCCAGTTTATGCCAAATCCAAACCCATTCCCTATCACTACACAATACCTCCTCTTTGAGATTCTATCATAGCTGTAAGCCCTACATAGATACTTACTCTATAAGCTTGGATTACTGAGTGAGGAGTTAGGGAGAGCATGGATCAGCGTATCTTATTACTTCCTTTGACCTTTTATTAGAAAACTGTTATTTCCTTTTTTAAGAACTCATCAAGATAGGACCTAACATTAAGTTAAATGAGTTGATGGCAGCATAACATATTTTTATCCACAGAGTGCTAACAGAAACTTAGTTTGGGAAATACCAAAATTTTAAATGGCTTCCACATCCTTCCCGGTGTTTGGTAAGCAAACAGGTTTCTTGGATTACTCATGTGCCCTGAAGTCTGTTTAGAGATTCTAATCTATCCATCCAAGTCTTCTAGACCTGTTTTGAGGCCTTCCAAGTCCCAAATCAGAGATTCATCAGGTTTTTCTACATTAGGTTTTCCTACAAATTTTCCTACATTTCCTCTTTTATCCTGATGCCAGAAGCTCACTTTTAGTTGACTTGACTGATCAGGGCACAACAGTACTATTTCTTTTTTCTCTTTTTTCTTTTTCACCATTTATTCCCCTCAAAAAACTAGGTTCATAACTTTTGAGATCACAGAGTAAAATCCCTTCAGCAGAACTCTGTTAAAAATTTTAGAGTTATTTCTGTGATGGGCCCTTTTTTTAAGCTACTCAAAAACTCCACATTTGTTTGGAATATGTCACTATGTTACAACAGAATCTATGTACCAGTCTGTAAATGGCAATTTTAATAAAAAACAGAGAAAAAGGATCAAAGTCGAACAATCAACACTAAAATTAATCATTACTATATTTTGAAGTAAGAAGTAGGGAAGGTACCATGAATTTCACAAATTAGCAACTAGTGTCAGAGATAATAACCAGTGGCCCATTTCTTTTCTCTGGCCATAGGATCCTGGCACAGAAGCACCTTGACACCCTCGTGTGCTCATCCTTCAAATCTGACTACCTCTGCCCTCTCCTCCTGTGCACACTTATCACCTGACACAGCTCAAGTCCAGTTGGAGCCAAAGACTGATGAGCACAAACTCTACCCAGTTTCTAATTGCCAGGAATTCATATAGAAGGGGATATTTGAAAATGGAAGACCATTTGTAAAGTTCTGGCCAATTTATATATTTTGTCTGAGTGTAATTTAATGAAGAAGAGGTTTGCATCATAACTTGCATGACAAGGTAGACTGCTGCTCATTTTGTAACCTGAAATAGAGATCAAAAGATTTCTTTAAGGCACCTGACTATAATATAATAACAAGATTAGATAGATAGACAGACAGACAGAGAAACAGAAATTCCGTGTCTTTCTGTCCCAAATAGCTGGCATATTGTATCACTAATATTCCCTTGGTTAGAAACATAGACTAGAATGGAGAAAGTGTGGGAATGATTCATCAAACATAAAAAAAAAAAAAGGAAATTCTCCTTTCTGAGCATGAAACAAAGCTAAAGCAAGGATTGTGTGATCCTGTTGGTAAATGAGAAACAGCTCACAGTTCATAATCATGCATTTTAAGAATTAATAAAAGATAAACTTGTTCCCATTATATAAAATGATAAGAAAGCTATTCTATATCAATGAAATGTTCGATTTATCATGTTTGCCTATTTCAGTAAGTACAATTTTATTTATTTTTTCTTTTTAGGGCCACACCTGTGGCATATGGAAGTTCCTGGGATAGGGGTCAAATTGGAGCTGCAGCTGCAGGCCTACACCATAGCCACAGCAGTATGGATTCCAAGCCACATCTGTGATCTACACCACAGCTGATGGCAATGCCAGATCCTTAACACATTGAGCGAGGAGGCCAGGGATCAAATTTGCATCCTCATGGTTACTAGTCAGGTTCTTAACCAGCTGAGCCATGACAAGAACTAGTAAGTGCAATTTTACACTTAAAGCATTCAGAGGCCTGTTTATCTCACAGCCCATTTGTGATAGGCATTCAGTCTTTGCCAGTGTTTTGTTCTCTTCTATCCCTAGGCACATAGAAAGATTACACTTCCCAGAGATACCGAGCCATGGCCATTCTTAACTCATGGAATATGAGTAAAGGCAAATATTATCTTTTCCAGGTGAAAGTATTTGACAGTATTTAAGCAGACCACCATTCCTTGGCCACTGTGCCCATAATTTTCCCAGTAATTAAGTCTCCATCAGTTTCAGTCACAGGAGAGGATGATATAAAATAGAACTTCCCTCTGCACTCCCATTACCAATGTGCAAAAGATATAGTGTAAGAAATAAACCTTTGTTGTTTGAAGCTGTTGTTAAGAAGAAATTTGGGAGTTGTTTCTATTGCGGTATAAACTAGTTTATCAAAACTGATACAAATACCTAAAGTAAGATTCTCTTTGGTCCTATTGGAAATAGTGATGATATCATTGAATAATAATTTTGAGGAAATCATTTTGCATGTATGTATTTAAAATGAATAATATGCTCAATTACTAAAATTAATATTTATAATTTATCAAATACTTTTTCCCTGATCGTTGTTCTAAACACTTTACATATATTATCTCACTTAATATTAAGAACAATACAATGAACATTTGAATTAACACAGGGAACTGAGAGATCATTTAACTCAGACGCCCAGGTCCCTAAACATGGTTAAGTGGTAGGTCTGGGATAAGAACCTGCATCTGTCTGAGGTCAGATCTTTGCCTTTAAACGCCATGAAGCTTCCTTGGTGTTTTGTAATACAATGCCTAATTGCATCTCCATAAATAAAAAGGTTTGATTCCAAAAATAAATAAGTACAGATTGCTGCCTGGGTCTAAAGCTTCCAAATATTCTCATAGCTTGGATCCACAGCAAGAACTTTGAGCCTGGGCTGCCAAACAACATGATGAAGCAAAAATTAACATTTCTATATCTATGCAAGTTCAGTTTAGATTAATTCAACTGAATTTTCTCAACTGCTTTTGCAAGATAATTATCCCCAAATCCTAGAGCAACCAACCACGGTATGTAATCAACTAACTTTTCTCTGTATATAAAATAGCACTAGTTATGTAACATCCTTGTGAGAACTAAGAAAATAATCACTCAAACATCTCTGTATGGTTCAAATGAGGACTCCTAGTTAACAAAGGCTGCTAATAGTTTCATCTTAACTGGATTTAGCTGCCCAACTTTATCTCAACATCCTAGAAATATTTCCAGTTTTCCTTCCAGATATGACTTATCAAGATATGACATACTGAGGTACTGAGTATGATGCATTGATGTTTTATATATACATAAACATATGTACACTATATTTGTTATATATGAATATTAATATATGCATAAATTATGCATATGACATATGCATTTGTGTATATGTAATTATGCCATACACATACATATACAAATATACACGTATACTTTACATATATAATAATCCATTTAATCTTAATATCAACCTTAAATAAATCTGAGCTACACATTTTTTTTTTCACATGAAATAATAATGACTTAATACATTCTCTGATGCCTCTTCAAACTCTTCTGACTCTCAGGTGATAAACATGCTCATATTCTCATAACAATTCTCCTTCTACATCTCTCAACCTTAAATTCTGTTAGTCCTTCACCAACAAGCTTTTGAAAACGAATCCATGTTTCTCACCTCCAACTAGAGACCGCAAAGTCAGGAATCAAAACCACATGATACTGATATCAAAGCCAGTGGTTTAAGTCTTATACCACAGGCACATTCAGATATTCATATTTCTACATTTTTTTCTGGCTGCAAGGTACACGAAATATGTAGCTTATGTGGTGGGTCTGTGGGCAAAAGACAAACTCAGACTAAGATAGTAGGGTCTCTGCTATAAGAGTTTATTGGACAAATCTGTGAAGCCAGTGGTCATGAACTCGACCTTCGTACCACAGCCTGCTGTTGCAAAATTATTTTTACTTCCCTTCAATGTCATCACTCTCTACTCATTTCTCACTTTTCACAAAGGCAAATCCCAGGCTCAGCCATCAGAAAGACCTATCACTTTAGAGCACTTCCTAACATCAATTTTTTTCCTGGAGGAAAGAGAGGAGAGAAACACAAAAACTGTTTGATTTTCAATTCAGTTGTATTTGAATTGTCAATGGCTGCTTACCTTAAGCAAAGTTGTACTTTTTTATATAAAAAAAATCCATCCATGGAGTTCCTATTGTGGCTCAGCAGTTAACGAACCCAACTAGCATTCATGAGGACACAGGTTCAATTTCTGGCCTAGCTCAGTGGGTTAAAGATCCAGCATTGCTGTGAACTGTGGTATAGATTGCAGACACGTTCGGACCTGGTGTTGCTGTGGCTGTGGCGTAGGCCAGTGGCTACAGCTCTGATTGGACCCCAGCCTGGGGGAAGCTCCACATGCTGTGGGTGTGGTGCTAAAAAGACCAAAAAAAAAGCCATCCTTTATATTCAGATTTTAACATGACACAGAAATTACAGTACCCCAATCAGAACCCTCTGACCCACCTAGTGAGATTGATGCTCCCAATCTGAACTCAGTAAAATGTCCAAATCATGGAAAAATTTTGGACAAAGTATAGTATAGTTGATATCTAACAGAAGAGAGAGTCTTCCTTTGTTCAAAATTACCTAATACGCCTACTCAAGTATTTTCACAACTCATTTCATAAGAAACAAAAATTGCCTTTCAAAGTGATAGGTCTTGGGAGTTCCTGTCGTGGCGCAGTGGTTAACGAATCCGACTAGGAACCATGAGGTTGCGGGTTCGATCCCTGCCCTTGCTCAGTGGGTTAAGGATCTGGTGTTGCCGTGACCTGTGGTGTAGGTCGCAGACGCGGCTCAGATCCTGCGTTGCTGTGGCTCTGGCGTAGGCTGGAGGCTACAGCTCCAATTCGACCCCTAGCCTGGGAACCTCCATATGCCGCAGGAGCGGCCCAAGAAATGGCAAAAAGACCAAAAAAAAAAAAAAAGTGATAGGTCTTTCAGACTCAGATATTGAAGTTTGTGGGAAAGTTCACTGGAGGGAAGACTTTGGAATTTATAATAAATGACTGAACATCCACTTTGTGCCAGGTGCTTCACTATTCTTATTTCTAATTCTCACAATCCATGAGATAGATATGTGTTCTGGAAGACTTTTGACCACTTAAATTCTCCTTCGTAAAACTAAAGCCCCCTTAATATTCAACATACACTTAAGACCATATTTTTCAGTATCCAAGGAAAAGTAGAAATTATATATTATGACTATTAGCTATTATTCTTAGGTACATCTTTGTCAAAAAAAATTTTTTTTACTGTTGTAACAAACAGAATATTGATGTATTTAATATTCCAGTGGGAAGTCTCTATTCAAAAGTTGTGACAGAGAAAGCTATAGCTGGAGGCCACCAGAGTAAGAGGCAAATAATTTGAGGCATCTTAAATAGATCTTACCAAAAAGAGCAACCTGAGGAGATAACAGAACGTAAATGGAGAGTCTGAATAAATTTGAATCACAAGGCACTGGAGGCTAGTTTGAAAGTCATAAATGACCACTTATAACAGAGAATAAGTAGATGAGGAATTTCCAGCAATGTGGAATGGCAGTCTCATTTCACCAAAGAACCTTTAAGCAACTATGAGGAGAAGAGTTGTTTTTAATTATATGTCATGGCCAATGGAAACTCAGTGGCCATACTAAACATTCAAATAAAATGTTCTCACCCTAATCCTTAACCACGTCTCCCAACCTCACTCTCAAGAGTACACTTGCCGGGTGAACCATTTTAAACTAAAACCCCCATGTTCCAGGAGCTCCCTTAGATCACAACCCAGACAAACTGGTGTGGTTGTGTTACTAGGTTAACATTATCACTCCTTAAACTTCAAGAGGCCCGGGGGCTACGTGCTCAAGGTCATTAAGTCGTCAACATCTTCCATTTGGTAGGGGGTTTCACATCTGTACAACAACTCAGGAAATGTGCATGAGATTCTTGTATCTAGGTACTTCAGAGAGGAACTAAATCAGAGGAAATGGGTGAAGGGTCTGCCCGGGAAGACCCCATAGGGTCCTGCTCCATTTTGGTTGGTTACCTGATAGAGTACCTGAGTCAGCCGGGAAAAAACTAATCATGTTCCTTTTTAAGTTTCTTTTCTTCAGTTTGGATAAGACTGGAGAAAAGAAAATCTTTTCTCTGAAACATTGAAAATGTTAGGCATTGTTATCATCACCACCATCATAGGAACATGTATATATGACAGAGTCTATTCTATATGTATATATAGACTATATATCTGTGTGTATATATTCTATATGTATATATGGCTAAAGAGTCTATTCTTATTTCAAAAACTAACCAGTAATATCATAGAACCTATGAAGTATATTTGTAGGGACAGCTTTAAGGAAAAATAAAATTACTTTATGAGACAATTCTATGAATTCTTTCGAAGTACCAACTGCATAAAGGATTATTCTTTACATTTCAAATTTAATAGTCACTTGGAATTAGTATTTATATATCATGTGAGATAATGAAATAATTTTTCCATATGAGTATCCATTTATTGAGTAATGTATTCTTTCCCTATTGATATTTTGCTTACGTCATTTAATGACTTTTCATTAACAGTTCTGTTAATGAACTGTTACATTCTATGACCAACATCATTCTAAATAATTACTGTTATCTTCTGAGCTTTCCCCGTTCTTCAAAATTTTTTATGTCTGTTTTTTTTACATCCAAAATCTGCCTTAGAATTAACTTATTTTACACAAAACACCTTTCAGTATTTTTATTGAAATTTGGAGGATAACTGAAACCTTTATGAAACAAAAATGGCATATCTCTTTAACATATTTAAGAAAAGTTTTATTACCTTCTCTACAAAATCTCCACACAACTTTAATTAATTTAAATCTAGGGTATCTTATAATAAATAATTTAGGCGTTCCCGTTGTGGCTCAGTAGTTAACGAATTCAACAAGGAACCATGAGATTGCAGGTTCTATCCCGGGACTCTCTCAGTGGTTTAAGGATCCAGCGTTGTCGTAAGCTGTGGTGTAGGTCGAAGATGCAACTTGGATCCCGTGTTGCTGTGGCTTTGGCGTAGGCCAGCATCTGTATCTCTGATTAGACTCCTAGCCTGGGAACCTCCATGTGCCATGGGTGTGGCTCTAGAAAAATGCTAAAAGACAAAAAAAATTAAAAAATTAAAAAATAATTTAAATAATATATGTCACCTCATGAATCTTTCATTTTTATTTTAATTTTTATATATTTATTATTGAAATATAATTGATTTATAATATTATGTTAGTTTTAGGTATACAGCATAGTGATTCAGTATTTTTCCAGACTATTTTCCAATATACATTATCACAAGATAATGGGTATAATTCCCTGTGCTACACACTATATCCTGTTACTTATATATTTTAAATATAGCTGTTTGTATTTGCTAACCTCATAGCCCTAATTTGTCCCTCTCCCATCCCTTTCCTATTCAGTAACCACGAGTCTGGTCATATATCTGTGAGTATGTTTCCATATTGTATATACATTCACTTGCATTTTTTTAGATGCCATATATAAGTGATATCATATAGTGTTTGTCTTTTCTGACTTATTTCACTAAGCATAATATTTTAGAGGATATTAGTACATCCATGTTGCAACAACTGACAGTATTTCATTCTTTTTCATAGTTAAGTAATATCCCATTGTATGTGAGTGTACCACATCTTTTCTCCATTTTTTAAGCTTTACTGAAGTACAGTTGATTTACAATGTTGTGATAATTTCTGCGTACAAAAATGATTCAGTTATATATGTACATATATCCATTTGCTTTCAAATTCTTTTCTCAGGCAGATTATCACAGACTATTGATAGAGTGCCCTGTGGTATACAGCAGGTCCCCATTGGTAAATGAGTACACTTAACCCCAAATCCATCCCTCCCTGCACCTGTCCCCTTTGGTAACTATAAGTTTTTCAAAGTCTCCGTCTGTTTCTGTTCTACAAATAAGTTCATCTGTATCCTTTGTTAAGATTCCACATATAAGTGATATCATATGGTGTTTGTCTTTCACTGCCTAACTTCACTTAGTATGATTATCTTTAGGTCCATCCACATTGCTGTAAATGGCATTATTTAATTCTTTTTCACAGCTAAGTATTATTCCACGGTATATATGTACCACATCTTCTTTATCCAACCCTCTGTTGATGGACATTTAGGTCGATTCCATGTCTTAGCTACTGTAAATACTGCTGTAATGAACACTGCGGCACATGTATCATTTTGAATTATGATTTTCTCTGAATAGATGCCCAAGAGTGGGATTCCTGGATCATACGGTAGTTTATTTTTAGTTTTTTGAGGAACCTCCATACTGTTTTTCATAGTGGTTGGACTAATTTACATTCCTGCCAACAAACCAGTATAAGAGAGTTCCCTTTTCTCCATACCCTCTCCAGCATTTACTGTTTGTACCCTTTTGATGATGGCCATTCTGGCTGGTGTAAGATGGTACCTCATTGTAGTTTTGATTTGCATTTCTCTAATAATTAGTGATGTTGAGCATCTTTTCATGCATTTTTTGGCCATCAGTATGTCTTCTCTGGAGAAATGTCTATTTAGATTTTCTTTCCATGTTTTGATTAGGTTGTTTGTGTTTCTTTTTTTTTATTTTTATATTGAGCTGCAGGAAGTGTTTGTATATTCTGGAGACTAATCCCTTATCAGTTGCTCATTTGCAAAGCTTTTCTTTGGGCTGCTTTTTTGTTTTGTTCTGTTAATGGTTCCTTTGCTCTTTAAAAGCTTTAAAGTTTAATTAGATTGCATTTTTTTTTTTATTGTCCTTATTCTAGGAGGTGGATCAAACAAGATATTGCTGGAATTTATGTCAAAGAGCATTCTCCCTATGCTTTCCTCTAAGAGTTTCATATTTAGGTCTATAATCCATTTTGAGTTTATTTTTTGTGTGTGGTCTTAGAAAATGTTCTAATTTCATTCTTTTGCATGTAGCTGTACAGTTTTCCCAGCACCACTTATTGAAGAGACTTTCTTCCACTGTATATTCTTGCCTCCTTTGTTGTATATTAGTTGACCATAAGTGTGTGGATTTAATTCTGAGCATTCTATCCTGTTCCACTGATCTATATTTCTGCTTTTTTGCCAGTCTCTTCCTGTTTTGATGACTAGCTTTGTGGTATAGTCTGAAGTCAGGGAGTATGATTCCGTCAGCTCCATTTTTCTTTCTTAGGATTGCTTTGGCTATTCAGGGTCTTATGTGTTTCCATACAATTTAAAATTTTTTTATTCTAGTTTGGTGAAGAATACCATTGGTAATTGGATAGGTATTGCATTGAATTTGTAGATTGCCTTGGGTAGCATAGTCATTTTGACAATATTGATTCTTCCAATCCAAGAGCATGGTATATCTTTCCATCTGTTTGTGTCATCTTTGATTTCTTTCATCAGTGTCTTATAGTTTTCAGAGTATACATCTTTTATCTCTTTAGGTAGGTTTATTCATAAGTATTTTAATCTTTTTGATGCAATGGTAAATGTATACCACATCTTCTTAATTACATCATCTACCGAAAGGCATTCAGGTTACTTCCATGTGTTGGCTATTGTAAATAGTACTGCTACATTACATTTCCAATTCGTGTTTTCACAGAGGCAGCACCAATTTACATTTCCACCAACAGTGGGGTTCTCTTTTCTCTGCATCTTCTCTAACATTTGGTATTTGTAAACTTTTTTAAAACAAAGTTTATTGTATTTATTAATGATACAAAGCATGTTTCTGTTATTAAGAATTCCAGATAATATTTTAAAGATAATATGAAAAGGATAAGTATAGGTTCATGTTCATATGTTTGGTAGAATTCCCCAGAGTCATGTGACTGAATATGCTTTCTTTGGAACACAGTGATTTTTCTTCATATATATATAAAGAATATATATATGTATACTCTTTCAGATTTTCCATTATAGGTTATTACTTGTAGACTTTTTGATGATAGCCATTCTGACCAGTGTGAGGTGACAAGCTCTTTGTCATTTTGATTTGCATTTTTCTAACAACTAGCAACGTTAAGCATCTTTTAATATGCATGTTAGCTATCTGTATGTCTTCTTTGGAGAAATGTGTATTTAGATCTTCTGCTCAATTTTGCTTAAGTTGTTTGGATTTTTATATTAATTTGTATGAATTGTTTGTATATTTTGGATATTAACCTCGTCAGTCACATTGTTGCAAATATTCTGTATGTTGTCTTCATTTTATTTATTTTTTCCTTTTTTGTACAAAGCTCTTAAGTATGATTAGGTTCCATTTGTTTATTTTTGCTTTTATTTCTTTTGCCTTGGGAGAGTGATCTAAGAAAATATTGCTGCAATTTACATTAAAGAATATTTCATCAATGTTCTCTTCTAGGAATTTTATAATGTCATGTCTTACATTTAGGTCTTCAAACCATTTGGAGTTTATTTTTGTGTATAGCATAAGAATGTGTTCTAACTTCATTGATTTACATGTGCCATCCAACTTTCCCACCAACACTTGCTGAAGAAATTGTCTGCATTATGTTGAATCAACCCTGTGACCCTGAAATAAATCCAACTTGATCATGGTGCATAATCCTTTTTATGTATGGTTGGATTTACTTTGCAAATAATTAGTGGAGGATTTTTACATCTATTTCATTACAGATATTGGGCTGTAATCTGTTCTTCTGTAGTACTGTTGTCTAATTTTGATATCAGGGTAATGCTGGCCTCATAGAATGAATTTGAGTGTTTCCTCTCCAATTTTTAAAAACAGTTTGATGGAGTTCCCATTGTGGCTCAGCAGTAAGCAAACCCGGCTAGCATCCATGAGTACACGGGTTCGATCTGTGGCCTTGCTCAGTGGGTTAAGGATCTGGTATTGCCCTGAGATGTGGTGTAGGTTGCAGAAGTGGCTCTGATCCAGTATTGCTGTGGCTGTGGCATAGGCTGGTGGCTTCAACTCCGATTGGACCTCTAGCCTGGGAAACTCCATATGACGCAGGTGCAGCCCTAAAAAGACAAAACAAACAAACAAAAAAAAATAGTTTGAGAAAGACAGGTGTTAAGTTCTTCTTTATATGTTTGGTAGAATTCCCCAGTGAAGCTATGAGGTATTAGACTTGTTTGCAGGGAGGTTTTTTTCACACATACTATTTTACTTCTAGTGGTTGGTCTGTTTAAATTATCTGATTTTTTTGACTCAGTCTTCTCAGGCTGCATATTTCTAGAAATTTGTCCACTTCTTCTAAGTTGTGGAACTGGTTGGCATATAACTGTTCATAGTATTCTCTTATGATTTTTTTAATATTTCTATGATAGCCATTGTGATTCTTCCTTTTGTTTCTTATTTTGTCCCTTTTTGCACTCTTTTCTTCTCAGTGAGCCTGGCTAAAGATTTGTCAATTTTGCATATCTTTTCAAAAAACGGTGCTTTATTTCATTAATCTTTTCTATTGTTTGTTCACCTCTATTTTATTCATTTCCTCTTTGATCTTCATTATTTCCTTGCTTCTACTGACTTTGAGCTTTGTCTGTTCTTACTTTCCTAATTCTTTTAGATATTAGGTTTCTTGAGGAAGGCCTCTTTCACTATTAGTGTCCCTCTTAGAACTTCTTTTGCTGCATCCCATTGATTTTGCAAAGTTGTGTTTTCAATTTCATTTGTCTTGAGGTATTTTTTCATTTCTTCTTTGATTTAATTGAGTTTTTTGTGGGTTTTTTTGTTTGTTTGTTTGTTTGTTTGTTTTTTAGTAATATGTTGCTTAGTCTCCATGTTTGTTCTTTTCTCATTTTTCTTTCCATAGTTGATTTCTACTTTCATATCATTGTGGTCAGAAAAGATGTTCAGTATAATTTCTATCCCCTTAAATTTGTTAAGGTTTGTTATGTGACCTAGTATGTGATCTATATTTTAATATTTTTTATTATTTGCTGCTGGCTTTAGGTATGCATTGGGTTTTGTATATTAATCCTAAAATCAGCAACTCTGATGAATTTTCTTGTTGAATTTAATATTTGATAGATTCTCTTAACTTTTCTATGTAAACAATATCTTCCACATATACCAAGAGATTTATTTCCATTGTTCTAATTATTTACATTTTATAAATTTTTATTTTCTTTATGTGTTGCCTAGGATCTCCAAAAATGAATGGAAACAGCAATAGCAGGTACTGTAGTTTCATTTATGATTTATAGAAAATTATTCTATCATTTCATTGTCAATCATGCATTTTGCTGTAGGTTTTGGTACATACTCTTGATAAAGTTTATCACATTAAGACATTTACCTTTTATTTCTAGTATACTATGAAAATCTATTGTGGCATAATCTGTTTTTAAGCATAAATGGGTATTAAGTTTGTTGAATCCTTCTATGAAGATTACTATATTACAAGACACTTTGTTAAACCTGTCTCCATTACTTAGATACATCTGACTTAGTCTTAAGATCCATATATATATATATGTGTATTTTTGCTCAGTTTTGTCAGCTAATTTTTTTTAAGGATTTTTCATCCATCTTCATGATATTTCCTATATATTTTTTATTTTTAATTTCTTTATCTGGTTTTAGTATCAAGACTATGTTATCTTGACAAAATGATTCCAAGAATATTTCCTTGTTTTAATCTCTTGAAGGGTGTGTATAAGATGATAAATGTCTGTTGAGTCATTGGTAAAATTCTTCTTTAAAAGAATTTTATGATTAGTGATTCCCCCCCCCGGTAGATTTTTTTCTTGGTTAGAGTTATATATAACTACTGATTAAATTTATTTAATGATTATAGAATGACTTCAATATTTTATTTCCTCTTAAGTCACTTCAATATGCATTATATGGCTAGACAATACATATTTTGTAAAAATTTTCAAATATTATATAAAATTGTTGTTTTCCCCTTTTTTCTTTTTCATTGGTATATATGTATTGAATCCTTACTCATAACTTTCTAAAATATACTTTATTGTTTTCATACTGTGCATATTAAAAATAATAAAAACATCCTGACCTCCCAACTCTAAAAATATAAGTATGCAACTCTAAAAAACAAAAATGAGGAGTTCGCATTATGGCGCAGCAGAAACAAATCTGACTAGGAACCATGAGGTTGCAGGTTTGATCCCTGGCCTCTCTCAGTGGGTAAAGCATCCAGCGTTGCCATGAGCTGTGGTGTAAGTCGCATACGTGGCTTGGATCTTACATTCCTATGGCTGTGGCATAGGCTGGCAGCTGTAGCTCTGATTCAAGCCCTAGCCTGGGAATCTCTATATGCTGTGGGAGCGGCTCTAAAAAAAAAAGTTTCTTATATCCCAAAAATAGCATCATCACAAGGAAGAAATTATTTTAACTATCCTATTTTTGGTAATCAATTTTACACTGTAATATACAGAAAGAAGAGCACATAAATTGTCTTCATGGCTCAGTGAACTCTCAAAATGAACACATGCATATAATTAGTACCCAGATTAAGATAAAAACTAATACTAGCACCCCAGAAGAACCCCCACTTGCTCCTCCTATTACTAAACTCCCGAAAGGAAAACACTACATTACGATACTGACTTCTAACACCATAGGTTATTTTGTCTGTTTTTGACACAATATTCATAACACTATACACATTCATCTTTATCTAGCTTCTTTTCACTCAACATTATGTTTGTAAGATTTAACTCTATCATTGTGGATAGGAATGGCTTATTTTTAATTGTATGAATACTAAAGGGATTCAGAATAGACCACTGTGAAGAGTTTCTTTTTTCTTTACTCCCCTTATCTGCCTAAAAGCGAGCCTCCTAAAAGAATTCACCTATTATAAATCCCTTCCTTGAGTCTCACAACCAGGGAAGATTGACTCCTGTCACCAAAAACAAGCAGGGATAATAAATCATCTGAAGAGACATTGTCATAAAACTATTGTATCTCCTATCTACCTCTTAAAGGCTCATTTATCTTTCTGAAAAGCCTTTTGCTTTCTCTTAAGTGCCCATTCTCCCCCTACTGCCCCTATTAGGATAATATTTATGGCCCAAATTCTAACCACCTCTTTGTGTCCCATTTTTCTGTGAACTCCAATTTACGTATGTGAATAAAAATTTATCTTTTCTATTGCGCATCTATCTTCTGTGAATTTAATTTACAGGCCCCCAATTTTTGAACCTAAAAGTGTAGAAGAAAAGTATTCCTCCTCAGCAATACTACTTCCCCATTCTATTTTAATGAATAAAGCTTCTCTGAATGTTATTTTGTGTGTTTTCTCATGCTTATATGTATACACTCCTGTTGATCATGTCTCAGAAATGAAATTTCTGGATCACAAACTATACATATGCTCAGGGTCAGTAAATTATGCCACATCATTTTGTTTTGTTTTGTTTTTTGTTTTTTTTAACTTACATATCCCCGTTGATATAGAGTACATTTTTATATTCTAATGGGCTATTTGGATGTTATCTTTGGGGAAAAAAACCCAAGCCTCTTACCCATTTTATTACTGGTTCATCTATTTTTAAAAAAAAAAAAAGGTATGATTTTGTAGGACACTTTTTTATATCCTGGAAATTAACAATTTTTTGCTTATTTATTTTGTAAAATATTTTCTCCCCTCCAATGTCTTGCCTTTTTAATCTCTTAATAAAGTCTTTAGATAAACAGAATATCTTATATTCTTCTGATAAACAGAATATCCTATATTCTTAGTTCAATGTCTCCTTGTCACTACTTGCCAGTATATGTAAAAGTATATTTGCTATCTTTTATCTAGCATTTTGTATCAGAAATATTTTTCAATAATTTGATCTGCCATATTATCAGAAACATATGCCATTTGCTTCTTTTTTAAGAACATAAAAATCAATTTTTTCTGAAGAAGAAATATCAATACCTAGGTCACCTGCTATCCCTTTTCTTATTTGTCAAGGTTAAAACATTATAATTATTTTTAAGCAAATAGATCTCATATAAGTAAGTTCTAGACTTAGTTCTATCACAACTAGAGAGAAGGTACTGGATCAAATTCTTTTGTTTTCACAAAGGTCCTCTTTTCTCTCTTGTCTCTAAGGCTCTTCTCACTTGCTTAGTCTTAGCATTGCCAAGGCAACAAACTGCATGAGCTTCACTCAGCAACCACTCTTGCAAGATACATAGTTGCTAGTCTTCTACCTGTGTCAAGGGACTCAGCTGCCTGCCCTGGGAATTCCCTGTTGCTGATGCAGAAGGCAACGTGGGAAGACAGGGGAATTGACATCCATGTGGCAAAACTTCCACCAATGAGAGGTTGGAGCCAGTGGAAAACGTTGTGTCTTCTCCTATCCCTGGAAAAACTTTTTTTGAGAAATACTTGTTCATATTTTCTCTCAAAATATGGTCCTGCAAAGTCAAGCAATCGGTTTAACTTGGTACAAACAGATGGCTAGGCTAGCTGGGTAACACATTGCCTTCTTCCATGACCTTTTCCCACATCCTGTTTCCCTGGGATTGAACTCCCCAATAAATTAGTATCACATAAACATTTTCCTCAGGCTCTGCCTTCCAGGGAAGTTAGAAAGATATTTAGGCACTCTACAAATCAGATACTTATGTACAACAAGAGAGCACCACTGAACTAAAAGTGCTGTCAGTTTCCTTTTCCTCCTGAAATTCAGTGACACTTTGGGAAAAAATAAATTAATTAATTTAAAAAAAAAAAACCTTGTAATTTTACCCTTGGTTGTGGTAGGCCTAGCAGGCACTGAAAAAGGACTGAAAGGAAAAACATTGAAAAAGGAAAGTCACCTTTACAGGTTGGGGAGAATAGTGTGATGAAGAACTGCAAATTGGAAAATGTTTGTAAACAATTTGTTTCTTTAATTACTTACAATTCTCAAACATAGTCCATCTAGTATCAGCTGTTTGGACACATCAACAATAGGAACAAAATAGGGTTGTTTTGATTTATGAGTACTGGATACTCCAAAGGAACTTTTTATTGCTAGCTTTATTTTTTAAAGAAGCACCTACATTTTAAGATTACCCTAGCTACGTTCCCAACCCTCCTTATCTTTTTGACCCCAAATTATGGCTGTCTGTCAGCATAAGTGGGAAAAATCACAAGCAGGAATATTATACTACAGATTTCTTTCTTAAATTAGACATGAGTTTAACTGGTTTACCATCTTGACACAGAGATAAATAATTTCATTAGTAATGTGATTATCTATCTCTACAAACTCAGTGTGGTTTCTGGGACAGCCAGAATGACTATTTAGGGCTACCCATCATAGCCCACATCTACTGGATCACATTTGGGGCGTGGGGTTTAAAAATGCGTATTTAACAATATTTGTAAGTAAATATATTTATTTGTTTATTTGTTTGTTTGTTTTTGGCTGTGCTCACAGCATGTGGAAGTTCCCTGGCTAGGGATTGAACCCTATACCACAACAGGGACAAATGGATCGTTAACCCTAGGCCATAAGAGATCTCCCAAAGTAAATATTTTAGCAAGAGTTCAGGATACGCCACTTCAAAACAGGGCACCTTGGCATTTTGACTATTCTAAGCTGCAGGAGTTTGAGAAAATGGCAGGTACAGAAAGGACTCGATCTTTCCTTGAAGTTCACAAAGGCCACTTCAAAGATTCCCTCCCTATACCTGGAGGAAAGGAATAGTCTTAACTCCAAGGCTGAGGGACAAAAAGAAGAACCTGAATGAACAGACCTTGCTAAGGTCTTTCCCCCAGTTTACTACACGTACCTCATACACTTTGCCCTATCATATTTCTTAACAACTGTCCACTGCTCATCAAGCCTAGCATAAAAATAACTTGGGAATAACAATTTCTTCAGTTTTCATTTACTTATGAAAGTTTCCATGTCACATAAAACTTATATTAACTAATTCATATGCCTAACTTGCCTTTGTCAACTTAATTTTCAGACCCAGCCCAAGGACCCTAAGGGAAACAAGGAAAACTCTTTATCTCCTGGACACTCCCATACTTTATAGTTCAAGGCCCTGGGTTTAGTGAAACCTTCCTTCCAGCACACAGGTTTTTGCAATCTTCCAACAGCCCGAAGTTAGAAAGACGGCTCCTCTTATCAGAGAACTATCTCCATGACTCGGATTTTTGAGTACGGTATGAAGAGGTGCTCCTTAGGTTGGGAACAATTATACTGGGTCTTCAAGAGGCTTAGAACCTTGCGCAAAAGAAACTAAGCACAGGGCATATTTGGATTCACTTCAGAGGATTTTTTTTTTTCTAAACCAAAAGCAAATCAGAATGTATTTTATTGTGAAACAGATGCACTGTGTTGGAAGAATTAGTGTTTTCTGAGAAAACAGGTCTTCTGTTAGTCGTATTAATTAATTAACTGTTTCCTTAAGATTTTTCTTTCAAAACAAACTTTTACTGTCCAGCCACATGTTTTCTATATTAAATTTAATTAAATCACAAAGATTTCTAATCATATTAAGAGAGAAACACACACACACACATACACACACACATTAAAAATGAAGCAGAAGAAAATTTCAAAGGTCATTTTTTTCCCTGATTAAAATTCATAATAAAATTATAGCAGCTATGTTTTTCATCAAGGAAGTATTTAGGCAGCTAATTTTTATATAAATATATCCCATGCTAGTTCAATAAATTAGAAAAAAAAGGAGCATAATCTTGTTAAGATGCAGTTCAGAGGGAACAGTGGGTGGATAGCCATTAACATGTGAAAGCAATGAATGAATGTATTGAATAAATAAACCCTGTAAATTACTCCCAGCTAAACAACAGAATTTAGATGTTTTTAGTGAGACCTTAAAATAGTTTAACATGCCAGGCAAATTTCCTTTTGTACATCTCACTGGTAGCACAGTTCCACAGCAGCTTGGGAATAAGGACCAAGATCACATACCTGTCAGGAACCTGTGACAAGGCCCTGTCATTATGCTTGATGATCTAAGTTTCTAAGAGACTCCTTCAGAAACACCACACAAAGGACTGTAGGTTCCTAGGGAGCATCCAAAGACAGATATGGTGGTAGATTTTTTTGTTCTTGTTTTTTTTTTCTCCCTCCTGATTTTGTTTATACTGTATTTTTCTTCAAAACCAACTCAATTTTTTTATGAACTATAAAATATTTTATTTCTGCCACTTACTTTAAAAAGAAAGCCTTTAAAACTACAACTTGCCGCTCTTTCAGTTCTGGCTTGTATTTGTCATCGGCATTAAGGACATCTCTCATTTCTCAGCTTCAAGGCTTGTCTTGAGAATCTGGCCTAACAAAGGTACTTAGATAATTTCATCTTTCACATGAAACATCAAGGCCTTATTAAGTTTAGCCTAAATGGATATAATTACAATGGAGGAGAGAAAGCAGTACTCGTACCAAAAGGAAACATCCTTAGCGATTTCCAAGTTTCACTCTTCTTCATGCTCAATTCTTTAGTGATTGCTTGTCACTCTAAAATAGAAAGAATTTGGGAGTTCCCATTGTGGCACAGTGGAAACAAACCCGACTAGTATTCATGAGGTTGCCGGGTTTGATCCCTGGCATCAATCAGTGGGTTGGGAATCCAGCAGTACCTGAACTGTGGTTTAGGTCACAGGCATGTCTTAGATCTAATGTTGCTGTGGCATGGGCCTGAGGCTACCGCTCCAATTCAACCCCTAGCCAGGAAACTCATATGAAGCAGGTGTGGCCCTAAAAGACCAAAAAAAAAAAAAAAAGAAGAAAGAAAAGAAAAGAAAATAGAAAGCATTTGTTTTTATCCCAAAATTCCAGTATCAATTTCATTTAGGAATGGTAAAAAAAAAAAAAAAAAAAAAAAAACTACAGTACAGTTATTAAAAAAAAATAATTTCATTTTGAATTCTCTGAATGTGTAAATTAAAGAAAAAAGGATTAAAAGGGAGGAGTATTTCTTACTTTTGGAAGATAGACCATGTTAATTGCTCTCAGTCATAGAATTTTTTTGGTTAGTGATCTTGATATCATAGGCAAAAGTACTTAGATAAACTGTGAAAAATGGAAAGAGATTTATCAGCAAAGACAATTTGAAAATCAGAGAGTTGCTGTTTCAAAGATATTGTTGGTAGGTAATCATAGTAGTTTGGAGTATCTTTCAGACAAACCTACCAGTAAAGGCAGATTTTGCTTTGTTTTGTTTTGTTGCCTTTATCTGCTTGAAAGAAAGATTAGCACAGCTAAGATGTGTAGTAGCTAAAACCATATAATAGCAGTTAAAATGACTGTAAATTCCATAAAATTTGTATGTTTTCTATGGGGCTTATAAAAAGGAATAGCAGGCTTAAAGTAAACAGCAATATAAGTAAACAAGATTTTGGTTATCCGAAGAGTATCATAGAATCATATATCTTACCAAATGTTTGACTGAGTTTAATACAAAAAGTTAAGAGGAATTCAAGTATGTCTAGTATGTCTTATTCTAAACATTGCTAATTTGATTTTCCTGGTTGATTATTTATTAAAGGTAAAAATCTAATTTACATGTAAGCTGAAGTGAAAGAAATAGTTTTAAGACAAAGCACAACTGTTTTGTCCTTTATTCTGATATTTCTGTCTGAAGTTATATTAGAAATGGCTGTTTGGAAGAGTTCAAGGGTGTTCTTACAATTTGCTATTAAAATAACTCATTCAAAAAAATTGACTATTTACTATGTGCCAGGACAGTGCTAGTTACTGAGGGTAACGATGTGATAAAGCAGACACAAAACCTGACTTAAGGGAGCTTACAGTTAATGGCAAAGGTAGGCATCAATTAAATAAACACATTTTTAGGACAGAACAATTCTCCCAGAATGTGTGACCGCAGTCCATGCCTGCCACCATTGTCAGTACTGAAATCATGAGAGAGGTCCCTCTCAAGGCACAGAATTATCAAGCACCCTTCAAAGTAGGAAATGATACATGGAAACCTTCCAACTTTGAATATGTCTGGTGTTTGCTTATTCCCACATGTAGATGACTATTCTACACGAAAGATGGCAGGTAGAACTGAGAATCTTTAGTTCTAAAAACTCTTATTCAGCCAAGTTCCCTGAGAAAAATGTAGATACAATATTATCTTCCTCATCTCAGAAAAAGAGGAAGATTGTTAAATATATTCCCAAGATACAGTTAGTATTATTTCTTTGCCAGAGAATGAGGTGAATAGGAGCCTGTGACAGCAATGAGGCATCTCAGGCCAGGGTAAATGTGAGACGGAAGAAAAGTGAGAAAAAGAACTGCCATCGTTTCTTCCCACTCCAGCTTGCTACCTATAGAAAAGTAGAGGAACATAGGACACTTAGGTGCAATTTTATCTGATGAGTAACACAGCAGTACAACTTAAGAAATAAAGGAATAACCACATGTAACCAAAGAAATTGAAATCAGAATCTCAAAGAGATTATTTGCGCTCCCATGTTCATGGCAGCAACGTTCACAACAGCCAAGATACAGAAACAACCTAAATGTTCATCAACAGATGAATGGATATAGAAAATACAGTATAAACATACACTGGAATATTATTCAGCCTTAAAAAAAGAAAGATATCTTGTCATTTGTGGCACCATGGATGGACCTGGAAGACATTAGGCTAAGTTAAATAAGCTAGTCACAGAAGAGCGAATATTGCCTGATTCCACTGTGAGGTCTCTAATTAACATAGTCAAACTCATAAAAACAGAGAGTAGAATCGCAGTTGTCAGAGCTGGAGAGGGGAAATGGGGAGTTGCCATATACCATGCAACTATATCACTACCTATCTCAGGTAAAGAGTTCTAGTTCTGTGAGATGAACAAATTCTAGAGATTTTTTTGTGCAGCACTGTACCTGTAGTTAAAATACTGTTTACACACTTCAAAACTTGTCACAAGGGTAGCTCTTATATTAAGCATAATAAAGAGAAAGGGAAAGATAAGTGGGATGAATGGATAAAAGAATGAATGGGGAAAAAGATTAATCAGAATCACTGGTCTCACCTCATTTCTTCCAGTCTCTCTATTGGAAAGGAGGGCTGAACATGGGGGAAGACGAGCAGACAGCCGAGTTTCTTTTTATTTTCTCTGCGAAAGCAATGTTCTGTTCCCATTGGACAACTTCCTCATTCTCGGTTTTCATCCCTTTCTGGAAGTCAAGCCATACTGCTGCATGTGTCCAGCTAACACTGAGGGCGGGAGAGCTAGCTCTATTTCTTGGGGAGAAGGGAAAAACGAAAAGGCACAACTCAGTCTTAGCCACAACAGGAATTGCTTGCATCTTTAGAAAGCATTCTAAGTACATCAAAGCAAAAATTATCCACAAGGGAATGTACGCTTAGAAAAAAAAAAAAAAAAACATTTCCAAAAGATCACCTTGGTAATAACTTAGCTCCTGTGTAAGACATTCCGGGGCCATGGAAACAGGGATAGTTGGGAAAAGAGAGGAGAAGCTGGAACTCATCAGAACTCTGCTGCCCAGGGCTTATTGGGGAGGGGGGTCTGTACAATTTTCCCAGCAGCAGAAACTGGCCTGACTAGGAAAGCCAGTGGAGTCTGCACCAGTGTCTAAAGGGTGTGGAAAGATCATTCTGGATTTACTGCTCTAAGGAGATCCAATTTAGCAGATGGATTATAGTAGTAAGTGGTAGAATGTAGTGGTGGAGATTTGGGGGATTAATCCCCTTTGGGGATTTAGATTTGACAGATAAAAAGGTGAAAAAATGATTAGACAGCAAGCAAATCTAAAATTTAATCCAGAGGAACTGTGCATACCACAGAAAGTGCTGGTTAAATGCACATAATTTGCCACTGGTTCCAAGCGGAAAATGTTAGAGTGAATCTGCTATCCTACCATTATCCCTGCTGATTGCTTTCCTCCCTCCACTGTTAAAAGGTCTAATTCTTCACAATTGTTATTTGAGAAGTCTCAATATCATTTTCATCAGCCTTATGAAACTTCATGTCCTTTGTAAGATTTGCCATTTTAATGGGCAATCAATCAATCTGCTCTCACAGTTGTATGTTGACAGATACTAAGAATAGATGGACAGGTGCTGGCTAGTGCTGGATGCTATCTAGTGTTTCCTGGAGAGAAGATGGTTAAGTTTTCAAGTGCTTGGTTTACTAAAGAATATTTCTGTGAAGAGGAATTGATCAATTACAAATGCAGCAATGTGGACAGTGCATAGTGGATGACTTAGATAGGAGTAGCATATCCTATTAAGTCAGGACCAAGGCAAGGCTCCTGCTTACAGCTGACTGTATCGAAGCAGACTATCACTGCCATAACAAATTACCACAAATTCACCAGCTTAAAACAAAACCCTCTTGCTGTCTAACAATTTCCTTAGTTCAGAAATTGGAGCCCAGTATGCCTCAACTGGGTTCTCTGTTTAGGGTCTCACAAGGCCAAAGACAAGGTGTCAGGCAGCCAGGTTTATATCTGAGGCTCTGGGGATCAGGCTTCCAGGCTCAGGATAATTTCTCTAGTTTAAGGTCAGCTGCCTCATAATCTTAATTCTATCTATAAAGCCCCCTTTTCCAGTCACATAACATAACCATAGGAATAAAATTAGGAGGTGAAAATCATAGGGACCTAAATTCTGCTTACTACTGAGATATGAAAAGACTACTCATATCACATGAACACTGATTTACCGTCAACAAATTAGGCTCTAGGATGGAAAACTGGAGGATTTTTGATGCTCACTGTAACCTACTAGTCAAATAATAAAATAAGTGAGATACAAATTCATACTTATTATATGGCTTACAGCTTAAATAATTTGTCATGCATTTTTGTTTATTTCATTTCATTTTCTTTTTTTTACTGCTGCTTAGTGTTTTTACATAACCTTTACAATAATCATTTTAGTGTATATATATTACAGTGGATTACTCAAAACTTACTTGACAATCTACTAAAATTGAATGATTATTTCAAATTTTCCATAGATATAAATAATATTAAAATAAACAACTGCCTGCTAATACATTATCTCTTATTTTTATATTCATTCCCCAACATGGGTACTCAGAGAGGAACTAATGGATAAAACGTCTGGATATCTTTGTTCTTGATGCCTGCTGTGAATGAGAGCACTAATTTCACTGCAACCTTAATAGTGCAGAATATATTTTATTACGTTTGTTCCTGAATTAAGAGGCAAGATCTGTGCATCTTGATTTATATTTCTGTGAATATTACTGAAGTTGCACACTTTGCCATTGCTCTATTTACTAAATGTCTGAGATGCCTGATCAAGCCCTTTGCTATTTACTATTGTGATTTCTCTGTCTCAGGCTCAGTACTAGCACCAGTTCCTCAGTGAAGCACTGCTACTGGTTTAATCATCCAGCTTCTCCCCACTACTCTCTCTGATCACTCTGATCAAGAAATTGTTTTCTTTCATTATACTTACCACTGTATGAAATTATCTTGGCCATTTAACAAGCAATTTTATTATCTGTGTCCCCCTCATGAAACTACAAATGTATCTCATGAGAAGACTGTATCTGTCCCATCTTCTAAACAGAAAATTGTGCCTGGCAGATCATAAACACGCAATGACTTTTTATTAACTGAATGAAACTTGAGATTTTATGTAACCCTTTTGAAAAAAATTTACCTTTAATCATAACGACCAAAATTATCTTTAAGCCCATTTCTTCATTCATGCCATATACATCTCTCCAGAAGAGTATTTCTAAGCTTTTGTTTTGTTTTTCTGCCTTTTGTTTTTTTCTTTTTTTTTGTTGTTTTTTTTTTTGTTTGTTTGTTTTTGTCTTTTCTAGGGCCGCACCCACGTCATATGGAGGTTCCCAGGCTAGGGGTCTAATCGGAGCTGTAGCTGCTGGCCTACATCAGAGCCACAGCAATGCAGGAACCAAGCTGCATGTGTAGCCTACATCACAGCTCACAGCAATGCTAGATCCTTAACCTGCTGAGCAAGGCCAGGGATCGAACCCACAACCTCATCGTTCCTAGTCGGATTTGTTAACCTCTAAGCCACAACGGTAACTCCTGTTTTTCTTAATTCTTTATTCTAGTAACTACTGGAATAGATCAGTTCTGAGGGACCTCATAAAAAGTTGAGATTGTGTTATGGTCTGAATGTTTGTGTACTGCAGGATGGGATTAGTGCTCATATAAAAGAGCATGGTACTGCCTCGCTCTTTCCCCCATGGGAGAACAGAGTGAAAATGGCACCTTCTACGAATAAGGAAGCAGGTCCTCACCAGACACGGAATCTCCCAGGGTCTTATCTTGTACTTCCCGGTCTCCAGAACGATGAGAAATAAATTTCTGTTGTTCATAAACCCATCCAATCAGTGGTATCTTGTTAAAGTGGCTCAAATAGACTAAGACAGATAGAGATTGGGGGAGAATATTTGCCATGAGTCAAAGCATTTATATTTATTTTAATATTTTGGGTGTGTGAATGGCCTATGATGACAAGTGTCATTTTTCAACTGGATGTTTCTGCATTTCTAAAAGCAGTTACTATTGATAAAAATTATATTTTATTTGGATAATAGCAATTGTTCAAAGAGGACTAGCACACAGTCTAAAAAGCATTAAAGTTCTCCAAGGACTAAAGCTGTTTTGTGAAATTTTATGTGCTTTTACCAGCAAATCATTTGCATTTTTTTCTTACAGGACTCTATTTTACTGAAGCTAAAGTACTGCATGTTTATTTGTATAAAACAAATGCATGTTTCATGGCAATGATTCAATCTCAGATTTCTATCAGTGGAAAAATATTATATGTAATCAATTTACTATGGGTTACTTACTGTGATAAAATTCTTTGGAACCATAGTTATTATGTCTCTATTATACCCTGTTATTTTTCAGAGTCAAGAAATGAGACTGTGTGACACCCAAAATATACATTTCAATGTCAGTGTGACAAATGATAAATTACAGGATGCCAATGATTTCCATCTCCCTCAATTTTTTCTCTGTATGTGCACATGCACATACACACAACCATACCCCAGTGTCCAGATATTCCTTGGCTTTGAAACAACACTTGCTGCTCCCTTAATAAAATCAAATCTAATACCACATGAAGAGGAGCAGCTAGGGTTTATAGTTCAAACTGCTGATCTGCTGAGATTACTTCATCCAACCTCAAAGGAGATGGGTTTGATTTTATTCAGAATGTACATATTTCCTTGTGTATGATGGTAGAAGTGGGATCCATTCAGGGAAGAATCTTTCCAGGGAACCCATCTAAAGATAATTAAAGCAAATTATAAGACAAAAATATCTAATTGGGTATATTTGGTTCCCTGTTATTCTGAGACCCTTAGTGGGCACATCCTCTCTAAATGTTGCAGCTACCTTCCTACATGAAAACTGTCCCCCTACAGTAAACAATGGGACTTCCAGCTTCCATTCTGCTTGACTCAGAGACAAGGCGTCCTAAACCAAGGTGAGCCAATGGAACACATGAACATGGTTTCACAGACCTTATAGAAGAGAAAAGATATTCTCTCTTGTGTTGGACATTAATAGGAGAATGTCTAAACTCAATGGCCACTGATAGCCTTCTTGCAGTCTTAAGGAGGGGAACCTACCCTAATGTGAAGGGCAGTGATCCTGAGGGTGACAAAGCAGATAAAGATAAAGCTGGATACTTTAAATCAAGTAATGTAACTTCTTATCATATCATGTTTAGAACATTCCCAACCACTGGACTTTCACTTCAATGGGAAAAAAAAAAAAAATCCTTATTTTAACCACTTTGAGTTGTAGTTTTACTTTCAACCTCAAATATGTAAATGATGTACCAACCACAATGGACAAGGAGCAATAATGGTTTTCTCATGAGCTATGCAGAGATTCAAGGCTGTCTTTCCTCACACAACTAGCCATAGTGCAAGCAATAATATCCACAATGACCCTGACATAGAATCAATCCTGAAAAAATAAAGACATATTAAGGTTTTGTAGAGTGTAATTGGACTCTTTTTTAAGCCACAGGTTCAGTAACTTAACTTTTAAAGAAGGTAGGAGTTTCCGCTGTGGCTCAGTGGTAAAAAAACCAACTAATAACCATGAGAATTCAAGTCTGACCCCTGGCCTGGCTCAGTGGGTTAAGGATCTGGAGTTGCCGTAAGCTGTGGTGTAGGTCACAGACAAAGCTGAGATGCTGCATTGCTGTGGCTGTAGTGTAGGCCGGCAGCTGCAGTTCCAATTCAACACCTAGCCTGGGAACTTCCATATGCCATAGGTGAGGCCCTAAAAAGCAAAAAATGAAAGAAAGAGAGAGAGAGAGAGAAAAGGAAGGAAGGAAGGAAGCAAAGAAAGAAAGAAAAAGAAAGAGAGAGAGAGAGAGAGAAAGAAAGAAAGGAAAAGAAAAAGAAAGAAAGAAAGAAAGAAAGAAAGAAAGAAAGAAAGGAAGGAAGGAAGGAAGGAAGGAAGGAAGGAAGGAAGGAAGGAAGGAAGGAAAGAATGGTAAGGAAAAGAAAGGAAAAGAAAAGAAAAGAAAAAGAAAAAAGTCTAATCGGTATTGAAAGGAAATAATGCTCAATACACTAAGCAAATGTTTAGCTCTGGTGATGCCAAAGGGTTAGAGCAAAAAAGCAAAAAAGCCACCTTCCTTCCTCCAGGGTCAGGCTACTGAATGATTCAATTGCTCCAAGCTAAAATTTCACAGGGAAAGCAAGAGAAAGATCTTTAATCATGTGCCTGTGTGTATTTTATTTTAATGTCAATCAAACAAAAAGGACAACATTGCACAGATGGGGAGAGAGGATGGGAAACAGGAAGCCAAACTGTCTCTAATGTTCAAATGTTGTTCTTTCTCTTACTTAAGGAAGCATCGATGTTGAGATGGAAATATTCAACTCAGAAACACAGTGACCCTTTACAAGTAGCTGGAATGAGCACAAAGAAAAAAGATTCTAAAACACTATTTTTGGCATCAAGTACAGAAAAAGAGTTTAGCTAAAGTTCAAATTCATAACCTAACTTAGTAAATCCCTTAAGAAGATACAGCATGATGAATATGCACCCTAAACTACAAACAATTTTAAATGCTCAAACCATTTTGTAGTTTTACTCGTAGGAATGTTGGTTGCACCTGAAATCAAGCTAAATAACCAGCTTCTAACTGAGAAAAGATTTTCAACACAATTCAATTGTATAGGTCTTAGAGGTCTAAGCAAATGACTTTAATATTCTGCTTTCTGGGCTATCTAATAGAGTCTTATTAAATGGGGGTTTTATTGAAAAAAAGAAAGCCTACCAAATAAAATTCTAAATACAAATTTGAAATATTGCTTAAGTAAAACTGAAATTAATATATTGTAAATCAACTGTACTCCAATAAAACGTTTTAAAATGACAATAGAATATTGCTTAAAATGTATCCTTTCAGTTTAGATCAGACATACTCCTTTTCCTTCTTTTGAAGAGGCTTTATGCATATATGCCATCCAGGATAGGTGAGAGAAAGCAAGGAGAGCAATACTGGTGTCCAGATCTGCGGAATGGGGTTCATCAAGGCTGAATAAATTTATAATTTACTTAACCCAAATCCCTAAACTCCATGGCCACATCTTCACTTTTCTCCTGCTCTCAATGTTTCTTTTTTCAACCACACATGATAAGGAAAACAGTGTCTACAACTAGTTTTAGAGAATACAAGAAATATTAAATATTTATCAGATAATAAGCAGAAAATAAAATAATAAAACAACGCAAACATACTGACAAAAATTTGAAGGTGATGACAACATCTGAAAAGAATACCTGTATAAATTGTCAGCTCCTGGCAGAACCACAGTGAAAGAGAGAAGGAAATAAAATGCTACTGTTCTGAAATGTCATTGGTTTCTCCTTAATCCTCAAGATTTAGTTAAAATGAGCTAAAATCCTCAGTGATACCTCCCATTTGCAATTTCAAATGTCTGATCTGATCTTAGTTCATGCAATTATAAGCCTTTGTCTATCTACTATTACAAAGTTTCCTAATTGGTCTAGCTGCCTCCACTCTACCATTTTCCAAGTCCATCTCTATAATATTCAGACGATCTATCTAAAAATGCATATTACTCAGCTTCTTTAAAGACTTCAATGACTTTCACTGGCAAGGCTTTTAGAATGCAATATCACACTGTTTATTAGTCTTCCCTTACCTAACATCTTCAGCTTTATTTCTAACTACTCCTTGGTCATTCTATAATGTGGAATTTCAGAAGTCCAAATGATCTGCAAGCTCCCACTCATTTGATCATATTTTATGCCTCTTAACATTGCTGGCCATGCCTACCCAACACTTGGCCCTAATTTCTCCTGGAAAATTCTTTTGGATCCTCCTATAGATTCTTTAAAATTCATACATGTGTCATAATTTCTCTGACATCCTCTTTAGCAAATCCTGGAAGATAAGATTTAAGTCCTCCTCAGACAGAAAATGAAACAACTAACATCTACGGCCTTTATAACCCAAAGAACATACTAAATATACTAAATACTAGATCACACATAGCATTTACATGTTAAACCTGTAAAGTCTTAAATTTCAATGTGAAAAAACACATCACAATAGGCTGTCACTAGAGCTAATTAGTCCACTAAGATGGTTGAAACAAAACTCTAGCTATTAAATTTTTTATGTTGTTTACAATATCTTATACAATTTACCACCACATAAAGATGTGTGAATCATTACACCTGCATTGTATAAAGTGATACAACAATCAATTATTGAGATCAGAATAAAAGAACATTAAATTTTTGAAAGAATATTCAAGATCATCACCTAAAATTCTTTCTTTAACTGAGGTGAAATGAACTCTCTAAGATTATATTGGCAGTTAAAAGGAAAGTCAACAATAGAATTCTCATTTTCTGAACCCTACTCTGCCTCCCTCAACTGGGATCTGGTATATACCCGATCATCTCTCCTTCCTCCAAAGGCCATCTTGGACCTCATTGTCCAGTTCCTTATTTCTACTCCCTTCTTAGCTTTCTCTCCATGAGAAATGTCCAACTTCAAAGCGAATGCACTGGTATTTACTAGGACCGTTTTGGCCTATAGAATAATATATGAAAAATTTCTCAGGTACACTCTATGTTTATTTTTAATGAAGGATTAACTGTCTTCACAGGATTTTCTAAACTTCACAGTCATCTTAAAATCAAGACTCATTTGTTACATGTTACAACCAAAGAACTATCATCAAACATAAGAGGGTTAAAAGTGAAATTCTTCTATTTCTGGGACTGTGCGGTAGAACATGTGTGGGTATTCAACTTACTCTTTGAGTGGGAAACATATTTTACAATTCAAACTTTTAAAAGTATAAAGTAAAATCTCTCTTCTAACCTCCAGTCTACTTGGCTCTCATCCTCACATGCCACAGTATATTCAGGTTTGAACTAAGGCTATTCCTCAGGCCTCGTATGCATATATATGCATGCACACACACACACACACACACACACACACATACACATTTTGTTTCCATTACCAAAGTTGTGATGTACTATAATATCGTTTTTCACTTGCCTGTTTTTGCTTAATATGTCTTGGTGGCATTTTCATAATAGTACATAAAGAGTTGTTTTATTCTTTGTTTTACTACTGCATAGTATTCCACTATATGGCTACATAAGAATCTATGGTTATCTGAGTCTGTCCACAACTGGTGGACAATTATTTATTTGAAATATGTTATTATTCAATGAATAAACGTGTATAACTTCAACTCACATATGCCTGTGTTTCTCACATATGCCTATAAGTTCGAGAAGTTGAAAAGCTAGGTGAAAGGATCTGGGCACGAGCAATTTAGATAAATACCTCAAATTTCCCTCTGTGGGAGTTGCACAATCTTATATTACCACAGCGATGAGTGAAAAGGGTTGGTTCGTCATATAGGACTTCATAGTGTGTTATCAATCTGTTGTGATTTTGCCTATCTTATTAAATGAACAAATGTTATCTTTGCTTATTTGCCTTTTTTATTAGAAGTGAGGTTGAATTTTTTCAGATTTTAAAGCAACATTTATTTCTTTTTTTCTGTGAACTATCAATGTATATCTCCTTTGCAGAATTCCCATCGTGGTGCAGCAGAAACAAATCCAACTAGGAACCATGAGGTTGCAGGTTCGATCCCTGGCCTTGCCCAGTGGGTCAAGGATCCAGCATTGCCCTGAGCTGTGGTGTAGTTCGCAGACATGGCTTGGATCTGGCGTGGCTGTGGCGTAGGCCGATAGCTGTAGCTCTGATTAGACCCCTAGCCTGGGAACCTCCACATGCTGTGGGTATGGCTCTAAAAAGCAAAACAATAAAAATAAAAAAATGTATATTTTTTGCTCATTTTACCATTGGGTCGTTGATTTTTTTTTCTTATCTTTATTTCTGTGGGGTTTTTTCTGGCAGTCTAACTTAAAATAATTTATTATTTTTGTTAGTTGCATTCTGAATTTGCAATTTTGCCGTAAAAATTTTTATTTGTATATGATAGAATTTATCAATATTTTCTGCCTTCTAAATTTTATATTTTAGAGAAGCTTTCCTATAAAAAGTAAAACATACTTATTTACTCCATGGTTTCTTCTGGTATTTATATGGTATAATAATTTATTTTATTTTTTGTCTTTTTAGGGCCACAGCAAGGGCAAATAGAGGTTCCCAGGCTAGGGGTCTAATCAGATCTGTAGTCGCCAGCCTATGCCAGAGCCACAGCAATGCCAGATCCGAGCTGAATGTGCAACCTACATCACAGCTCATGGCAATGCTGGATCCTTAACCTACTGAGCGAGGCCAGGGATCGAACCTGCAACCTCATGGTTCCTAGTCAGATTCATTTCCGCTGAGCCAGGACGAGAACTCCTGGTATAATATTTTAATGTAAATATTTGATTCATTTATTCTGACATGAGGTATGCAGCCAATTTAATTTTTTTTTCCCCATGGCCACTGATTCAACCCAAAACCACTACTTTTCCAGCTTCTGTGACTATTGTTGTGGGGGACAAAAAATGAAAATAGATATTATTTCCAATACTTGTCATTCCATGGGATAATGTTAGTTGCCAAGATTTGTCTTTTCAAGCTACCTCATGCTAGGAAATCATCAACTGAAGTACTATTTATTATAAATACAGGAAAATAAGAATGCCATTAATGTGGGTACATCTAACATTAGACCAAAGCAGTCATGCTTAGGACTACATCCAGCATGAAGTATTATGGTACTTTACAGATAAAGATTAAACACAGCATAAGCCATAAAATCCCATACCTAGCCCAGCTTTGTATCAGTATTGTCACATCAATTTTCTAAATTCTCAAAGGTATGGTCTAAATGTTTACATAAACACAAACCTTTAAAAAACCATAGTTAACTGTCCAAATATTGTCTCTGGCTGTTTAGAGATTATAACTGCTAACCCCCCATCATGGTGAACTGTAAAACTAATCCTCAAGCAACAAGACTTCAAGGAAGCACACGATTTGCATTGTGCAATATAAAACAAAAATAAATAAGTAAATAAAAATCAATGTTTGCAATCAAATAACACTAAAATAATGTAGAAATGTTAATGGAATAACAAGGAAAGGTGCTTCATTATTAGAAGAAGGTATTTTTAATTCCTGCAATAAATTAGGTAAAAATACAATTTTTTTGGTCCTTTGAGGGCTGTGCCTGTGGCATATGGAGGTTCCCAGGCTAGGGGTTGAATCGGAGCTATAGCCACTGACTACACCTCAGCCATAGCAACACCAGATCTAAGCCTGCAACCTACACCACAGCTCACAGCAATGCGGATCCTTAACCCACTGAGTGAGGCCAGGGGTCAAACCTGCATCCTCATGGATACTAGTCAGATTTGTTTCTACTGAACCACGATGGGACTCCCTAAAAATACAATGTTTAATCTATGAAAATTAATTATTTTGATAGCAAGTGAGGGAATGCTAAGTGTTTCCTGACTTAAGAATCTTTCAATAGAACATTCAAAAACCCAGAAATATGGAGCCGGACAGGCTTTGGTAGACTACTTACTGCTTTGAGTCATTTCCAGATTCAGGCAAGCGGGTCTAGAAATGTTCAATTTTCTGTGTGGCCTACCATCAGAATGGACAAAAATTCATATTCTTAGAAAAAAAAAAAAACAGGATTAAAGTATTAAAGGTTAGGTAAGTTACTTTGAAGTAAATGAAGGTTAAGTAAAGAAAATGTGTATAGAATCACATTATTCATGGGCTCTTGCTATTTTGCCATTTGGTATCATTAAGCATTTCTTCTTTCAACAAAAGATACTGATTTCCTACTACAGAGATAACTTTAAAAATTGATTTCTAGCAGAAATATAAATTTATATAATCCTGAGACATCAGTTTGTTAAGTGAAGACAGGTAGCCTATCTCCTCTGATGACTACTTCATGTTTATGGAACCACAGTGAAGGTGGAAAGGTGATTTTTCACATGGCAGTGTCTCAGATTAAACAAGTAAAATTGGTATCTTTGTGGTATTGATTCTCTGATGGAGCAAAGTGTCAAATGCATCTTAAATCTGTCCAACATTGATTTTTTTTTAATACTAAGAATGTTCTTAAAAGTACCATTTGAAGCTTCACTTTAAAGTTTACATAAGAGAAAATAACACTGCAGAAGGCAGAGAAAAACAGTTATTCTCTGGGGAATAAGTCTGTGACTGACAACAGAATACTATCAAAACAGAAAATGTTCTTCTGCAAGCTTCCTTTCCGAAAGTTCAGATGTAAATAAGTCTGCATATACCTATGTGTGTAAGTAATGAAGCATAGCTTTATCTGGTTTGTTATTCTTGCTTTAAAAAACAAACAAGGAGAGATCAGTAATCTATGAAAAATCAGATACTGTTTTCTAAAATAATAATTACTATCAATATTTTATTTAATAATTCAGTATCTTCAATTGGCAACCCTGAGTAAAATGGCTGGCACGTAATAGGCACTCAGGTTTTCAAAATTCAAGAAAATAACATGTTAAGGAAATTTTAATTCTGTAGATTTTATTTTCTCTCAATTTAAACATGTCCCTGACATGTGCTAGGTTTTTTAAGGAAAGTCTTAAGAGTCAAATATGACAATATTATGCACTTTTAGGCATTGAAGAAAGGTAAAGATAAAAATCAAAATCCTTTAGATACCCTTTTTTAGAAAATCATAAAAGAAACCAAGGTGCTACAATGCTTAAATCTACAAATAATAGATAGCATGTATACAGTAATATTTATCTTTGTACATATTCATTTATATTTATACATGATGTGTCATCTGTATATATGTATAAATATAAACATGACTGTATCTTTATTTCAATCATATTAATATATGCTGGCTATTATTTATAGGTTTAAGCACTGTAGCACCTTGGTTTAAGTATTATCTGCATACAGTTTGAATTATTTTATCAGCTGTAATTTACCCATCCTCCACCTATTTGGGAAGAGGAAGAGGATAGCAGGTGGAGACAAGAAAGATTGGCAAGTAGAGGACTCAGCCCCACCGATTTTCAGATGAAGAAATGAACCTCGCGGAGTTCCCATTGTGGCGCAGTGGTTAACGAATCTGACTAGGAACCATGACTTTTGCGGGTTCGATCCCTGCCCTTGCTCAGTGGGTTAAGGATCTGGCGTTGCCATGAGCTGTGGTGCAGGTCGCAGATGCAGCTTGGATCCCGTGTTGCTGTGACTCTGGTGTAGGCCGGCGGCTATAACTCCGATTAGACCCCTAGCCTGGGGACCTCCATACGCCACGGGAGTGGCCCAAGAAATGGCAAAAAGACAAAAAGACAAAAAAAAAGAAAGAAAAAAAAAAGAAATGAACCTCATGCCAAAAGTAAGTTAACAGTGTATTAGTCAAGTAACAATTTTCCTAAACAGAAATAAATCACTAAAGACAAAGGACAAAACAGTAACTGTTCAGGAAAGGAGACCCTTGAAACATAGACGCTTCCTCCTGCTCTCACACCAGCTTGCATGGATGGTACTTTCCCATCACCTGTGCATGTGTGTAACATATAAACAGGGGAGCTAAAAAGCCATGACCAAAGGATAGCTTGCTAGGAAAATCAGCAAGATGAACTGTACAGTAAAGGTCTGTTAGCACATCTGAAAACAAGGTGATAGGAAAGCTCCTTAGGTCCCTTCAATATCACTAGGTAACCCTTCTGGGAAGAAGATAGAATTAAGTCTACAACTGCTTTCTATTGTCCTTAGCCACACAACCATATGCGTCCCTTCCCTAGATGATAAAACACAGAACTAAGAGAAAATGAAAACCCTAAGAAATCCTTTGATCGGTCTCATTGTTGGGAAATTCTAACAATTTGCTTTCTATGTTTCTATGAGATAATAAAAATAAACCCACCATCTGTACTCCAACTGAGGCAGGAAGTCAATGATCTCATGCTACATGAAACCAGACTCAATGAGTTCCATGATGTCACCAGGGCCCTACTAATTCCTCCAGAAGGTCTAAAAAAGTGGTTCTTATATGGTACCCTCAAAGCTTCATAGTGGGCTGTGGGAAGCCCCCTTCTCTACCCATGAAACCACAAGAAACATGCAAGGACCTTCCAAGGAATTAGACCTGAACAGAGAGCAGAAAGCATAATGGATAAATATCAGATTGGGGCTTAACATTGTTTTTGATTGGGAATCCATCAAAATTAGACCTATCTTGGAGAAGAAAGTAAATTCTTAATTTTGGAAAGCTCTAAAAGAATAGCTCCCCACTGTGGAAGCTACTGGGAAGAAGTTTCAAAGGGCACATGCTGATGATCGCTCTTCCCCTGCTAGCCTTCCCCTTTATGCTCACTTCGAGAATCATTATCCAAAGGCATTATAATGGGAGAAAAAGGAAACGTCCAGAAAACACTGAGCCATTTTAAACATTCTGGACAATGAGTAATAGAGGTTTACAACATAGCTTAACTGGTAAGGAATAATATTTGGTATACATATTCTTTGAGCAGGGAGTCAAAGTCTATCCCAATATTTAAAAGTGTATATTGTTTTCAGTTGGTGCATGGTACTAGAAAAGAGTCTGACAAGTTAAAGACTGCTGAGTAATGAATAAGGGGTGCATCACTCCACCTGCATCTCCTCTCTCCAGACCACAGTGAGGAGCATCCCTCCCATCATGACTCAACCCTCTTTGGCTAAGCTACAGTTCAGTTCCTCCTTCTTCTTGTAATCTTTTCAACATTGCTGCAGGTTTTCTTTACAGATGAGAATTATTTTAAAATTATCCTTTATCCTTAAAACACAAACAAAACTCCCTAGTTGTTTTCTTGTAGCTACTTAAATGTTTTTCATCCTCCTTTCACATCTTAGCTTCCTGAAAGAAGTCTACCCACCATCTATTCTTTTTCTCACCTCTAATTTACTGTTCAAACTATTATAATTAGGCCCATATCCCTAAAACTGTCTTTAAAAATACAACAAATACCTCCCCAATGTTGATGCCAACAAACTCTTTAAATCTCTTTCTTATTTGACTCCTTCTGCTACATTTGGTACTATTCCCACTTATTTTTCCTAAATTCTCCTACCTCTGACTCCCTACAGGTTCCATTAATAAGATACATATTACAAAGTACAACAACGAGGTTGAAAACACAAGTTTTATATCAGTTTTTTCCCCAACCTACAGTAAACGACTAAGGAATAGACAGATCAGCCTGGCATAACACCCAGGTGTTCCAAGTCATTTCATACGTCTTCCTGGAAAGCCCTTTCTCACTTGTCAGCTGTTGAGGTTTGAGAAGGTAAATATACAACCTCTCTCATTTCCCTGTATGCACTGGGAAACAATTTGAGAGACGGATGCAATAGCTAGGTAGGTGAACAAATATGTTTATCCCTGATAACGCTGCTCTAGACATATGGCCTAGGTCAACAGCAACAGCAGGCTTGCTTCCTCTGAATTAGTTATACCACTGGTACAGGGGGATTATCTCAGCCTACACTCATGGGAGAAGCACCTGACCTACTAAGCCTCCCTCACAGCAAGAAGAAAATGAAACTGTATTCTTCTGCCTGGGAGGCACAACGAGAGGGAAGGGGAAAGGGTGACACACAAATTCGGATTCTTCGGTCAAACTCAGTTATTCACTTCTCCTTGCAGGGATGGAGTGAACAAGGATATGCAGAAAAGAATGGGTCTGATTCTACTAAATCCTTAGCACAGCATGGTGCTTAAGAGTATGTGCTCTACAACACCACTGCCTGGATTTGAAGTGCAGCTATGTTAATTAGCAGCAATATTAGTTTAATAACATCCCTTAATTTCCCCGTGCTCAATTTCCTTATATCTGAAATAGGTAATTAAGAGTGCTGAATTCCTATGAGTGAAAGGAGGATTAAAGAAGCCAATACTTGTCGACTACTTACAACAGTGCCCAGTATAGTGTTATGTGAAAATTGTGTGTGTGTGTGTGTGTGTTGTGTGTGTGTGTGCGTGTGTATGTGTATGTGTGTGTCTCTTGGGCTATGCCCACAGCTCACGGAAGTTGCTAGGCCAGAGACTGAACCCACACCACAGCAGTAACCCAAGCCTCTGCAGTGACAATACCTGATCCTCAACCCACTGTGCCACAAGGGAATTTTATATGTGAACATTTTAAAGCTGGGAAACCTACAGTTTCCTAATAAGAATAATTTATATTACCACGGTATTTTAAATATATATCCAGAAGATAATACACATCTTTATATAGTTTTTATTCCTCTATATATTACTCTCTCATACTAAATTAAGGATATTTGAAAGTGAAATGTTGGTTTTCTTTGTATCTATAGCTCCTGGTATACCATGTGAACTTGGTTGTTAATGAATATATTAATTTTAAATGGTCTATCACTTACTTTGTGGTGGAGATACAGATTGAGAACGTCATTTTCTTTAAAATATTGATAGACTTATTACTATATGTTTTCAAAAAAGTACTTGTTATACCAAATTTATAGATTGCAATTGTTCTTATGGAAATTAAGTTCACTAATAGAGCATTTCGCAAAAAGATAAAATTTTAAAAGATATCACAATAAAATGCTATATAAATCAGTTAAGGCTATAATGGCAACCAGATGGCACAAATTAGTACAATTCAAGGAGTTTATTCAAAAAATGACTATTCTTTAGGAGAGAGTAGGAATGCAGATACTAGCTGCCAAACTGTTGCCATCTGTAGGCTTGAAGGGATGATCAAAAGAAAGAGACGTTTCTAGGACCAGGTAAGAGAATCAAATAGAACACTTGGAGAGAAGCAGTAACTTGCAGCTGCATGATGCAACAAGCACAAGGCAACCTCCAAAGAGAAGCCAAGGGAATAAAGACCAAACCTCACTCTCCACCTTCACTCTGATCTCCTGCTACAGCTCTCATGGGCCAAACCCAACCAGAATCCACAGAGCTAGGAGCCCTGCTGATGTGTCCCTTAGTTCAACCTTTCAAGGCAGTAAGCAAGGTGGAGAAGGGTAGAGAATGGATCCGGTAGGGTTAAAAAAAAAAAAAAATCCAGCTTAGCACAGTGTACGAAGTTCCCAAAAGAAATCAGAAAAACAACACAATTAATTTTGTTCTTCCACTTGAATACATCACAATAAGCAATTCACAATTCATTCAAATTAATGTCTTATCCATTTGTCGATTAATTCTCAAACACTGAAAGTGTACAAGAAAATACACTGTGTCAGAAATACAAAAATTAAAGACATGAGGTCCCTCCTCCTAAGTAACTTACTGTCTAGCAAAAGACTAAGAGAGTAGAATACAGCAATTGTTATAACAAATGGAATTGATACAGCATTCCATATTTAAGTTTTTTAAATCCACTTGAATTTACCATGATTTCTAACTAAACTAATTTGTATACTTCCAATTTATAGCACCTTTTTCCATACATCCAGAAAAATACTTTGGCTTAATTCTGAAAAATATTTGGTCATATTTAAATAACATACAATATTTAATAAGTAACAAAACTAATTACCAGTCAACAATTGGCAAAACTAGCAGGAAAAGGCCAGAATCATCACTAATATAACATAAACTTAATTTACTACTAGGAAGACACAAGGAAATATAAAACACTGTTTTTTATTTCCAGAAACATTACATATACATAAAATAAAAATAAAAATAAAATTTATACAAACATTTTAATGATGTTTGTTAAGCTTATAAACATAAAACAGCAAGAAACTACAAATTAATCATTTAAAACTGTTTAATCTACTCTGTTCATATACATATTTAGTTATATTTGGTAATAAAATGATTACAAGAAAACCAGTATTTTTAGTGTAAATAAAACATAATATTAAACAAAGCTCTACACAGAGACATAAAGCATATTCTGTGAGTATTTTTATATATTAAAACAATTTAATCAGTAATCTGGTCCATTTTTAATACAATTAATGTAAGTCACTGTTTGACTTCTCAGACACAGCCTGTAAATTATATCCAGCCCTGTTAATATTAAGAATGCTGCTTTATGAAAGTTTTCAGTTTCAACTTCATTTTCAGAAAGAGGTAAGAGAGAAAAAACAGAATTCCGGTGACTAAAATGAGGTGTAACAGTAAGTTTATACTACAGAGGATCAAGAAAATGAATAGCACATTCTCCTCAGAAATCATCAATCTCTTTCTTTTGTTAATTCCTCCACACATCCGGGCAAAACACAGGAATATAAGTAATAAGACTCAATGTTTCCCAAACAGTATTTTTTTTTCTTTTGGTTGTTGACACCTAAATTTATCTGAACAGAAAAGTATTAACAAAATTCTGAACAGTATCATTGATCTATTGTCTTTCACAAGCCCTTAAGCTAGGTGCTTTCAAGATTCTAAGATCAGAATAACAGAAGACAGATACTCATAGAATCTTGAGTTCCATGTTAATGTTATAAATTGCTTATTTAGAGTTATGTCCCCCACCAAAATATATCATGAAAAGTATGGACTAGAATAATGCTATTGTGATGCTTAACCTTTAAGAAATCCACCTTAGGTCCTTGCTGTTCTCATGAATGAAACAAAGCTCTGAGAATCAAATGTATTTGAGAGAAGATGTGAGATAAATATGTAATTTTTAGAATAATCTATATATTGATCCTGTTACTATTTGAATCACCACACCCTTTATACATCTGGACATTAAAATTCTTCCCATGGAATAGTAAACAATAGCCCTAGTTAAAATAATCCACTAAATGACTATCAAGCAACAATAATTATTGTGGAATTAAGATGGTGAAATATAGAGGGATCCATCAGTATACAAACTTGAATGATAACAGAGAAAATTTTATTTGCTTCAGAATTGTTTTTTCTTTTTTGGTAGGGGGGACCACGGCATGTGGAAGTTCCTGGGCCACAGATCAAAACTGTACCGCAGGAGGAACTTGAGCTATTGTAGTGATGATGCTGAATCCTTAACCCACCACACCACAAGAGAACTCCAGAGCGAAGAAATCATATTTATTCAGACATCAAAGATAACATGTATAAAAGCAAGGAGTCATGGGAAAAACTTAAAGTTAGGTGTGTGCATATGTGTGTATAACACATACAGATATAAGCTAATAAAAATATGAACAAAAAATCAATTATTCATCCAATAATTATTTACTGGAGCTCCCAATAAATATACATGAATTACTTAGCAGTAAATGAATGACACATGGTTTCTGATCTCTTAGAGCTTTCAGTCTGGTGGGAGACACTGGCAAGTAAAAAAAAAAAAAAATACTGCAGCATCACCAAATAGGTGCTACCATGTGGCATGTTTGGGTCCTATGGCAGCAATTGGGAACAGCACTTAAACTGGGCTTGGGATGCCCAAGTAAAACCCCCTGTGCAAGTACAGTCAATCTGATCACTAGAGTTCACAAAGGACTCAGGTGAAAAGTGATGAAGGATAGTTTTTGAGATTGGGGCAACAGAACATGCCAAGGTCCTAAGGTAAAAGAATATGGCATTTCCTTGAATTTGAAAGCATTTTTGCCTGAATAGAGCCCAGACTTTGTAGAGTTTGTAGTGGTAAATATGAGGCTGGAAGAATATGCAGGTAAGCAGGGCCAGGTCACTGAGGGCCTTGTGTCTCTTGAGGCTGGGTATTTGTAAAGAAAGACAAGCAGAGAAATCCTGCAGCAGAGAGAATAGTAAGGTATGTGAGAAAGTCATCCCCTCTAGAACTTAAATTTCTTCTCCTAAATGGTAGGCAGATAGGTGGAGTTTGAGTCAGTGATTTCCAGAGGCATGAACAACTCTGACTCTGTGAATCCATGGACTAGCAGGATCTGACAATAAAACCCATCTGTGAAGCATAAGAATACCCCTACAAAGGCAAGAGCCTGATTACTGAAGAAGCTCTTCATTGTAAAATCTCAGACACATCAGATAAAAATTTCAAGCCTAACAGACAATATCCTTCCCCCAGGTGAGGTTCTCCTCCTAACCAAATATACAAAGGACAGAAATCCAAGGGGAGACCGTTTAGCCCTGCATAAATTAAAGTACACTTGAACAAACAAGCCCTATGCAAGCACTTATGCCTGAGCCACTGAGGTGAAGAAATAAAAAGTTGAGATGACAGTATTTTTATTGTTGTTTTCAGAGTACTGCCCTATACATCACTTTCCAGTATTAATCTGAATACTATGAGTTTCAACAAATGGTTTAGGGAATAATCTAAGTCAAAAAATATCAAGTAATGACATGAAAAATTATATTGGGATATATAATCCCTTTGTTGTTACATGGTTTTGGTGTTTACTGAGCATATAGAGTACCTAGATCAGATCGTTTTCATGGCAAATGTATTCAGGTGCCATGTTGCAAATACATTTCTGCTATAATGGAAGAAGCTCAAAAACTCCATGTGGATAAATTGCTGGTTTGAGAATCAAGAAAACCTTGGTTCTGGGTTATATTTCTTCTACTTGCCAGATGTGGGACATTGGTCAAGTTACTTGGTCTCTCTGAGGGTTACTTTCTTCATCTATAAAAGAATGGAAATACACACAGCACTGGCATCAACTTCCTTACATTATGTTATAAGGTCCCCCTAGGAGCATGAATGTAAAAACAGTTCACAAACCCTAAAGTACTTTACAAATCCAAGAGATTATTAGAGACACTGTACATTTACATCTGAAAAAATAAAAAATACAGAAGGTGTTTCCATTTATGATTAAATCACAAGAGTGGTATATGGTATCATGGGAAATATAAAAGAAGGAAACACTAAAGTTGAATGTGGATTTCATAGTTCTCAGAATACTCAGAGGAAGAGTCTTTCTCTTCTATGCACTTGAGCATGGCCCACATACTCAACTCCAAATAGAAATGCCCCTATAGGAATGATGTGAATTCTCTTCCCCATTTCCCACTGTAGCTGGCATCTTTCTCAGCTAATAGCCCCAAGAACACTAGCCTGCAGAAATAACCAACCAGAAGCCTTTTAAAATTGAAAAGTATATAAAGGAAAGTTTTCACCCCATGCAGTTGGAAAAATATTAAGTCATTTCAAGCCTCATGAAAGCCAAGATATTTTAACTGAAAGCTATCGGTGGCAGCAGCAGTATAGTTTTTTATCTCTAAATAATCCATGAAAATATGATAAAAATAGATAGCAAACAAGATAGCAAAACCAAAAACTCATAAACAAATTTATACTTGCTAACAAAGTATCTCTAACCCCAAAATAGAAACAAATAATGAAGAACCACTAACTGCCACAAAATATACATGGTATCACTGACTATGCAGGAAGAAACAGTGAAACAAAAGAGCCTGGGAATGATGACCCTAGAACAAGGAGACACAAAAATGTCACCAGTTATTTGCTGGAAACCACAGTGGCTAAGGTAAGAGCAGCAGGTGACAAGGGGAGTGATTATGTCCAAACCAATGACTGGTGAATACAAAGCCAAAGGTCAGTCTAAACTAGCTCAAGCAGTATGAGTACCCCTTAACTTATAACTGACCAGCCAGGAGCTCTCCTTAAGAACAGGATTCCACACTGAAGAGAAACAACTAGGAGTAGATTCAGAAATGAACTGGATAAAGACAACAAAGATAAAGGAAAGAGAAAAGCAGGAAAGGGAAATCACTAAAAAATGTCAGAAAGCAAACCACTATATTTCAAAACATGACAGAAAGCAACAGAAGAGAGAGCTCAGTGATGTTAAAAACTATCCTGAACTACACCTCCTTCAAAAAGTTCTTGGAAATCAATTTTGTATTACTAAGAGCAACAGAAAATGATCATGGTCAAATCACATAAAAAGTTATTTAAAAAGATTAAATAAGGAGCAAAATGGCAGCATTAGAGACAACAAAAACAGAAGAAAAAAATGTCAACAAAACAAATAAAAACTCCAACTAATCAATTATTTTAAAGCATGCTACAATATAAAGAAGTAGATTTTTAAAAAGGATATGAAAAAAGTGAAAATTATTAGTTTTCTGGTGGTGCAGTAGTTAAGGATCTAGTGTTGTCACTGCTTTAAGATTGGGTTGCAGCTGTGGTATGGGTTTGATTCCTGGCCCCAAAGCTTCCGCATGCCATGGGCAAGGCCAAAAAAAAGGTGACAGATATTGAAGATAGAAAATAATGAGTCAATGTATGAATAACAAGAATCTCTGAAGAGGAAAACTAAAGAACCAAAACAAAGCAAATACCAAAAATTATAATTCAAGAAAACATTACTAAAATAAAAGTATAAAAATTCAAAATTAGGAGTTCCCACTCTGACACATTGGGATCAGCAGTGTCTCTGTAGCACCAGGATGCAGGTTTGATCTCCAGCTAGCACAGCAGGTTAAAACATCCAATGTTGCTGCAGTTGCTGCATAGGTCGCAACTGCTGCTCTCAGATCTGATTCCTGGCCCTGAAACTACATGTTCAGCAGGGCAGCCAAAAAAGGGAAAAAAAAAAGTTTGAAATTACAAGTTGAAAAAATACATCATGTACCTGACAAACCCAGAACCATCAACACCAAAAAGTATTTTAGGAAATTGTTGAACTTTAAAGAAAAAGTCTGCAGACCAAGAAGAAAAAATGATAATAACTTATAAGGGAAATAAAATTAAACAATCATTAGATCTTCAAACATTGATGTTTTATGCCCTAAGAAAACAGAGTAACATATTTAAGATACATAGGGCAAGAGAATATATGCACAAAGATTTTTATATCCAGAAAAATTAAATTTCAATTACAAAGGACACAGAAAAAATGCTTCAACATGCAAAGACTCAGGGAATCTTGAATCTTTTTTGAGGACTATTACAGAATGAAATTCAACCAACCAAAATGGCAAGAGAGTTTCCAAGATAAATTCTTACGGTTCCTGTAAAACTAATGTTAAATGGGGATTAAGAGGGAGTGATTATAATAAGGATGGCTGTTTCTCTGACAAGGCAAAATTTACAACTATTTTTAAAAGGAGGGAGGAATATGGAGAGAACAAATTCAAATATAAAACTACTGGTAGCTGCATTGGTATTACTATCCTACTGAGACTATTTTATGTATAAATTTGGGATAAAACAAATGAGTTATTTAGGGATATGCTAATTATATCTGCCTTCATGTCCTCAAGAACTAATACTCCCAGTATGGAAGAAAGAAAATTACAGATGCAAAAGAAGAGTTTAAGCAGAAACCCTATGATCCTGAATTGGAATTGAAAGTATAGATAGTAACTTTTAATTAATTTATCTTCAGATAGAAAACTAAATACAGCTCTGTTTACTGAAAAAGTCTAAAAGAAAGACCAGTTCAGGAGTATTGAACATTTCTAGTGCCCAAAATATGGCATTAAACTACAATTTTTTCTAGGTCCAGGGTAGGACATGTGCAATATAAGCTTTGAACATCTTGTTGAGGCAGATAGAAAGGAAACTAAAAAACAGAACAAATAAAAATATGTTCAAATAACTCAAGAGCCAATGTAAAGAGACCCCCACTGCATAAAATTTAGCTTCAATAAAGTTAAGACTAAAAATAATAAACTATATTTAAATTCATAATGACACATTTTATAAACTAATTGTCACTTTTAGAGGATAACAGGAAACCCATTCACTTAAAAGTCAGTATCTTAAAAACGGATAAAGGGAAAGAGACGAGCAGTAATCCTGCCTTTCCTTCATGAACTATACCACTGGTAACCAAACAGTAGATGAAGCTGTTTAGTTTTTATTAAGTCATTCCAAATATTAAATTTAAAAGAAATGATAAAATTGGGCTATGAGCATTTTGCAACAACAAATTATTGGATCTAGGTATCAAATATCACTTAACTACTGAACTCACCAAAAGAGACAACCAAACATTATGAGCCTCTTAATTAAAACAAACAACAAACAACAACAAAAATACCTGACCACTCTTCATCTTGCCAAAGAAATCCATCGTGAGTGTGATCAAACTTAAGGATCTAACTGCCATCTGGAAATACTCAAGACAGAAAAGCAAAATGGACAGAGAAACGTATAGCACAAGTATGCAATATAGAAAGGGTGAGAAATTCTACAGGTAAAATAGACTGAGATTTTCAAAGATAAACTGAAAGGAAAAGAAAATGATGGAAGGAGAACTTTTTGGTTACCAGAAACGTAAAGAATATACCAAGTTTAAAAATAATGAATACGACTAAGGTAGAGTGCCACTGGTGATAAAACTAAAAAGAAATACAAGGGAGTAATTACTATAAAAGTCAGGATACAGGTTAATTTTGACGGGAAAGAGGCAGATGTGAATGGAAGGAAGCACATGAAGGGCTTGTGGGTTGTCTGAACAAGAAGTGATTTCTTAATGTGGATGGTGGTTACTGGAATGCTTGCTTTTAAATAAGTTACTAAGCTATGCATTAGTTTTTCACGGTTTTCTGTATGTGTTTTAGTTCATAATCTTAAAGGAATTTCAAAAATTTAACCCAATCATTGATAACTTCATGATAAATTGCACATTAGTAAGATTATTATGGAGGAAGAAAAATATTTTAAGGTACTTTAAGTCTTCAATAAATGCAAGATAATTAGCCTTTTGACAAAAGCACTTATATATTCATGTGTAATTAGAGTCTTTTACTTTTTTAAATAAACTTTCAAATTTCATTTATTCTTAGAGAATGCAATGTTTTGCAAATATGAGAAGGAAACAGTGCAATTTTTATCAAAGTTTAAAATGCAGGGAGTTCCCATTGTGGCTCAGTGGTTAACAAATCCAACTAGGAACCATGAGGTTGTGGGTTCAATCCCTGGCCTTGCTCAGTGCGTTAAGGATCTGGCGTTGCCGTGAGCTGTGGTGTACGTCACAGATGCAGCTCAGATCCCGCAATGCTGTGGCTCTGGTGTAGGCCGGTGGCTACAGCTCCGATTGGACCCCTAGCCTGGAAATCTCCATATGCCACGGGTGCAGCCCTTGAAAAAGACAAAAAGGCAAAATAAATAAATAAATAAAAATAAAATGCAACCAGAGCAAGATTATATTTCTAAATTTTAAGCTTTCAGTTGTGAAAACTTACAACAAATTACTTAATTTCTTTATGGAATTACCTTGTCCTTCAGAGTCAGTAAGTTCTATAGATTACAAAGTATCCATTAACTCAATTATTAGGTAAGTATTTGAGAAATGCTATTGGTATTTTATACTCGAACTGTGTTCTGAATCAGAGTCACAATAATAAGGTACTATCACAAATGTTCATCATCAGAATTTAAGGGGGGAAAAATTGCTGTAATTTTCACCAGAATAAAAAGTTCATAACCTTGTTTTCATTTCCTAAAATACTCCCAGAAAGTATTTTTATGATATATCTAAATGCCCTGAAATTGTCAGTCATTCTCTGTATGTAGTATATATCAAAACCCAATGATGTAGAGGACAGTTTGGCAGTTTCTTTGTTCCAAACTAACCACACTCTCACCATATGATCCAGAAACCATGCTCCTTGGTATCTACCCAAAAGAGTTGAAGTCTTATGTCCACACAAACCTTGTCAGAGATGTTGACTGCAGCTTTATTCATAATTGCCAAAACTTGGAAGCAACTGAGATACCCTTCAGTAGGTAAAGTGATAAATAAACTCTGGTACATAAAGACAACAGGATATTATTTATCATTAACAAGTAATTACCTATCAAGCCACGAAAAGACATGGAGGAAATGTAACTGCATTTAATAAGTGAAAAAGGCCAACATTAAAAGGCTACATACTATCTGATTTTTAACCACATGACATTCTGTTAAGGGAAAACTATGAAGACAGTAAAAACATCAGCAGTTGCCAGGGGTTGGGGGTGGAAAGAAGAGGACAAATAGGTGAAGTATAAAGGATTTTTAAGGGAGTGAACACACTCTGTATGATACTATAATGATGGATACATGTTGTTGTACATTTGTCCAAACCAATATAATGTATAACACCAAGAGTGAATCCTAAGGTAAATTATGGACTTGGGGTGGTTATTATGCATCAAGGTATGTTCATCAGTTCCAACAAATGTACAACTCAAGTAGCGGATATTGATAATGGCCGATGCTACATGTTTTGGGAAGAGGAGTATATAGGCAATAGTTGTACTTTCCCCTCAATTTTGCTGTGAACTTAAAACTGCTCCAGAACATTGTCTTAATAAAAAAAAAAAAATCCAATAATGTGGCTTAGAGTAGTTGAGAGGACAAGATTTGAACCAACAATATCTCAGCTCAGTATTGCTTCCTGGCTTTCCATTGGTGCTAGCTGGGCTTGTTTACTTACATGTAAAATAGGGATGATTTCATTTTTTTTAACAAATCATACCAAGAATTAAAGGATATAATGAATATAAACATTTATCACAGCAAATAATACATACACATTCAAGTATTTTTGAAAGCATTAGTAAAGATACTCAAAATATTTTAGGGGGTGGGAATAAGTTGCAATAGAAAACAGGAAAATGAGTAAGACCGCATCCATTTGCAATGTTGAAAATCAAGAAGGTAAGGTCAGGGATCAGCAATTTTAGGCACATAATAAACTTTACTAAAATAAAAGTATTCCAAATTCTTTCATTAGTAAAATATTATGTTTTTTTAATTCACTATTTTAATCATAATTTTTAAATAATCCTATTTATAAGGATTTAATATCCTAGTAAATTTCACCTTATTTGCAATGACTTAGAAAAGCATGGTAAGCTTTGATATTTCAAAAATACAAAGATATGAAAGTAAACATTAACTGTACAATAATGAAATTCTGTATATATTTTCAAAATAGTCCATATGAAGTATATTTAACTTCAGAGATATTACCAAAAATTAACAAACTGAAAATAATAATTGAACTATAGATTGGAAATAAGACATCCAAGAGAGTCTGAACCAGCATATGAGAAAAGACCTATAAAAAGATTTGTAATAAAAAGAGAAAGACCAACAGACCAATAAATAATATAACTTAGCTATATGGAAAATACAGTGCAGGTTTGGGGGCCAGATGAATATTCTGAATCCAGTTTCCATCACTTTGAGAAAACTACTTAATCTCTCCAAAGCTTGGACTCCTCATGTGTAAAGTGGAAATATATGTGTTACAGCATTTCCATTAAGACTAAAATGTGTTCAAATATATCTGCACATTTCAATACACTGTAACTAATATAATTATAATAATTTCATACAATGTTAATTTTAAAAGTAGCATGAATAAATCATTTGGGTAATTCTGGACATGTATAATTTCACAATACATTGCTCACGGATCAATTCACTCTGAAAATCTGAATGCACAAGGCATACAATGAACGTACTATATGGATGTTGTGAATTTTCTGTTTTCTATTTCTTTGATCTATGCTCTTATATTTCTTATTTTCTTATTCTACTTAGAGTTTAATTTCTCATCCCGTTACTGTCTAAAGGTGAAAATTCACACCACTGGCTTTAAAACTTTTTTATCTGAATACAATTTTTTAAAGTTATTTTGCCCTAAACACTGTTTTAGCTGCATTCTACAAATTTTGATATTTTATCTATTCGTTATTATTTAGTTTGACATATTCCAAATTTCCCTGGTGATTTTTTAAATGATTTTTATTTTTTTCCATTATACTTTGATCCATAGGTTGATCAGAAATGTTTTGTTTAATTGACAAATAACTGAAGCTTTTCAAACTATTTTATTATTTTTATTTCTAAGTTAATTTTATAGAGTCAGGGAATAACCTTCACATGATTTCTATCTTTTGAAATATATTTATACTTATTTTATGGTCCAATATATAAACTTTTTGTTAAATACTCAATAAGTATGTGAAAGGAATGTGTTTTCTGTAGTTTTTGAGTGTCATTTTATACAAGTGAGAATTAAGGGAGTTGATAGTTTTGCTCAAATCCTTCATATCTGATTTGATTTTTTAACCTATTTGTTCAATTAATTATTGACAGTAAGGTATTAAAATCTCCAACTATTTTTTTCTATTTCTCCAAGTTTGTTTTTTGTTTCTGTTTTTGTTTTTTGTCTTTTTCGGGTTGCACCCGTGGCATATGGAGGTTCCCAGGCTAGGGGTCAAATCGGAGCTGTAGCCAATGACTATGGCACAGCCACAGCCATGCCAGATCCAAGCTGCATCTGCAACCTACACCACAGCTCACGGCATGCCAGATCCTTAACCCACTGAGTGAGGCCAGGGATTGAACCTGCAACCTCATGGCTCCTAATCGGATTTGTTTCTGCTGTGCCACAACGAGATCTCCTTCCTTCAAGTTTTTTTGACTCATTATTTATAAAACCCTGTTATTAAGTGAACATATATTTAGAGTTATTTAATCCTTTTCTTATATGCCCCTCTTTATTTGTCCTTTAAACTATTTCAAGAAATTTTTTCATTTTTCAAATATTTTATTGAGGTACAGTTGATTTCAATGTTGTGATAATTTCTGCTGTACAACAAAGTGATTCAGTTATACGTGTACACATTCCCATTCTTTTTCAGATTCTTTTCCCACATAGACCATCACAGAATATTGGGTAGAGTTTCCTGAACTATACAAAAAGTCCCCATTGGCCAATCACTCCATATACCACAATGTGACTGGCCAATCACTCCATATACCCAAACCTCCAGTCCATTCTCCCCCACCCAACCTAACACCTGTCCTCTTCAGTAACCATAAATTTGTTTTCAAAGTCTGTGAGTCTGTATCCATCCTGCAAATAACTTAATTTGTATCCTTTTTTAAGATTCCACATATAAGTGACATCATATGATGTTTGTCTTTCACTGTCTAACTTCACTTAGTATGATAATCTCTAGGTCTATCCATGTTGCTGAAAATAGCATTATTTTTTTGTTCATGTCTAAGTAGTATTCTATTGCACATTTATACCACATCTTTTCACTGTAGCATGATTCACAATAGCCAAGACATGGAAACAACCCAAATTTCCATAGCCAGATAAATGGATTAAGAAGATGTGTTACACATACACAATAGAATACTACTCAGCCATAAAAAAGAGCAAAATAATGCCATTTGCGGCAACATGGATGGTACTGGAGATTCTCATACTGAGTGAAGTAAATCAGAAAGAGAAAGACAAATACCATATGATATCACTTATATCTGGAATCTAATATATGTCACAAATGAACCTTTCAACAGAAAAGAAAATCATGGACTAAGATGACAGTTTTAACTTTCCTCCAGCACTGTAAAGATGATGTTACATTTGTTATGGCCCCCACTGTTCCTGATGACAAGTCAGCAGTCATTCTTTTTATGTAATCCTGCATGTGATTTGTCTTTTCTTAACTCTACTTTATAAAGATACATGCATCCCAATATTCATAGCAGCACTATTTACAACAGCCAATACATGGAAGAAACCTAAGTATCCATCAACAGAGGACTGGATAAAGAAGATGTGGTATACACACACACATACATACATATACACAGAAAGGAATACCACCCAGCCACAAAAAGAATGAAATAATGCCGTTTGCATCAATGTGGATGCAATTAGAGATTATCACACTAAGTGAAGTTATTAATACAGAGAAAAATAAATACCCTATATTACTTATACATGGAATGTAAAATATGACACAAATGAATTTATTTACAAAACAGAAACATATTCACAGACATATAGAACAGATCTGTGGATGCCAAGGGAGAGGAGGGTGGGAAGGGATAAATTAGGAGTTTGGGATTAACAAACTACTATATATAAAATAGATAAACAATAAAGCCATATGGTATAGTACAGGGAACTATATTCAATATTCTGTAATAAACCATAATGGAAAAAAAATATATATGAACCACTTTACTATACACCAGAAACTACCACAACATTGTAAATCAACTAAAATAAAATTAAATATATATGGCTTTTCTTCTACATGCTTCAAGATTTTTCTCACATATCAGATTATCATATTGTACACCTTAAATTTACACAATGTTCTATGTCAATTATATCTCAATAACGTTGGGGAGGAAAAGATTTTTTCTCTTTTTATATGGTTTTCTGCAGTCTGCTATGATGTGCTTAGCTGTGATTTTACTTGTATTGACCCTGTTTATAGAGTTCCAAATCTATGGCTTCTTTCTCAGTCAGAAAGAATCAACACTCTAAATCCTCTTCAGAGTATGATCTTTGGCCAGGTATTTACTGCTAACCAAAATCCTGGCTGAAATAAATAAGATAACTGACCATTGTTAACACCTCATAGGAACACCTAAATTGAAATGCATATCATCCATTTACTTCCAGGGTTAAGTTTAGATTGCTAGAGAAAGGAGTCATGTAATTCAAATAACTTGCATAATTTTACTTCTGAAATTTTCGTCTTTCCACAACCCAGTGAGAAAAAAATCCAAGATGAAATATCCATTTTAGGATTTACTGTCAGGACAAAAAAATTTTTTTTGCTTGTTTTGCTTTTTTTTTTTTTTTTTTTAGGTCTGCACCCATGGCATATGGAAGTTCCCAGACTAGGGGTCGAGTCGAATCGGAATTATAGCTGCTGGCCTATACTAGAGCCATGGCAACGCCAGATCTGAGCCACATCTGCAACCTACACCACATCTCATGGAAATGCCACATCTGTAACCCACTGAGCGAGGCCAGGGATCAAACCTGCAACCTCATGGTTCCTAGTCGGATTCATTTTCACTGTGCCAGGACAGGAACTCCTGTCAGAAAAAATTTAGTCTCTCTTGGATAATTGCTTTAGTTCTCACCTTCTGATAGGACAGCCTGAAAGTTTACCCTGACAGCTAATTCATGTGTATTATCATTCCTGCCTTGGTAGAAATTTTATTTTCATTTAAAACAAATAAAAGTCTCATGCCTTGTTAAGTCATTCCTAGGCAGAGGATCAATAATATAATGCAGAAGACAAAACATATACACACACATAAAAGAGAGTTAAGCACAAAAAGAAAGAGAAGAAAGACAAGTTTCATCCATTCCAATATATAGTACTCTTGATGTACTCAACCAGGAGTGATTTTGCTCCCCAGGAACATTTGGCAATGTTTGGAGCCATCTTTTTATTGTCACTATTGAGAGGGTACTACTAGCATCTAGCAGATAGAGGCCAAGGATGCTGCAAAATACCCTACAATGAAAAGGACAGAGCACCCTCTCAACAAACAATTTTTCTTCTGAAGACATCAATGATGCCATGGTTGAGAAAACCTGTTTTAAGCTATTTCCACTACATACTTTTCAAACTATTTTGTTTTCACAACTATAGGCATCAAAAGAGTATCACCAATCTCTAAACAAACTGGTAGGCAAAAAACATTAAGAAATAGGCTGACTAGTCTCCACTTTAGAAGCTATGCCCATAATTAAAATAATCAAATGTGTACAGGTGCTACTATTTATTTTTTAAATGCAAGACCCATGGTTTTATTTTTCATTGTTGTTTAGTTTTGTTTGGGGTTTCTTATTTTTCCTGTCTTTCAGCAGCTTAGTAAGAGTCTCAGTTTGTATGTGTTGAATGATATTAAAATGGGCTGAAGTGAATAGCTCCACTCAAAATGGATCCTGCTGTATAGCACTGGGAACTATGTCTAGTCACTTATGATGGAGCATGATAATGTGAGAAAAAAGAATGTATACATGAATGTGTAATGGGTCACCTTGCTGTACAGTAGAAAATTGACAGAACACTAAACCAGCTATAACAGAAAAAATAAAAATCATTATAAATGAAAAAAAGCCAAAATGGATATTAAATAGAAAATGTAAAAGATGTAAATCATAGCTAATACAGCTGATTTCAAGATTTATGTATTTGTACTCCTATGCTTGAGCTAAACATGGTAATGCACAAATATCTCACATTGGTATAGGTCTTAAGTAAATTTCATTTAATGAAAACTAATTTGTATATGTATGAATACTTTTTATTTACAACTGAGTCATAGCATCTATTTTACCAAAGTAAATTTAAATGATCTAGGAATATTTTGAGTTGTTTACATTGTTTGTGGTTATTATTTCCTTAAAAAAGACTATATTGACTCTTCTAACAATTTTAATTGGCACATTCTTAAAATGACACAGAAAGTCAGCGTCTGAACGCTGCAATGAGCTCAAGTTTAAGTGGGTAACTAAAGATTATATCTGCTCACTGTATGTTTGATCCTCTGGATAAATATACCTTATGAAAAACGTGTTTAATTTCATCAGTTACTTCCAGAAGACTTGGCTAATTTCCCCTTATGTAGCTGCAGTGGAAATTAGGTCCCGCTAAGAAATCATTCTCAAAGACAGAACGTGCTACTTTCAAAATACTGGCTTGAAAACACAACAGATTTTTCAATTAAGTTCTTAGAACAACATTTTATATAAATGGTTCAGCACCTTTTTTCCCTAAATGGTAAGAGAAACTTACTGACTAGCATTCTAATTTCATGGTGGTAACAAGTCACAAGTTAAACTGAGTAACATGGTCTTGATGCTTGTCACAAAACCAGTATGAAATCTGACTAATTAGGTAGTCTCAAACTTGAGAAGTCCATAGACTGACTGGATAAATAACAAAGGTTTAATTAATGCCACACTCCTCAGATATCAGGTTAAAGAGAGTTGGCAGCTAAAAAAATGTGGACATCCTGATGGGCTTCAAATCTGAAAAGGTGCTAATTTTTAACATTAACTAAACTTTTCAAAGAGCTCTATCTTTCAATGTAAAGTTAAATTGCACACCTAAATTGTTAAATGTCAATTTTGAGGTCAATCGGACTATGTTCAATGTTACCAGATAAATTAGATTGTCTTTAGACTGACTTTCAAAATTGCACATGTAGCTTAAGTAAATTTGATTCAAATTCTGCATTAAAAAGGCACTTTTTAAAAAAGAACAAGTTAAGATTGCTTGATAACTCTACTGCAATGCTCCAGAAAGGCCATTTAACACCTGCTAGAAGAATTGGATAAAAATGTAATGCATTTGTGGTTCCCTTTTAATTTGGGATACTGGGGAGAGGAACAGGTATGTATGTGTGCATGGGTGAGTATTGCTAGATACTAAATAAAAAAACACATAGGCTACTTAATTTAATTAAATATGGATTTTTTCCCTATCACATTGTATGTTCCTTGAAGTTAAGCCGTATAATATTTTAATTATTGCCACACTCATATGTGTTCAATACATACATGATGATTGGTTCAATAAAAGTAGAGAACTAGCTTTCAATCAGACATGTTTCTAAAAGATGTCCTCATCTCAAAAACAGAATCTTTTTATGCCTTTTTGTCAAAGAGCAGTTGCATGGCTCCCTATGAAAAACTGGATGCGTGTAGCATCTGTCTAAGCTCTCCCTGAGAGGGCTCTCTGCTGTATGTGTGATTTATTCCACATTCTGAATCATCTGACTTTGCAGCACCAGATCATTTAGGGTAATTACTCCATCAAAATGCTGTTTTTGTTGTTTGTGAATAAGAATTTTAGCATTTCTAATGACATTTAATAATGTGAGATTGGTTTGAGACTTAGATATAATGTCTTTTAAATATAAAACAGGATTTGATTAATCAGAAATGATCTTTCTTTGGATTTCCATTATTCATGAAATGAGTATCCCCCTACTGCTTACTCAATGGCAGGTGTTGTTCTGATAGATATTAGCTAAGATGTATCAGCTTGTTTAATCTTGATAATAACCCTATGGAGTAAGCATTATTATCACACTCATATCACATATGAGGTAACTGACATAAAGAGAGGTGGTATCGTTAAAGTAAAATAGTTGGAAAGATGTCAAAGCCAGTTATCTTTGGTTTTATGTTAAGTCTCACTGAGATGTGGGCACACCTTTTCCTGAATATAAATTGTACATATTGCACTAGAGAGAGGAGATATGAAATGCCTGCAAAATATCTATGAGAAATATCCCCCATCCCAAAATATGCATACTTACTGGTTAACATATCCATTTTGAGAAGTCTGCCAACCCATTGAGTTATGAAAGGAGAGCACCAAAGTTAAACATGTCTGCTTCAAGAAAAAAGAGGGATCTGATCACCTCTCCTCTTCCTCAGAGTCACCCACTGTGCCTGCAATACTTGTCTATAGGTAGGAGACAAACCTTCCTAGGTCTGCTTCTTAAAATGAGCAATGCAATACTGGGAAATATTACACAATGCATTATATATGCCAAACACTGGGGTGACGGTTAGCTGTTTGCTGCGAAGTAGAGAAACTGAGAATGAGCATTTAGCAGCTTTTATAGAATATTATAACAGTAATTTTTTTGTTCAATCTGTTTCTTACAGTCGAGACTAGTATTTTGTGTCTTTACTTACCTTTTCTAGTAACTCATTGTATCATGTTTTACAAAAATATCACATTGAAAGTGTTTTTTAAAAAGAGAGAGATCTATCACCACAGGAGTATGAAAAGTGTACCTTAATGTATATTGACAAATTTAATTCTTACAGCAACTCAAAGAAGTGCTATTATTATTTTTTTTTTAGGGTCAAACCTGCAGCATATGGATGTTCCCAGGCTAGGGGTTGCGTCGGAGCTACAGTGGCCAGCCTAAACCCAACTCACGGCAACACCAGATCCTTAATCCACTGAGCAAGGCCAGGGATTGAACCCACATCCTCACAGATACTAGTCAGATTCATTTCTGCTGTGCTACAATGGGAACTCCCAAAGTGCTATGATTAGCCACATTTTCTGATGATGATACTAAGGCACAGAAAGGATAAGTAAAGTTAATAAGCTGACAGAACAGAAATTCAATCCCAAGGATTGTAGAATCAAGATATGCCTTTAACCCTATGATCAACTGTCTCTCCTAAGCCCATCTTCAGTGGGTATCCGAAAAGCTGCTCTAAAAGAAATCTGACTCATAGTTTTAGCTAAACAACAAAGTCTGTTAGAACAATTCTTTTACTTCCCTGATGTCCAGCCACTCCTGTTCCATTGCCACTATAAGCAATGCTGAGGCTTACTGGGCCCAGAGTAGGGCCCCATCCTTGACATCATCTTTGATCCATTATTGGAGCTCTTGTGGAGTTTCCATTTGTTGGTTTCTTCCCATTGACAAGGCTCTTCAAGATCTGGCAGCCTCCCTCTGGCTAGAGTATTTAGAATCTAGGGTTATGAAATTTATCAAGTCACAAGCCATTATCACAGATAAAACCTTGTGATGATGTAAGTCACTTGCACTCAAAGAACAAATATTTATGTATTAAATGCCCACTCTGTGCAATGACCTGCCTATTTTATTTTATTTTATTTTACTTTTTAGAGCCACACCCACAGCATATGGAAATTGCCAGGCTAAGAGTCCAATTGGACCTGTAGCTGCCAGCCAACATCACGGCCACAGTAACATGGGACCTGAGCTGCATCTGCAACCTACACCACAGCTCATGGCAATGCTAGATCGCCAACCCACTGAGCAAGCCCAGGGATTGAACCCACATCCTAATGGATACTAGTTGGATTTGTTTCCACTGAGCCACAACAGGAACTCCCTGACCTGCATTTTTTATATGAACATACCGTACTAACGTTTTACTATCCTACATTTTAAACCCATTTGATTTGAATTATTAAAACTCTTTAACTGATATACTTGGGTATTGGTTTAGAATTTGAATCAATTTATTATCAATTTTATTTTATTTTTTAATGATTTTTATTTTTTCAATTACAGTTGGTTTACAGTGTTCTGTCAATTTTATATGGTACAGCAAAGTGACCCAGTCACACACATAAACACACATTCTTTTTCTCACATAATCCTCCATCATGCTCCATCACAAGTGACTAGATATAGTTCCCAGTACTATACAGCAGGATCTCATTGCTTATCCATTCCAATTGCAATAGTTTGCATCTATAAACCCCAGATTCCCAGTCCATCCTACTCCCTCCCCTACCCCTTCCCCTAGGCAATCACAACTCTGTTCTCCAAGTCCATGATTTTCTTTGCTGTGGGAAGGTTTATGTGTGCCGTATATTAGATTCTAGATATAAGTGATATCATACGGTATTTGTCTTTCTCTTTTTGGCTTACTTCACTTAGTTTGAGAGTCTCCAGTTTGATCCCTGTTGCTAAAAATGGCATCATTTTCTTCTTTTTACAACTGAGTAGTATTCCATTGTGTATATATACCGCTTCTTCTTAATCCATTCATTTGGCAATGGACATTTAAGTTGTTTCCATGTCTTGGCTATTGTGAACAGTGCTGCAATGAACATGAGGGTGCATGTATCTTTTTCGAGGAAATTTTAGTCCAGATATATACCCAGAGTGACACTGCTGGGTCATATGGTAGTTCTATATTTAGTTTTCTGAGGTACCCCCATACTGTATTCTGCCAAAACTGAATCAAGAAGAAATAGATCAACTGAAAAGACTGATCACTATAAATGAAATTGAATATGTAATAAAAACACTCCCTACAAACAAAACTCCAGGACCAGATGGCTTCACAGGCAAATCCTACCAAACATACAAAAAGCAACTTATACTCATCCTCCTTAAACTTTTCCAAAAGGCTGAAGAATAAGGAACACTCCCAAAGACACTCTATTAAGCCACCATCACCCTAATACCAAAACCAGACAAAGGTACTACCAACAAAGAAAATTATAGGCCAATATCTTTGATGAATATAGATGCAAAAATTCTCAACAAAATTTTAGCCAAACAAATCCAACAACATATTAAAAAGGTCATACACCATGACCAAGTGAGAGGCATCCCAGGTTTATAAGGATGGTTCAACATATGCATATCAATCAATGTCATACACCACATTAACAAAAGTAAAGCCAAAAACCACATGATCATCTTGATAGATGCAGTAAAAGCATTTGACAAAGTCCAACATCCATTCATGATCAAAACTCTTACCCAAAGTGGGTATAGAGGGACCATACCTTAACAAAATCAATTAATTTTTAAAAAGAGATTGTTTGAGTCTCTCTGAATGCACTCCGTTTGTCCTTCGCTTCTGCTGTCCCTTCCATTGGCGTTGCCATTCTCCTACTTGCCAGGCAACAAAGTGCAGTGAGTAGAGCATGGCATCTGAAGCCAAATTTGGGGATCCTATTCTTCCACTTGCCCATCTATTCAACAAACAATTGATCTTCTATTATTGACAAAGGCACTGTTCAAATTACTGAAGATATAGTAGTAATTGAGATGATAAGCTTCTTGTTCCCATGGAGCTTACATATGAGGAATCAGACATCAAGCAAATACAATAATAAATAAGAAAATAGTAACAAGTGCTGGGAAGAAATGAAAGAGTAGTGAGATAAAGATGATTAATACAGAGAGGTGTTTTAAGTTGTGTGTCAGGGAAGGGCTCTCTGTAGAGGAAAGAGTTGAACTGAGATCTGAGTACCAGGCAGGAAGTGGACATTTAACAACTGGGGGAAAAAGAATTCCAGGGGAAGGAACCTTTTATCATATCATTAAAAAAAAAGAGAAAAGAAAAGAAAAGAAAAGAGGAACTAGTTAAACAACAACAAAAAAAGGGTAGATCTTGGCTGACCTAAGTAAGTTCATACATTAGCATAGGGGGTGCATCTTTTTCAGTGAAAGTTTTGTCTTGGTACATGCCCAGCAATGGAATTGCTAGATCATGTGGTAGCTCTATATTTAGTTTTCTGAGGTACTTCCATACTGTTTTCCATAGTGGTTGAACCAATTTACATCCCTAGCAACAGTAGAGGAGGCTAACTTTTTCTCCAAACTCTCTCCAAAAACTTTCATTTGTCTATCTCTTTCTGACTTATTTCACTCAGGATGAGAGTCTCCAATTCCATCCATGTTGCTGCAAATGGCATTATGTCAATCTTTTTTATGGCTGAGTAGTGTTCCATTGTGTATATATACCACATCTTCCTAATCCAGTCATCTCTCAATGGACATTTGGGTTGGTTCCATGTCTTGGCTATTGTGAATAGAGCGACAATGAACATGGGGGTGCATGTGTCTTTTTCAAGGAAAGTTTTGTAGGGATATATGCCCAAGAGTGGGACTGCAGGGTCATGTGGTAGCTCTATGTATAGATTTCTAAGGTACCTCCATACTGTTCTCCATAGTGGCTGTACCAGTTTACATTCCCACCAACAGTGCAGGAAGGTTCCCTTTTCTCCACAATCCCTCCAGCAGTTGTTATTAATGATGGCCATTCTGACTGGTGTGAGGTGGTATCTCACAGTAGTTTTGATGTGCATTTCTCTAATAGTCAGGGATGTTGAGCATTTTTTCATGTGCTTGTTGGCCATCTGTATATCTTCCTTGGAGAACAGCCTATTCAGGTCTTTCGCCCATTTTTCCACTGGGTTGTTGGCTTTTTTGCTGTTGAGTTATATAAATTGCTTGTATATCCTAGAGATTAAGCCCTTGTCTGTGGTATCATTTCAAATTATTTTCTCCCATTCTGTACGTTGTCTTTTTGTTTTCTTTTGGGTTTCCTCTGCTGTGCAAAAGCTTGTCAGTTTGATGAGGTCCCATTGGTCTATTTTTGCTCTTATTTCTGTTGCTTTGGGAGACTGACCTGACAAAACATATGTAAGGTTAATGTCAGAAGATGTTTTGCCTATGTTGTCTTCTAGGAGTTTGATGGTGTCCTGCCGTATATTTAAGTCTTTCAGCCATTTTGAGTTTATTTTTGTGCATGGTATGAGGGTGTGTTCTAGTTTCAGTGATTTGCATGCAGCTGTCCAGGTTTCCCAGCAATTCTTGCTGAATAGACTTTATCATTCCCATTTTATGTTCTTGCCTCCTTTGTCAAAGATTAACTGACCATAGGTGTCAGGGTTTATTTCTGCATTCTCTATTCTGATCCATTGGTCTGTATGTCTGTTTTTGTACCAGTACCACACTGTCATGAAGATATTCCATGTTCCTGGATTGGAAATATTAATATTGTAAAAATGGCCATACTACCCAAAGCAATCTACAGATTCAATGCAATCCCTATCAAATCACCCATGACAATTTTCACAGAACAAACAATCCAAAAATTTATATGGAACCACAAAAGACCCAGAATCACCAAAGCAATCCTGAGAAACTAAAACCAACCAGGAGGCATAACACTTCCAGACCTCAAGCAATATTACAAAGCCACAGTCTTCAATCAGATTTTAAATACAAGGCATACACCAAAAGCTTCTTCCAGGAGTTCCCGTCATGGCGCAGCGGAAATGAATCCGACCTGGAACCATAAGGTTGTGGGTTTGACCCCTGGCTTCACTCAGTGGGTTAAGGATCCGGCATTGCCATAAGCTGTGGTATAGGTCGCAGGAGCAGCTCGGATCCTGCATTGTTGTGGCTGTGGCGTAGGCCGGTAGCTGTAGTTCCAATTAGACCCCTAGCCTGGGAACCTCCATGTGCCTCAAATGCAGCCCTAAAAAGCAAAGAAAAAAAAAAGTCTCTTCCATAGTGTCTGGCAGAAAATAAGTACTTAATAAATACAAATTTTCCGTCTTTCTTTGTGGTCCAGCCTCATGCTCATACTTCATTGTTTCCTTTCTCTATTCTCTAAGAACTCACCCCAGGTCTAACCTATTGGGGGAAACAAAAAATAGGCATGCAATCAGAGTTATTGAAAGAAGTGTGCACCCATTTAAACAACAGACATTCTAAAACTGGCAGTGCTAAAAGGAATAAAAGTAAATGACAAAGAAACTCTAAATAAGAATAAAAAGTTTTCTGCTGTATAATTAGCTTGGAATGATTAATAGTTTTTAGATTAAATAGACTTTAATTTTACTGGATTTTAATTTTACTAGGTAAAATTGAGCATGAGGAAGACAGAATAATCCACAGAAAAGAGTCAAAATTTTAGGAAATTATTCAGAAATGCAATGCTTTTCAAAAACAATAGAGCAGAGAAAGCTCATGTGCCAAGAAATGAATCATTCAAACACATACACTGCATCTACTGTATGTACGCAAGGAGTTTTAGCACCTTACTTTCTCACACACTCTGGCTGAGACATCAATAACCTAAACATCCCAGATTAAACAGTTCAGACTCTGAATCACTTTAAACCATGTAAAGCAATAAACCTTCAAGATAAAAGACAAATAAAATGGCAGAGTTCACAGAAAAGCCATGTGCTGACCATGTTTATGTTTGATTTATTGAACAAAGGGTGAATGCTAAAAGCCCCTTTCGTAACCCTTCTTTGGAAATAATAATACAGAGTTATTAGTAAGATTATATACTGCACAGTGTTAAGAAATAAACATTACTAATTTTCCTGACACTGTAAAACGCAGCCTAAACTAAATTTAGGACAAGTTTCAGAAAAAAAACTAACGATCACAAAAGGAATAAATGAGATCAAAATGCAATATGAATATGCTTTATTACAAGTGCTGGCAAAACTGAAGGCTCATAATTATATAGCATTTAATACTTAATTTTATTTTCTCTGTTACCTCTACAAGCCATCGGTCATGAAAAATATTAAAGAGCACACATTTCATTACTGCGTAATTAAAATAAGAGCTGTTGCTATGTTTTGCTTAATTTGCATTTGTGATTTACACATTTTCCTGAATACATTGTTAACGCAATATATGCTCAGTAGGAAAAGCAATATCACTCCTACATGCCATACAAATCATCTACAAGTGTTACATGCACCACCATTTACTTAGAGCAAATGGTTGTTTTTCTATAAACACATTATTTATGAGAGCATCAGATGCAATCTGCATACTAATGGAGTCTTGTGCTTCACGGAATTACCCACATGGTTTACGTGGGTTTTCTCTCTCCACAATCACCACTTCCCTCCACCCCCAATTAGTTCCATCCCCACTTAGATCTTCATCATGCAAATATCTGTCTATGTATACTAGAAATAGTTGAAAAACAGCCATGGGAAAATAGTTCAAATCACAAAAGCATTCTAAGCCCTGACAATTTTAATATTTATTCAATCAGTTTATTACCACAAACAAGCAAATAAGCAAACAGATCCACCACCATCCAAACAATGTTTAAAGGCCTCCAGAATAGATCTACAAAAAGGAAGCTGTTCAAACATACCTATACCAAGTTAGCTGACAAGTTCATGCAAAGCAAGTTCAAAATAATGATATTAACAGACTAAGGAAAAACTCAAATCTAAAAGCAAGCATCTAGATTATATTATATCAGCAAGAGACTATGCTATTTTTATTTGCCAATACTTATATGAATATTATGCACCAAATAATCACGTCTTAGTTATATCTTCATCCAAGGGCACCTATATGCTTAAAGCATATTATCTGCCTTATATTCATCTTTGAGAAGAATAGCTATGTAGTACAGAGGTTGGCACTGTCACAACTCAGTGGCTTGGTTCCAGAATCTGTGACACTGCCTGGCAACCTCCCCACATCACAATAATACAACAATGTACGGGTGGTTTGAGGAAAGCAAGATACAATAAAAATTTACATAAAATAAATGACTTTACATAGGGCAAATATTCATCCGTTTAATATACTATACTGAAGTGCATTAAAGATTTTCATAAGCCAATAAAAATGCAAATGCAATATAACTTGACTAGAAAGCCTTTTGTTGTCAGATAGTTGTACCTTTTTTATATATAGTCATTTTTCCGTGTTTTATTCTGTCAAAACTGTGATTCCACAATAGGCTTATATAATTAGAAACTAAAATATACTCCAGTAAATAATTTTTCAGTGATTAATCAGAATTGAGACCCTTAAGCAACTTATTAACTAAGCTAAACTAAGTGCAAAAAAATCATTGATTTCTCATGGTTTGTGTGCTTTCATGAGAGCTCCTATGAATTGTGCGCCCCCTCCAAAGTCTGTATCTTGAAGACTCAAGAATCAGTATGATGGTATTGGGAGATGGGCCTTTGAGATTTAGACAAAGCCAAGAATGTGGGGTCCTTATGATGAGATTAATACCCTTCAAAGAGGAGAGCCATAAGAGAGCTTGTTGTGTCTCTCTCTCCAACATGCGAAGACATATATTCAAGTGAGGAAGATGGCCCTCACCAAAAGCCAACCATTTCGGCACCTTGACCTCAGACACTGGGCTTCTAGACTTGTTAAAAAATTATTTCCATTGTTTAAGCTATGCGGTTTGTGGTATTTCTATTAAAGTAGCCCAAGAAGACTAATACAAGACCCCTGTAACAATATAATTTTTGCAGAAGATATATGAGTATCATCAAAATAACTACTGGTTTCCTCTTGTTTTCATTTTCTACCATTCTTCTAACATAGTCATGATTTTTAAGATTAATATTATCATTATTTACACATATGTTTATTTTTATAAGATTTGATATGTGAGAAAACTTTTTTCCATAATTCTATTGTTTCTAGTCTACATAATAAACCATTTAAAATAATGTTAATCAAATATCAAATAATTTGCCTTTAACATCATATTTTATTTACCTAAGCTAAAAATCTATGCAAAATTTATAAGGAGAAATAATCTTCAAAGTAAATTTTGAAATTTCAGTGAGTTTACATATAAGAATATGGACACTTCCAAGTTACTTTTAAAGAAACCACCAGACCAGTTACAATGACTAAACAACCCCAGTTTGCCTAGAAACATTTTGATTTTTCCACTTAAAGTCTCCCATCCTGGAAGCCCTTCAGCCTAGGGATGTAACTAGGTCACTCCATCATTAATAAGTCATTTTTACCATAGCTCATGAGGTGGTACTCTGCCCTATTGATTTCTATGCTTCAAAAAATTAAGAACTAGTGGATAGATTCTGATTTGTTTTATATCATCTTTACTCTCTCTTCCCTCTCTGTAACCTATGTAATAGTCTAGTGGTTAGATGATACCAACCTAATCAACAGCTCTTGCTTTTCAACTGATGAATCAAAGTTCTTATTTTCCAGAAACAGAATTTTAGCTAAATTAAGCAAAATAGAGGCTATTAAATTAAAGCAAAAGAGGTGTTATTACAGCATTTGGTAGTACAGCCAATCAATAGGACACTCACTAAGGGCTAAGAATGGAGGACCAGACATGGTCAGCCAAATCTAGGGAGCTGCAAGAAGCAGGAAAACAGAGGGCACTGGAACAGCCTGGCCTAGAATGATGCTGACTGACATTGCTCCTGAGATCAGTAATTTCTGACCACTGCCTCATCACTCTCTCAAGACTTAAATTCTCTAGAGAGACAGAATCCTATGGGTGAAGGTTAGGTCACATGACTGCCCCCTGGCTACCAGGATGAGAGGCTAGTATCTAGAAGTCATGCCCACCACAAACACCCATAGTGGAAGAGGGGCAATCTCCAAAAGAAAATCAAGGCACAGTTAGAAATGGGAAAAGCTACTGGGCAACCAACAATGAAATATTCACTGCAACTGACTAAATTTATTATGTCTCCCTCTCTTGCCTCATACCCTAATGCTTAGATTATCCTTCTTCAAGCTAAAAATCAGAAAATGCTAGTGTAGCATTAAATCAATTCTGTGGGTCATATTCACCTATTTAAAAAGCAAAACTGAATGGGGCAGAAAATATCAGAGCACACTGTATACAGGAAGTTTTTAAACATCTATTTCATTATTATACATTTATGAGGCATATGTGTATTTGCTTGCACATGTGTGAATGTAGGTCATGGTACAAAAATGTTTGAAAAAACTTTGTTCTAGCCCCACAAGCATTCTTCAGGACACCCTAGCCTGGACTGCTAGTCTGAGAAGTCCATTTCAATATAACTGGTACCGTGAGGCTTCCATGATGAATCACTGTACAGTAAGCAGCCTGTTATGAAGTGATTTCATCATTTAGAGCATCACATATGGTCATTAAATTCTACTTAATTAGGACAAACAATCCATATAAACATTTACTTGGTCACAAGAATTTGCCAACTTGTCTGAAATCTTACCAGTGCTCCAAATGAGAAAATTCCCAATGTAGCAATTTTTCTTGGTGAATATTTTTATATTATTGCAATTTTATTAGCTCATGTTAAGTTAGTCAACTCTCGCTTCTTTCATGAGATTTTCTCCAATTACTATACTCCACACTGATGGCTCTCCTTTTACTGAGCCCCTTTGACACTTCACTTCCAACAGCCCCTCAACTAACTGTAACATTTCATCCAATCAAAACACACCTTAAAACAAGGTGGGATAAAAGACACTTGAGTAGTCCAAAGGGAAATCATAAATCCCATACACTAAAATTGGTGTGTTTTTATTCATAAGAAATTTCTTCTTTTTTTTTTCTTCAGAAAAATCTTCTCTGAAGCTCATTTTTTTTCTGCTTTACACATAATCTAATAAACATACTACCTAGCACATGGGAGACAATCGATAAATGGGGGGAGGGGAAGATAGAGAGAGGAAGGGTGGGAGGAGAAAGGCAGAAAGACAGGAAGGAAGGAAAGAAGGAAGGAAGATAGATTTCTAAATCCAAAGCAGAATCCAAGGGTGGGAGATAAGAGGAAGGCAAGTAAGGAGATACGGCACCATTCCAAAGTGGACATCAATGACAGTTCTCTCTCTCACACAAACAAATGCATGCATTTAAGAACACAAAAATCACAGTAGTTTTTCAAGCATGGGCAAACAGAACATTTCAATAGGACATGAATGTATTAACCAAAGAGCAAATGCTCATAATGAAGACCTTGAATCTTCAAAAATATTGAAATGTGTTCAATATATTCCATTTATAGCAAGAAATGTTAATATTTTAGAGTTTTTAATATCAAAGTGTTTAAAAGTTAAATATCTTGTTACTTTTGTCTAACTGATAATCTTGGTGGCCCAAAACTTTTCCCAAAGGTTCTTTGTAGCTGAATTTTACTACTACTATTCCACCTAGTACATTTTATTTTTGTGACTTGATTATAAATGATGTGAGGGCAAAATCATATCTCATATTTATTACCTGAGGTGATTCAGAAATTATCAGTTGAAAACAATGTCAGAAGAGTTTGAGCCCCATAAATTAGAAGTGTGTAAATGGATAAACCTTTTATGCAAAGATTGGATAAATTTTAAATATTATCCATTTGATAAGCTAATCCAAATTGAACTATCAATAGCAAACACAATTTTGTGACTAATACAGAGAATTTACAACACTAAGCATTTTACAGAAAGAAGTCTATTTTACTGAACCACGTCTCTCTGCATTACATACATACCTACATAAAGTGTGGAGTCACTCAGACTAAATCCTGGGACTTTGAGAGTTTCAGATGCAAATGATCATGCTGCCTTTCAAGGACCCATCTGGCTTATTAACAATATTTTAATGAACAGAATTCTATTCCACAAATGGTTCACATAATACTTATGGCTCATATTCAAGAAGAATTTATGCAAAGTGCTTCACTCATATGACTAATAGGCATCCATTTGGATTGAAGAACTTATAAAGACGACTCATCTTAGATTCCAAAGTAGATAAAGATTAATAAAAATATATGTAAACTCAAGAAGAGATAGGAAGTTTTCCACTGGGTATGTGTATCTCTCTCACACATCTTTGTCCTTTAAAAAACATATTTTATCAAACTCTGCTTCATCTTAAAAAGATCATTTGTTTTTATATTAAGATTTATTTAGGAGTTCCCGTCATGGCTCAGTGGTTAACGAATCTGACTAGGAACCATGAGGTTGCAAGTTTGGTCCCTGATCTGGTGTTGCCGTGAGCTGTGGCATAGGTTGCAGACACAGCTCGGATCCCACGTTGCTGTGGCTCTGGCATAGGCCGGCAGCTGCATCTCTGATTCAACCCCTGGCCTGGGAACCTCCATATGCTGCAGGAGCGGCCCAAGAAATGTCAAAAAGACAAAAAAATAAGATTTATTTAGCTGAAATTGGAAACATATTAAGGAATATTTGTAGGCCATTTTTATTCCTCAAATAGTAAATATTTTAAGTCTTTTTAAAACTGCATAGAAACTATATTCTAGCCTGATACATATCAAGTTACACAAAAATAGGAGTTCCTGTCATGGCACAGCAGAGAGTCAAACTAGGAACCATGAGGTTGCGGGTTCGATCCCTGGCCTCGCTTATGGATTAAGGATCTGGCGTTGCCGTGAGCTGTGGTGTAAGTCACAGATGCAGCTCGGATCTGGTGTTGCTGTGGCTGTGGCATAGGCCAGTGGCTACAGCTCCAATTCGACACCTAGCCTGGGAATCTCCATATGCTGCAAATGCAGCCTTAAAACAAAAACAAAAACAAAAAACAAACAAACAAAAAAACTCTGTAGCAATCAGGCCAATGAATACCAAGCCTGTAAAAATCAAAGAAACTTTCCTCTCACATCATAACCTGTTGAGAATGACTAGCAGTGGTAGTTTCTAGGGCTTTACTGGAATCATGGATTCTGACAGCTCTTTTCATAACTGTCAATCTCTCCCAGATACTGTGTTAAGGTTGAAATAGTAACTTATAGACTAATAGAACATTAAAAAATAATACTGTATAAATGTACTAACATATTTTTTCATACAGGGAGCATATTTTCTTTCCTCAAAATAATATCAAGTATGTGTAGATGAAACTGCTAAAATTCACAAAAACATACAATGTGTTTTTGTAAAACATACAAAATTGCTCCTGATGTTATCTCACTTATAATAGCCATAGGCCTGTTTTCCAAAGATCCCTTCACTGAGAATGAAATCATGCAAAACGTTTTGTCAGAAAAATGAGAAAATTCTAATCTAGTGATGATAATAATCCCCAAGAGTACAAGTAACCGAAATTATGCCTCTGGGAGGCACAGACAAAAAAACAGAACTGGCGTATTTATCAGTAAGGTGACAACCTTTATTAAACCAATTCTATACTGCTTTACCTCAATAATAAAATCAAAAGGAATTATTTAACATTTGAATCACTATAAACTGAGTACATGAGACCACTGCTACCCAGTGCTTCTCAATCTTTGTCACAACATGGCACACACAGAAAATGATGCTATTGGTACAGCATAGGGGCAGAGCCCAAAGAGATAACTGACTCCACAACTCCAACCACCACAGGCTCCCTCAGGGCTGAGGAAACAAGCACCTCAGTCTATAAATAAATAATTCGTGAACAAAGAGTTTAGAAATCTCTGCCCTAACCAATGAGAAATGGAAATACGTTCTATGACGAAATCCCAAGTCGACACATTGACTTCAACATTCCAAACAAAATTAACAAATACGTCTTGAATGTCTACAATATGCAAGACTCTATGACTGAACCAAATTATATCAGAATAAAGCTGGAAAAAAAAATGACTGAACCAGCAGGTAGATGTGACTATCAGGCTAAATGTGAACATCATCCTATAGATACAAAGAGCAAAGAAAAATTCAAGTAAGCGATAATCGTTTTAAAGAAACAAACAGATGAAAGTCTAGAAAATTTAAAGAAAATTTTGAAAGAGGATATTAGAAAAAATGATTCAGTCCCAAATATGTTTTTTCTATACATGGGGGGAGGGAGTAAGGTGACCTAAAGAATCTATTCTGTGAGGCCCATAACTATTCACTAAAGGACAAAATAGGGAGGAGGAACTCAATGACTGTGATTCTTCAGAGAATTTAATCCAGCAGCAAAATGTCCAGAAGTTTGGAAAGGAGAGAAACTGAAGCCAAGGTAAACAGAGTGTGGCGGGTGTAAGAAAGTAAAGGCTTTAAGGACAGGAATGAAAAAGAAATGAAGATGCAAAAGACCTACCAAGGGACAGAACAATACAATTTTATGGCTAATTAGATAAAGTTATTAACAGATATGAGAAGCAGTAAGAAAAATGTAAGATATATACAGGTTTCTGATTTAGGGCATTAGAAACATGTGACATCATTATATCATTATTAGAATGAAGTTGAAAAAAATGACAAATTAGATTTTAGATGTTTTGAGTTTAAGTGATAAGACATTTAAAAGTTAACCAAACATGCCAGTCTAAAGCATGAGAGAGAGGTGATATTTGCAACTATAAATATGAATGTGTTCCCAGCGAGACAAAGCCATGTTCAGTGAGTCGAATTACACAAAATCCTAATGAAAATATTATTAAAATGGAAATTTACATATAAGTTCAGCAACATGCAATATAAAATTGTTTTTGCCACAAATCCCTTCCAACTGTCCAGAGATTATTTATTCACACAACATTCCACAAATATTTAAATGCCTACTGCGGCAGAACTGGGACATACTGTGAAAAATAAGATTAACATGGTTCTTCATCTCACAGAGTTTACAGCATCAAACAAAATCACATGTAAATGAATACATAATTGCCAGCTGGGAATAAATACTGTGAATTCAAATTAAAAGTGCCATGAGAGATTGTTATCGTTGTCATAAATCTGCTATATCCTGCATGTATATCTTAAAATACTCAAGGTGTTATATTTCATATTGACTATTCAATGTTGGCCTTAGTTTAAGAGTTAATTTGTATTCAAATTTTTCATTGCAAAACTATTTTATTGTGCTGAGAAATTTACAATTCTCATGAATGAGATAACCAAGGCTAGATGAGATGGTTCTTTCTAGAGTACCACAACTATCCCAATCCTTGTCTCCCATAATGTTTTACAGTTTTCTATTCATGAGTCTGTCTCCCTTCCTCTTCTGTAAACTCATGGGAGCCCTGAGTCTTATGTTATTATATCTGCAATGACTCACATGTCAGGAACATGGGAGGTATCAGAGGCAATAAAGTGACTGAATGAACAAATAACTATAAGCAGAAGAAAATTATCAGCAAAGCCTCTATATTTGTATTTTCATTCTCATCATCAGTACCAAAAATTACTGAATATCTGCCATGGACTGAGCACTGTGCTAATTAATGGAAAACAAAATGCAGCACTTACTCTGAAAGAGCTTATAATTTAAGAACACAAACATACAAATCACATAACAGTTCATGGTTTGCAATCTGCATTCATATACAGTACCTGTTTCTATTCTCGTAACAATCTTGTGAGGTAGGGAAGGCAGATCTTAACTTTGTCATTCTGCTCATAAAACCAAGACCCACGGAGGCAAATTGTTTTGCCAAAGGTCACATACAGTGATCAGGCAGAGGGAGAGATAATCTCTAACTCAGTTTGTGGTAAAGGAATGGCAGAACATAAGATTTCAGAAATAGGGAGTTCCCATCATGGTGCAGTGGAAACTAATCCGACTAGGAACCATGAGGTTGCGGGTTTGACCCTTGGCCTCGCTCAGTGGGTTGAGGATCCAGCATCGCCATGAACTGTGGTGTAGGTTGCAGACATGGTTCGGTTCTGGCATTGCAGTGGCTATGGTGTAGCCTGGCAGCTACAGTTCCAATTAGACCCACAGCCTGGGAACCTCCATGTGCCATGGGGTGTGGCCCTAAAAAAAAAAAAAAAAAACCCACAAAAGAAAAAAAAAACTTCAGAAATAAAGGTAACTTAAATGCTAAGTTACTTGTTCACACTTAATGTCAATTTAGCCTCAAATCTCATCTTTTAGATACCAAAAAATTGTTATGCACATAATAAAAGTAGAATGAATACTAGTAATGGAATACATTTAACCTGAGATTTTAGAATGTTATTTTGATTGTCTTCAAAAGAAACTAAGAGTTATCTATTCTTAGAGTCAATACAAATATTTATATATGAATTCTTTTGAAGAATTAATTTGTATTTTTTATCAAGTTATGAATGTAAATAGTATTTTTTAATAAGCACCAGTGATAGTTAATGACTCCAAGTAACGTATTCGCCAGTTTTAAGTCTATAGATGAACTAAATATGAAAGATAAGGGAAGAGGTCTTCAAGTTAGTCATGGGTCTTATAATAGGTACATTTTATTGCCTTCCGTCTTCTCTGAAAACAGTCTTTCCTTCCCTTCTCTTCCCACATTCATGATTCTAGCCTGTCCTCTTATACAGGGCTAATTGGACCAGAGATGGATTATGGATTCAAGAAGTTCATTTTTATTTTCCCTGGAAAAATAGAACAAGGGATGCAGAACTGAACCTGGAGAGCATCGTCACTGTGAGTGCTAACGGAAAGTCTGCAGACTTCCTTTGCTAAACGTCCAAGAGAAGCCTTGATCGCCCATTTCTGAAGCCTGATGATTTCATCATACACCCTTATTTTGTCTCAAAATATTCCTTTAAAAAATAAAAACCAATTTCATATACAAAATCATACTTAATTCTCATCAAGATGAAGCAGAAATGGTTATCTCCCTTTTAAGTTTTGTTTATTTAATAGGAAATGAGTGGGGGAATGAAAAATATATACAGTGGGTAAGATCTTTAGAGTTTAATAAAACTGAATTTCCAAAATCATTAAATTCTTAATAAAATAATCTGGAAAATCATATATAACTAAAACAGATATTTTAATCTGATAAATACGGACATCCTTCAATATAAACCTCACACTAAAATGGGCTTATGATGGGAGTTCCCTGGTGGCCTGGTAGCTAAGTATTCAATGCTGTGGCTCAGGTTTGATCCCATGCCCAGGAACTTCTTTATGCCATAACAGTGGCCAAAAGGGGGGGGGGCAGATGATACAGCAGTGCCGTGTTTGACTTTTATATTGGATCAAGAGTCCCATAGCATGCTAGTTAAATGATGTCATAAAGTAGCCATTGCTGCTGAACCAAGAAGTTCATTCAAGATGTTGAGAGGATAACTCACCCTCTAAAGTTGCTTTTATGAAGCCTTGGATATACCACTTTTGACAGAGGTTACATTGTTGGAGTCATACAGAAGGATATTCTCTGAGTGTACTTAATGAAAATAAATGCCACAAGACTAAAGGAGTCATAAAGGAGGATAAAACACAAGTGGGAATTTATTAAAAGGCAAATCTACTAAACTCATTCATTTTTGGTTTTTCTCATTAAGATAACCATGTGTGTTATTTAATTCAGTAGCCTGTCAACTTTCTACCTGAGCGTGAAAATAAATTGCATTATATTTATTGAGTAATAGACTTTGTCATTACAAAGTAAATCTATTTTTCTCATTGATTTTGATAATTATGCTTAGTTTAAAATTTTTAAGCCCTATTTTTCATATCCTGCTAATGTTTTTAGTGTTCAATAGTTGAGGAGTGAAATTCTTTTTTCCCTTATAGGTGTTTTTTCTGGTTGGCTAACATCATCAATGATAGCCTTCAACTTGTTTGTCTATGAGTACTTCCCAGAGTACACTGACACCACCATCATTTGGTTATTTCTTATGAGCGATAACATATCTTCCTGAAAATAACTCATTGAGACATAATTTTTTAAAGGTATAATATTGGGACAATTTAATTACTTAACTTAAATTCAAAGGTTAAGAAACCAAAAAATTCAAGTGACAAAACACCCACATGCTGGATAACTAAGGTATTAGGGTTACAATAGAAGTTTTAAATTTCCTTGTATATCACTTTTCCACAATTTAATATTAACCATAAAAAGAATTTAGTGCAATACGTTTGCACTTACTTTATTCTAAGATAAAATAGGTAATGAGAAAATTTTATTTGTTTAAAAAGAGATTAAAATATTTTAATATCTTCACTTCTCACAAAAGTAGTGTGCAAATGAATGAAAAATTCCCTCCTACAAAATACCATTCTTAAAATTCAAGGTGCCCTTTAGTTATCCCATAGTTAACTGGTTTGCATGAAAATGATGCACAAATGAAAGTAAAGCAGCTACAATTACTATGATAATTTATAGTCTAGAATGTTAGCTTCAGTATCAAAATTAAAATTGCTTTAAATAAAATCATTTTATATCTCATCTTTTTAATCATGAAGTCAACAGTCTTATAAATCATAATAGCATAAAAACCTAATTCATCATTTTTACTTCAAACACAGAGTTTTTCTTTATGTCTGAAAATTAAATCAATTTGTATTCACATCTCATAAATCATATTCGCACAATATATACTGTCATTTATTCAACTTTAGCATAAATTACAGTTAAAATTCTGGCTGGGTAAAGCAACTACTTTTTGAAAAAATGTCCAAATTCAATCTCTGGTTGAATTTATATTAATCTTTAATCAGAACTTATCCTCTCTGTCCCCTTGCAATTTGAATTTCAAAAGTTACAGAGAAAAATATGCATTTCTGACTTCAAAAATATAAACCATTGCAATCACTCATATTTATCCTCTTGAGCAAATGTACCATCTCAGATCTAATTTTTTTTTTTTAATCTGTGATAAGGAACTAAATATGGTGTTACCTGTCCTGGGATAATTTATCTTTTCCCATTAAAGGTAAGGTTGTGATAGCATTTTGTCAACTGAGTGGCAAGACTGCTTATAAAGAATTCACAGTCTGGTGTGTCAGGGAAAGAAAAATAAGGGAGACTTAAAAATTTAAACAGACAATCCCATATTACCCCACCCGCTCATCTCTATAGAGAGCAAGGTATCTACAGTAACCTAAAAGTGAATATATGTCTTCCCTTTCTTCTTCTTTACTTTCAAATTCTTTGAAGTATTTTTTTTTCCTGAAGAAATCTGTGCTTTTGTAAGGCAGCCAAACTCTTCTCTGTGGGACAAAAGGAAGCTTTATTTGAGACAAAGAAATACACCTACAGGTTCCTTTTCCCTCTATTCCTGTCCATGCTCTGCAAGGGCACACAGGTGCTGGAACGTTCAAGCGGAAGAGTCAAAGTTACTGTGAACAGGGAAAAAGGAAAATCTAATCTCCTGTCCTACCCACAGCCTTCCAGAAATCCTAAACTTGATCTATCAAAACAAAGAGGAATCAGATACCAAAAGGGTCTGAATGATGTTTAGCACTAAGACCCACTGCTTCATTTTTAGGCAAGAAAATTTAAACTCAAAACTGTAAAGTCTAATCTCCAAGTCCATGCTGTAAGTGGGGAAAAAAAAATATGTGTTGGGGAAATAACAGTAAAAATAAATAAATAAATAATTTAAAATTTTTTTTTAATTTAAAAAAACCTGTAAAGGAGTTCCCGTCGTGGCGCAGTGGTTAACGAATCCGACTAGGAATCATGAGGTTGCGGGTTCGGTCCCTGCCCTTGCTCAGTGGGTTAACGATCCGGCATTGCCCTGAGCTGTGGTGTAGGTTGCAGATGCGGCTCGGATCCCGCGTTTCTGTGGCTCTGGCGTAGGCCGGTGGCTACAGCTCCGATTCGACCCCTAGCCTGGGAACCTCCATATGCCGTGCGAGTGGCCCAAGAAATTGCAAAAAGACAAACAAACAAACAAACAAACAAACACCTGTAAAGTGAAGTGTCCAAGATCTCTCAATTCCCAATTCAATGTTATCCTCACTGGCTTTTGCTTCATTGGCATTGTTAGGCATAAATTCTCTTTCTGGAGCAGTGTTCTGCTCATGCCACCTGGTAGCCTGGCACCTTACACATTTTTTTCTACTTTGGACCTTAGATCCCACCATTCCTTCTTTCTGCTCCTGGTTTTTCCTAAGGCTACTTCTCAGTACAGATATTTCCCCTCGGAGACATCCTACCATACCACTCTAACTAAAATTATCCACCCCTCTCTCTCCTAGCGTACAATTACCACAATCTAAAATTATCTTTTTTATTTATTCATTTGATCATTGTCTCTCTTTCCACTAGAATGTAAGTTCCTTGAACAGGCCATAATTATTTTCTTTACCAAACTGTGTGATATAGAATCTATCATGGCACAGAGACAAATGAGCCAAGTTTCTACCCACCAGGAAGCAATTATGTAACAGGAGAAGCAACTACTTGCAAAATAACCTTTAAAAAGGCAGGGCTTAATAAAAAAAATAGTAAAAAAAATTATATAAGCCATTTGAAGAAAAGGACAAATCATCATTAAGCTAGAGGTTTCTTGGAGGAAGTTAAATTGTTTTAGCTGGGGTAGCGCTTGACTTAACAAAGGTTCCAGAGGCAAAAACATTCTAGGAAAAGGAACATTTTGACTAAAACCTTGGAAAAGGTAGGGGTTAGTTACATTTGGGAAGTAGCCAGCTTGTGCATAAGAAATTAAGAGTAAGGTACAGAGTAAGATAAGGACATCTCAAATCTCTTAACCATGTCCTTTTCTCCAGTTCATGAGACTATTTCATTCAGTTGCACCTTCCTCACCAGCAGAGAAATCAAGACATCACTAACATCTCTCTCTTTCAAAGAATGTCACATTCAGTTTCTTATTCTACCTACCTCTCAATGTCAAAATTTCAGTTCAGACATAGGTCTACTCTTTTTATATGTGGGCTGGCAAAAATCAGTCCCCAAGCAGATCTGTGCCCCTACCTGAGTACTCATAGTCAGTGCTTCCTGGTATCGCTTTTCATATCCTGGATGATATTTACCTAGAATATGTGCATGTCTAAGTAAGCCACTGCTTGTACAATCTATACATTTTTCAGCTTATGTCTGGTTCTGTGTGTCCCTACAAAAGCCTTTGTTGCACTCCCAGCTCAAATCTTGTACAATATGCATCACAGAACTGTACTCACAGGATTACTAGGGTCCTTCATTGGTCTATGTGCTTTTTAAGGATTAGAAACCTATTTCTCATTCATTTATTTTTTTATTCCAAGCACAATGTACGTTATATTCTAGATGCTGAATATATATTCTCTTATTTAATGATTGAATGATTTAATTATAGTATAATACATAAGGACAGATATGATAAAATGAGAATTCGGTTTAAATACAGAGTATAAAAGACTCGATGAGCTCTTGGGAATATGTGTCTGGATATTAGAAGACATAAAAATTCACAGAATTTTTAGAATTAGAAGTTAGCTACTACCTCCCCTTCCCACCTCTATATTAGTTTTTGAAACTGGTATAAACGCAGATATTTCAGACCAACACAGCTGGCTCAAGTTTCAGTGTCAACTGCTTCAGTAACATTTCCAGGAAAGAGGTGATAGAGTCAAAGTTTGTGAGGCACCAGCCAGGGCCTGGGCTTTGGAAAGTGCCTCTCTATAAGTTAAGTGCAAGACAGAGGATCCAGGAAAAGAAACAAGGGAGATGGACTGGTTTCACTTTGACTCTCTCTTAGTAGTAGAAGTCTTGCTTCTTACAGAGGGGATGTGGATTCAATTCCTCCATTTGTTTTAACAACATTTTTTAAAGCACCTACTCAGTTGCTAGAGATAATGCTGGGGTCAGAAATCACAAAGGCCAATGGAAGAGTTGCAAGGAGTCACACACTGACCATTAGTCAGGAACTCATATAACCTCTATGCATACTATTCATATAATTTTTACAACTACCCTTCAAGGTTGAGAGAGTGTAGCAGGCAGAACAAAAGTAACTTGCTCAAGGTCACCCATCTGGATAGTGGTGCACCAAGATTCAAACCTCAGCAATCGGTCTCCAAATCTGCTCTTAACTACTTGCTATGTTACCTATGAGGATGTGGTTCCTTTTCTAAAAGAGCTTAGAGTCCAGAATATGGAAGTGCATGGTTTATGTAGCAATAAGTTAGTGACATAACACTAACTGTTACAACGATAAGTAACAATAAGCTAGTAAGTAAAGAGTTGAACTGTCACTTTGCCAAATAAATTTAGTTATTTTCAACATTTACTCTAAAAAGATAAGGGATAAGAGTTGAGGCAGATGTTTTCCACCTGACCAATGGAAATTTTCCTTTGGATTGCTGTTACCTTGGGTTTACAACAAAGAAACTGCAGGGTCTTCATGTTGCTCTGTCATCTCTACTCACCCTGTCTAAAGGACACATCCTGTTTTACATTCTGAGAGGAAGAATCAAACATGATTTAATGCTCTATGTTTGACAACAATATTCAGTGAAGCAATTTGTATGATTTAGAGAGATATGATTTCCTCTCACAGAAATTGCATATGCTTAAAAATAATTTTATGATATAGTGCAGTTGTTTAAAAACTGACATAGATATCATGCTTAAACAAATCATCTTTGCTTCCAGAAAGGAAAGGAGCAAGTTAAGGATCATAAATAATAAAAGAACAAAATGACATTTTTTTTAAATCAGGGGAAAATTCACTGAGGTTTGAATATGAATAGAAAACTATCTGCATTTTTAGGACAAGTATAAAAATCAATCTATTTAATTTTAGATTTAAATATCTGAAATAATTTCCATGCACATAACACAAGCTAGCACAATTCAATTGTTATAACATTAGAAATTCTGTATATATATTATTCAATATTAGAAATTCAACTCAAATTACATATATAAATATTCTGGATAAGAATCAGATTTATCCAATAATATCCTTCAAATGCCTAGAATTCTAAGTAGCAACCCTGGTACAGATGTTACTGTACACAGTGTGTATCATGAATATAGGCCCCCCGTGGTTCCTGTCATCATTCTGTGCATTCACTTTGCATGAATTAAAAAACATCTTTCTCACTCGTTATGCTTAAAATACTTAAACTGAGTAAAATTAACCAGCTCTTGAATTTCACAAAGTATTTTTCACAACTGAACGCTTTAAATTTGTCAATGTATTACAATAAAAGAAAAATGATGCAAAACTTTCTAATTGAAGTCTAAATGAACTTTCTATTAGAAGTAAACAAACATACAAATTTCTAAGAAAGGAAAATGCCTTTTTAAAAAAAAGGAACCCAATAATACTAGTACAGGTCTTGTGTTCAAGACAAACATACATCATATTCAGGTTATGGCATTACAGGGATGAAAATATCAAATGTATGCAGGTTCCAGGCAGAAGGTGAGAAAAAGGGTCAGGCGATATGACTGATATAGCAACCCAAATAGAACAAGCTCTGACACAAAGGGCAGTTCCTACCAACTTGCTATATGACAAAGCTGACTGCATGCAGCTGCTCTTTAAAAAAAGAGAAAAATTTAGAATCCTTTGTGAAATCATCTGATTATTAAATATTGATAAATAATTTATAATTGAATAGTACTCAAGATGAATCGTGGACTCCAATGCTTTTCTGGTCACTAAATTTGATTTCTAAACAACAAATGTTACTTTCAATGTAATCACTATGTGATTATAGGTTAATGTGATTCCAGAGCAATCAATCTAAAATACTATGTGACACAAAACACTAAAATAATTTAGAGATTCATCAAAAAAGAAAATAAACTGGAATTCCCATCATGGCACAATGGAAACAAATCCAACTAGGAACCATGAGGTTACAGGTTCGATTCCTGGCCTCACTCAGTGGGTTAAGGTTCTGGAATTGCCGTGAGCTGTGGTGTAGGTCGCAGACTTGGCTTGGATCCTGCACTGCTGTGCCTGTGGCGTGGGCAGGCAGCTGTAGCTCTGATTGTACCCCCTAGCCTGGAAACCTCCAAATGCTGCAGGTGCGACCCTAAAAAAAAAAAAAAAAAGAAATGAAACTATGTGTCATTCTTTTAAAAACTGGCAGCTCAAAAACTATCCATAAATTCTTAGAGGAAAGAAGACTTCAAAGCTTGCCACTGATATCTGTGACTAAACAATGATGTATTTTTCAAAATCTTAATTGTTTTACACATCATTTCTAGGTAGTAAATGTTAATAGCCCATTTACAGTATTATAATGAAGCTACAGATCTTCATTCCAAGGAAGGAAAATATAAAAATCAATCATTCCACTTCTATGTTATTTTATACACTAAATGAAAATCAAGAATGAAGCAGCTGTAAATGATGAGTTATTGAAAATGACACAACATGTGTCTGTCAATTTTATATGAATCTAATGAATTATCTCAAACATTTCATACACCACCACGGAAAAGGTCATGCTCTAAAAAGGGGGGTGAGGGGCAAGCTATTTTAGCCTCTCTGGTGACCTATAAATAAAAAGGGCATTTATGAGAGCAAAATATTTCACTCACTCCCAGACATAGCAAAACCTCCTACTTTTATGATACTTTCCTACTTTTAATACTATATTACTTTAGGAAATAGTCTATCTAATGTATTAAATACATTATATGATAGTGTTCCACAGTATTGGATACAAGGCAAACTACCTCATTTTGTTGGAGGTGAAAAGAGAAAACATCTTCTAGCACCATGATGATGCTCCCCCAACCATCTTCAAGGAAATTCTCTTTCAGCACCTCAAACTTTTCTCTTGGATACTGGAGAAAGGTGATCATTGACGGTGCAAAAATATTTTCATAATTTTTTAGCACATCTAGAATTGATATTCTAGCACCTCAATTTATAGTGTTTCAGTACTTGGCAGCTTTGGTCTTGCACTTGAAATCTGTAACCTCAGGAAAATGCTAGACAAGAAGAATTCTATTTTAACAAATTGTTTCATATTTATATGCTTATTAAGTAGGTGTAGATGCATAAAAAGTAAGGAAGTAAGTTTCAGGATAAAACTCTGGTGTAAATCACATTTCAAGCTCAAATGTAAAGAGAAGGTAATCAGGAGAGGTCAGTTTCATGAAATGCAAAGAGTAGAAAGAGGAAAAGCATCAAAAAGTGCTTTGATTATATAAAGAAATAGATTAAAGAAATAGATTAACAGATTGAGACCTGATATAAGGTCACTCCTCAGGGAAGCAGGAGACCAGGTCATCTTTGAGAGGGGATGTGATGGGGTGCACACCAGACAGGGATCCATTGTCGATGCCCTGGTAGTTAGTGGCATTAAACAATCCATATACTCAGCCTTTAGTCTTCTATTCCATCTGTGCTTTTCTCTCTGGCCAAAGTGATCTCATCTATTTATAACTTTACATTTCCAACCCAGACATCTCCTCTGGAGAGATAACTCATAAACTAAGCTTCAGATCTACTTCCTTTCCAGTATTCTCCACAGCAGTAGCTGGCATCTCTATTCCTCTAAATGTCCATACCAGAAACCCAGAGTGATCTTCAAAGCTGTCCCTCCATCACCCCCTATATCCAATCAAGTACCAATTCCTATGGATTCTATCTGCAAAGGGCAACTCAAATCCATCCATTTATCCATCCTACTGCTGTCACTCTTATCTAACTTATCTACCCTGAACTATTTACCCTGACCCATTTCTTGCCTGGGCTCCCTTCAGTCCTTTCTCCACACCACAGTTAGATGATACTTTAAAGCACTGATTTTAAATCATTTAAAATCATTCCCCTGGATGGAACCATTTAATAATATCTTATCATGCCAGGGATAAAGCCCAAACTCTTTTAACAGAGTCTATGACCCATGCAAAATCTGACCCTTACCTACTGCTCCAATGAAAATCCCTTTTGTCCTTTATTCTAGCAAAACTAGCCTTCTCTCAGATCTTTTGAAAGAGCAAGCCCTCTCCTGCCTCAGCACATTCCCACTTGCACTTCACTTGTTTAAGTGCTCCTCTCCCCTCTTCACCTAATAAATTTTAATACACCACTCAGGATTCTGCTTAATCTATACTTCTTCAAAAGAGCCTACTCTACCCCACCTCTTTAATGAAAATTCCCCCAGAGATACACTGTCATGATGTTCTTTAATTTTCCTGTATGAGCCTTAAGACAATTTATACCAGTGCATTTATCTGGAGGCTCCTGTGAATTACAACTAACTTGCACACTAGATTATAAATTCTTTAAGTGAGGGACGATATTCTATCCACTGTTTTACCCCCAGCGTTTGGGATGCTAGCTGATATATACATTAGAAGGAACCCAGTATTTTTTATTGTCTCATGTTGAATTAAGTAAACAAACATTAAAAATAAAATTAAAGCCTAAAGAGATCGAACCTGCACCCTCATGGTTTCCGCTGCACCACAACAGGAACGCCTTGACTCCATTTTTCAATGTTTGGGTTCTGCTGCTTTTAAGCCTCACCTTTTAAGCTAAAAAAATTTCAAGGGGATCTCTCCTTTGGCATCAGCAAGAAGTTCAAACCGGGTGTAGTTACTCTCACTCTGACCACCTGTAGGAACCTTGGCACCACCCACTACTCAGCATAAAAACCCTAAGCCAGTCTCCTTTCTTTACTCTTTCAAGCCATTTTTGGACCAGCTTGTGAGGCCTGCTATAGTCTCTCCAAAAAAGCTTTATGTGTGAGTAATAAATCTTTCCGAACTCTTTCCGTGTGTGTGTGTGTGTGGTCATCAGTCTTAATATTTAAAACAAATTTTGAAGGAATATGATAGTGTCTATATCACTACTGTAGAATAATCTAAGACACTCAAAATGTTACTGTGGTTCACCAAAATAGTTTATGGTGGTTGTGACAGGAAAAGCTTTGCCCCATTTCTCCTCAGGTCAACTCAGTTATTTCTCAGTTCCTGAATATATAATTAAAATATACATCCTCATCAACTGAAATTATCACAGTTGTGGATACTGAAGGAAGAGTTACTGTGATTGAAGGAGCCAAGTGGAAGCTCTTGGAACTCCGTCGCCCCATTGATTAGAAAATCTAACAGTACCCCCTTATATCTGAGTATGCTGAATATATCAGTGCCACCTTCGGTCTTAAAAAATTACAAGGGGGGGAATTCCTGTCGTGGTTAACGAACCTGACTAGTATCCATGAGGATGAGGGTTAGATCCCTGGTCTCACTCAGTGGGTTAAGGATCTGGCATTTGCCGTGAGCTGTGGTGTAGGTTGCAGACGCAGCTCGGATCCTGTGTTGTTGTAGGCCAGCAGCTACAGCTCCAATTCGACCCCTAGCCTGGAAACTTTCATATGCTGCCAGTATGGCCCTAAAAAGACAAAAAAGACCAAAAAAAATTTACAAGGTGGTGATTTATATTACATCCACATTTAACTTCCCTATTTGGACCATGCAGGTGGTGGATGGATCTTGTAGAATAAAACTTGATCAGGGAGTTCCCGTCGTGGCACAGTGCTTAACGAATCCGACTAGGAACCATGAGGTTGTGGGTTCGGTCCCTGCCCTTGCTCAGTGGGTTAACGATCCGGCGTTGCCGTGAGCTGTGGTGTAGGTTGCAGACGCGGCTCGGATCCCGCGTTTCTGTGGCTCTGGCGTAGGCCGGTGGCTACAGCTCCGATTCAACCCCTAGCCTGGGAACCTCCATATGCCGCGGGAGCGGCCCAAGAAATAGCAAAAACAACAACAATAACAACAACAACAACAAAACAACAACAAAAAGACAAAAAAAAAAAACTTGATCAGGTAGTGGCTTCAGTTGCAGCTCTAAGATAATACACTTAGAGGAACAAAACAACATAAATCCTGGCACCTAGTACACAGCTCTTGCTTTGACACATGCTTTTCTCTATGCTGATTTAAAAATAAGATATGACACACTTCATTCTCACCTGGAATGGGCAAAAGTACATCTGCACTACCTCATTTCAGGGCAATCTCAACTCTCCAACTCTCTGATCAAATTTAGTCTGCAGAGATGTTAATCATCTTGGCATATCATAGAAAATCTGGTCCACTACACTAATGACATCATACTTATTGGACCAAATACACAATAAGTAGCAAGTAGCAAGTGTCATTGTAAGACACATGCATGCCACAAGACAGAAAAAAAAAAAAACAAACCATGAAAACTCAGAGACTTACACCATGAGGCTTCTAAGGGTTAGTGGTCTGGAGCTTGTCTGGAAATCTTTCTAAAGTAAAAGACCAGTTGTTGTACACTGCACTGATTACTGCCTCAAAAGAGTCACTAGGATCTGTAGTCTTCATTTGATTTTAGAAACAACATGTAACATATTAGTGTGTGCTACTCCAATCCATGTTCCAAGTAACACATTCTATTGAAGAGCTACCAGATTTGGGAGACTATCAAAATATGCACCAGGTAGATACACACACAAATACATACACATAGAATTTTGTAACTGAATTTAAAAAGCATAAACTTGCATTTTTAAGTCATCCAATGTACTACTGTTTCTGTTGAGCGTCAAAATTAGAAAATCACTGTAGAATTCCTCCAGAGACTGATTTCATATCATCATATGATTTACCACTCTAGCATAAAAGGCATTTGGGAGAACCTACAGAGGCAGCTTTCAGGACCTTTGTCCTGGGGATGGAATGAGGTTGGTGTTTGCCTTGTGGCATGCAGGTGTCTATATGACTTACTCGGTTTGGTCCCAAAGACACACTTGTGAAAAAAAGAAGTTAAGAAAAGATATGGTAAACACTGGGAAATAAAAGAAAGTTAATTATACCAGGTGAGAGGTCACAGAATTCTATTTAAGCACCTGCAAGAGTATGCCAATATTTATACAATGATCTCCCAGGATTTATGGAAGATGTCAATTTTTAAGGCATTCTACCTTTCCATTGTTTTTTTACTTCCAGCCATCTGTGGATAACATGTGTAGAAGAGGGGATGATCTGACAAAGTATGAAACACAACAAACTGTAAGACTTTGAGCCTTGTATAACAAAATATAAAAACAAAGATCAAAGCCATAAGGCGCACTAGATGATTGTTTGGTTTCTTAAAAGAACAGCCCAAAGCAAGGAAAAAAATTCCCCAACTTCTAAACAACCAGAATATCAGCAAAACATAAACAAGAACATGTTTATCTTATACCTACCACAGAATTTCCTTGCGTCCTTTTCCTGTTTAAGCCTTTAGCCAGCTGGACACACAGTAAGCTGGGCAGCCTGCTTTAATTTACTCAGAATGAGATTTTTTTGAAGATCTAGTGGTACTTTTTATGAAGTCAAACCCAAGAAAACAAACTCAGATGTGTAACTGTGCAAATCTACAAAAACTAGACATACAATATGATGAAAATGTGTTCCATGAAACACCAAAAAAAAAAAAATCCAAGCAATATAAATTCTAATTCTGATAAATGACATTCAACTTTGAAGAGAGAAACTTCACTCTGTTTAAAGACACTTTTGTGGTGTTGCTGGGCTTTTTCTTCCATGAATTAAAGTGAACCTGAGATAATTTTTTTTTTCTAAGTAGGAAGGTAAGGTTCTCACTTGTACTTAGGCATTGACATACCAAATTTTCCAGTTTTTCTGCACTACCCTATAAAGGAAAGAAGGTAGTGTTTTTATCCTATAATCTTAGATGAAATTTATGAATCTAGCTTGATAAAGCCCCTTTTCCATTAATTTTTTAATAGGAGCTTTTAAATGTTAACTTGGTGTACACAGAAAAGAACCCAGAGTAAATAACACAGTATCTTTATCACACTAAACATAGTGCTTAATACTGTTTTGCATTGATTTATAGAAATAAAAATGAAACATAAAATGTACACTATGTGCTTAAAGACAAAGAAGTAAAAAGAAATTTATATATATATTTATATATATTGTTTTTAAACTCTATAAACATCATGGGGTTTTTCTGTTGTTGTTGCTGGCCATGAACAAAGGATACTTCTGAAGCCCAACCTCATCTTTAAATAAATCTGAGATTGATGGTTAAATACACCTTTAAAAAGTGCCCTTTAGGTTCTTTTCCTTTCCATTTCAACTTCTATAATCTAACCTGGGCTTGTATCATCACACAGTTGCTCTCACTAGATCCACTCCTCATATGTGTGAGGATGAGTCAGGAGTACAAATGGGAATCCATATACCATTTCTCTAAATATTCAAAGATCATAAACCTAGCTAACAAAACTATTAAGTAAAACATGTACTGTCCTCATCCTTTGAAAAACACATTTCCTAACAATCAGATAAGTCAAGTTTGAATTTAGAATTTTTAGATTCCTTAAGAGTTTTGCACTGCAACTTGACAGCACAGGAAGAGCTTGTTCCTAACCCCTGGCCTCTGGCACAGAGCTTCAAGGTCTACCCTCTCTTTCCTCCCACCAACAGCTCCAACACAAACAGTGAGGTGCCCTATGTGAATACTTCAGCAAGAATGTCCCAGTTCTGTTTCTTTTGCTCAGAGCAAATAGTTATCTTTTGGCTACCACTTGGGCATAGGAATGTGTAGCAAGGCAACAGAATCTACCGTTGAGAGGAGAGACATGGGTTGAAGGCATAAAAGTGTGTTTTGGGCTCTCTGCACCAAGAATCTTAGCATTCCAGATACATAGCAGCAGGGGATATAGACTGTAGGTGGACCCAACCCCTTGCCTCATAAAGAAAGCACAGAGGGAGAACAGTCCGAATGGAGGGCCTTATAAACACAGAGCCCAGGACAGGGGATTTCTTTTCCCTGATATATTGATGACAATGGATTCCCCACACACACTGTGCCACCTTTAGTTTATTCTACACGTTAATGTTATAGCCACAAATACATTCATTATCAATTCAGGATTTCATATTCACTTTCTTCTGAATTCTCCAACATGACAATAAAAGCATCACAATTCAAGTATTTGTTTAAACTAGAAACTTTAGGATCATCTTAAACTCTTCTCTTCCCGCATCACTTCTGTTTACAGTCCTCTTTATCCTGTAGCTGAAATGCCTCTAGCATCAATAAGCTATTTTCCATTTAAATTGCCACTGTACTAGATAAAGCCTCATTATTTTTCTGTATTACAATAGCCTCTTAAATGGTTTTCCTATCCATGTAATGTCTTAGCCCAATTCATTCCTTACTCTTTTTTAAAGCATAATTGTAGGCAAGTCATTGTTATCTTTAAAAGGCTCCCATGTCTGCCCACTGCCAAAAGAATAAATATGAGTTTAGTTAGCAGTGACAGCTTTTCTCCAGTGTGGCTCCAGTTTCATCAGCAGACGTTCCTCCCTGGGCCCATCTTGCCTTTCTCTTTGACCACACTGGGCTGTTAATCATACTCGGAATACTGCATGTTTTTTCAGTTAATTTTTGCTCATGCTACTTCTCCCACACTGAAGCTTACCTTTCTCATCCTCCAAACACAGCTCAAATATCTCCACCTCCTCACAGATCTCTTTTATCCCTGGACAAAATTACTAATTATTAATTACTAATTTAATTCTTCCTTCATCTCTGTCCTGATTGACTTTTTATGTCTAACTTTCTTGCAGCATTTATCAAACTGGCATAATTCATACTGAGCTTAGCTGAATGGCAGAAGTAATTATTTTATTTACATTAATTTGCTCTTAGTTTGGAGATGCTCATGTGTACATCCTGAGACAAGGATTTGTGTGCAAATAGTTCATTTGAGACATGCTGGAATTACTAATACAGTGTAGAGAAGTAAGACAAGAGAAGGGAAACAACCAATAAAGTTTGTATACTGGAGCCAGATAATGCTGAGGGCCACTAGAGGATAAAGCATGAGAGTGAGGCAGCTGAGGTACACTAATGCCCATCGGCAGTGCCTACAATCTGTACTCAGAGGTGTTAATTCCCCTGAACTTTTGGCCAGCTTTAGATACAGAGTAATTTTCCCTTTTGGAGAAGAATTCTCAGGCGCGCACACACACACACACACACACACACACACAAACATGGTCATTAGCAGCTGGAATTATTTGTAAACCACTGAGGCCCTTGTCAAGTGCTCAGAAAGCTCAAGTCTAGGATCCTATTGTCTTTGTTGCATAGACTGCAGTAAGCAGGGAATGATGGCTTATGGTCCTTCCTTTACTATCAATCTGTCCCTTAATCTCTAGCTACACTAACTCTGCCCGAAGTCCAACAATGCTTCAATTCCTGAAAATGTTCTTTTTCAAATTTTTACAGCACTAAGATGTAGTATTTGTTAGTCATTTTACAAAAGAAACTGATGCTAAGAGAATTTAAGTCATAGAATTTAAATGAGAGAATTGGATCACAGAGTTAAGGAGATACAGAAAAGGCATTTGAACCCAAGCAATTTTCATAGAAAAATCAAATGCTTAATAAAAAGATCTTGGAAGAAGTAATCTGGCTTTTCTAGCTTTAGTATATCATCGATTTACATTTAATTTCAGAGTCAAAATGTTGACTGAAATGGACTATTTTATCACATCTCTAATTTTTTTTTTGGGGGGGGGGCACAACACACAGAAGCTTGATATGGGACCTCAGTTCCCAGACGAAGGGCTGAATCCAGGCCACTACAGTGAAAGCACTGAGTCTTAACCACTAGACCACCAGGGAACTCCCCCATGCCTAATTTTAATAAGAAACTTTATAGTTAATCCAAATTTGTGAAATCTAAATAAGAGCTTTAGTTATTTGTAAACTACTGAAAGAATAGTTAATATTGTTATTTTCAAAAATCAATGATAAAAGCATCACAGTGCTGAACCAATAAGCAAAACTAATAAACTGTACCATAAAATCCTAGAAACATGTTCTAAATGCCTAAATATATATCATTATTAAAATACTAATGAATTTTTAACTCTAAAAATTTATAACTAGACTTGTTGCTTAATATAGTTTAAAGAAAACATTAAACATAAGTAAATATACTTATTTGCTTTTGTGGCGCACCATTATATATATATACACATATATATGTATATATATGTGTATATGTATATACACATATATATACATATATATAAGCAGCCCAGCTGATCAATCCCCCCAAAAGTGAAAGAATTCTTCAAATTATTTGGGTATACTGCTTTGTCCCATTAAGCAAAATGCTCTATAAATATTATTAAGAGCTGATACATATTGAGTCAAATGGGGGATCATCTCATTTATAGGACAGAACATTAAACATTCTGGTGAAAATCTCTGTAGAAAATTACTATCAATTCAGTTTTGATTTAAAATAATGCAAAGAAGTGAGCATTATGGTTCTTGAAGATTCCTGAACAAAAGTTTATGTTAAATTATTTTTTTAATTTTTTAAAGAACAATTTAAGATGCAATCAGCAATTCTCCTAGTTCAGTATTTACTCATATGAGTATGTGTGTATGATTTATATTGAGTAACTCTTTACCAATTTCAATGGCAATCTTAATTTCTCTTTTAAAAAAATTAGAAAAGGAAAGGAAAGGAAAGGAAAGGAAAGGAAAGGAAAGGAAAGGAAAGGAAAGGAAAGGAAAGGAAAGGAAAGGAAAGGAAAGGAAAGGAAAGGAAAGGAAAGGAAAGGAAAAGAACAAAATAACAATGACTTGTTGACAGAGCAAAGATAACCAACAGGGACTATTGAAGCAAAAGCTCTAGATGTTCAGAAAAGATTAAACTGTATCATCTTTCAATGGAAGAAAAAAACATAATTATTCATGTTAGTATTCCAAGCCTGGGATTTATCCATTAGAGTTATGGAATGTTTAATGATACACCTTAGAAACAACAAATTTTAAAGAAAGAAAGAAAGAAAGCAAAGGGGAGAGTTAACAATATAACCACAGCTTTTCCACTGAGCTTCCATATAAGTTCAGGCACTTTCTAAAATATCCATAAAATTTCTTCTAACTCATTTGTATTCTGGATTTGTAAATTCTGTCTCAAGTAAAATAAGCAATTGGGTGCAACATTTGCAAACTTTTATAAATACTGTTCTAATTACTCTACACTCCTGAACCCTTCTGTTTGGATTCAAGGCAGTGATGTCAAACATTATGAGAGTGCTTATTTCTTTGGAGTGAGATGGGACACTTATATGACACATCTGTGTATTTTAGAAGACTCTGCTATATAACAAACACATGCAGGATTATAGGCAATTTCATTTTTACAACCAATTAACACAAGATGATTATTGATTTCAATAAGTATAACACTCTACAAAATTTCAGCTTAAATGAAAAACAGTATTTTACAATTCTGAATGGCTTCTGAATTCCCAACCATGTTAACAAACCAAAAAGAAATGTTAAAAATATAATTCAATCTTGTTAACAACATAATTCAAGAATTCTTATAAGATTATACACTGGTATTAATCAGTGTTAAGATCATGCATTGGTATTAATCAGTTTTAGTTTCAGCCTTTATTTTACTCACTGATTTGTTCATTTACTCAACAAATGTTTAAGTTACTTCTGTTGGCAGCCTTTGTACTGTGCAGTAATAATATAAAATATGATAGTAAATAAATATCTCCCCATAACAATCACCAGAGGTTAATTTATCCTCATTTCCTTTAAAGGAAGTACCCTAATATGAGATACAAAAGACAGTGTATAGCACAGAGTTTTGCAAATAAATCCTCTTCTAATTTTCATGGGCTTCTCCTATTAGGAATTAAAGTTCATGCCATTATACAGAATTTTGACTTTATTCCTCTTCAGCAGCTCTCACTCATGTTACTCACACCCAGAGCAGTCCCACTTGGAATCATAATTATCTTCTTCTGTGCCAAATATCTCATTTTTTTACTCTCTCATTATCTTACTTTCCCTACAAGTGTGTTTCCACATCATCAAAATTCTCCAGTCCCTTAATCTCTTTTCTTTATTTTTTTCACACTCTCATTCTACTAATTTTTCGTTTCTTTCCCAGCACAGCCTGTAGGCCATGATCCATCATTTCCACTCTACTCTACCTTCCACTCTACTCTAAACCTGAATAAATTCAAAGATTCATGTGTCTGTTCTCACAGTCAGACTCCGGGGTATTGCAAGACAAAAATCATAGAAGGTATTTGCTCATCTGTTTCATGACAAAGTGTCTCCAAAGTAATGTGGATCATAAATCAGGGGATGATAAATTTTTTAACTGTCTCTGATCAGACACCTCTCTCATGTCCCTCAGATTACGATATTTATGAATGTATTTAAGTCTTGTAATGCAAGGTCCTTGCCATTAAAAAAATTTTAGTCCCTACAGCAAAAGTGTCTTTAGCTTATGCAGTCATCCTTCAGTATTCAGAAGGCACTGGTTCCAGGGCCCACCAAGGATACCAAAATCTGTGGATGCTCAAGATGTATTTGCAGATGTAGGACTTTGTATTCGCAGATGTAGGACTTCCAGACACAGAGGGCCAACTGTTACTTTCTTTGTCTTTATATTTCAACCCATCTTCCTTGCTCACGAATAAATAAATCTTTATCCTCCTTCTCTCAGATTGCACTTCACTAATTTCATACTCTCTCCTACATCTTCTACTTCTCTTTATCTCATGCACAAATCTCTACCATATTACAAAACTTTCCCCTTAACTTCTAGCTACCTCTCTTCCTCTTAATTTCTATAGTCAAGATTCTCAGGTCATTCTATGAGCAGCTTTCTCTATTTTTCCCATTCTCAACCCATGACCAACTGCTTCCAATGCCTTTCCAATGGCATTGCTCACTAATGCCCTCCTAGTTCCAAAATCAAATTGAAATATTTTTTGTCTATATGCAATTTGACACCTCCCCCATACATGCTGTTAGTAACCACTGCTTGAAACTCTCTTTTTCCTTGATTTTCACAAATCCAAGTCTTTAGTGAATTTCCACCCTTCCTTTCAGGCCACCCTTCAGCAGTGTTTTAAAGTTCCAGCTTCTTCACCTACACATCTGTTAAGTGTGTGCTCCCATTGGCTTGGGCCTTTCTACTCTTCTTAGGTTAGATATTCCATGTGGTTGATTTTAACACATCTATGGTTTCATCTGGTTCATAAATGCTGATGACCTCCAAGCTATATAACCATCTCGATCTCCCTCTATTCATCTTGTGGGCAAAAGTAGTGATTTCTGGGTAGTAAGACTGGGAAATGTTGAAAGATACAAATGACCTTTGTATTTCCTATAAGCAACATATATTCCTTTTATTTTAAATTCTGTATTTTTATATTAAAAAATAAATTTTAATTAAAAGAAAAACTTCTATTTATAAAGAACAAAAGTATTTCATAGCAGAATCTCACCATAACATTACGAGTATAATGAGATTTTTCTTTTAAATAAGCAATTAAACTCCCTTAGAGAAAGTCCAGAATGAACCTACTATATATATGTCAAACTCTGTGAAAATGCCACAGGTTTCAAATGTGTTTATTAAGTTTCTGAATAGGTTCCTCCTTTGACCTGTTGCTCACACCCACTAAAACTCAAACAATAACACAAACTAATCTATTACAATTATTTTAGGTTGATTTAAAAATTGTTAGTAAAAGGCCTCCTGAGAGAGTTTTCTTCCCAGTAATTTCCAAAGAACTTATTTTAAAATCCAAACAGTGGTTTAGGATTCCAAATCAGTAACAATGTGTGTTTAGACTGAGAAATTAAAATACATTTCAAACTAAATATTTCGAAATCAATTTCTTTCATGTTTACTCATCAATTCTTTGGTTCCGGGCTCTATGTTTTCCCTGAAACAGTTGACAGTTTTGCTTTTGGTATTAAATAACATAGGATTAGTCTGCCTAAGGGACCATCTGTTGTTCTATGCCCTGTCATGACAATTCTGAGGGCTTCAGAATTGCATCCTGTGGTTTCTCATTAAGGGGAGAAGAAGGGCATTCTCTAACAGGGGTCTAAGCCTCAGAAATGCTGTCCATTCCAAATGAATCAACATACGGCTGTGACATGTGTCAAGCAAAACAGGATGTTTTTGTTTCATTGTATGTGAACATTACTTGAGGTTTTAACAGATGGGAATGTAAGTTTGTTTATTTTTCTTTCATTAGGCTGTGCTTTATAATGTGGAGATATTATTAAATGCCTCAAGGCATTTTCTCCATTTTACTTTATAAGTTACTGATATCCCTGATCAAGCTATAAGTAAAAATAAAGTCCTATATGTTATATGTTAACTAGTTTAAAGCAATCAGCAATATTTCTGTCCTTTTATTTTTTATTTATTTATTTTTTTTCGGCTTTCTATCCAACAACTGTACTTTTTTTTTTTTTAATTTTCCCACTGTACAGCAAGGGGGTCAGGTTATCCTTACATGTATACATTACAATTACATTTTTCCCCCAGCCTTTCTTCTGTTGCAACATGAGTATCTAGACAAAGTTCTCAATGCTATTCAGCAGGATCTCCTTGTAAATCTATTCTAAATTGTGTCTGATAAGCCCAAGCTCCCGATCCCTCCCACTCCCTCCCCCTCCCATCAGGCAGCCACAAGTCTCTTCTCCAAGTCCATGATTTTCTTTTCTACGGAGATGTTCCTTTGTGCTGGATATTAGATTCCAGTTATAAGTGATGTCATATGGTATTTGTCTTTGTCTTTCTGGCTCATTTCACTCAGGATGAGATTCTCTAGCTCCATCCATGTTGCTGCAAATGGCATTATGTCATTCTTTTTGATGGCTGAGTAGTATTCCATTGTGTATATATACCACCTCTTCCGAATCCAATCCTCTGTCGATGGACATTTGGGTTGTCTCCATGTCTTGGCTATTGTGAAGAGTGCTGCAATGAACATGCGGGTGCACATGTCTCTTTTCAGTAGAGTTTTGTCCGGATAGATGCCCAAGAGTGGGATTGTGGGGTCATATGGAAGTTCTATGGATAGATTTCTAAGGTATCTCCAAACTGTTCTCCATAGTGGCTGTACCAGTTGACATTCCCACCAACAGTGTAGGAGGGTTCCCTTTTCTCCACACCCCCTCCAGCACTTGTTATTTGTGGATTTATTAATGATGGCCATTCTGACTGGTGTGAGGTGGTATCTCATGGTAGTTTTGATTTGCATTTCTCTTATAATCAGCAATGTTGAGCATTTTTTCATGTGTTTGTTGGCCATCTGTATATCTTCTTTGGAGAAATGTCTATTCAGGTCTTTTGCCCATTTTTCCATTGATTGATTGGCTTTTTTGCTGCTGGGTTGTATAAGTTGTTTATATATTCTAGAGATTAAGCCCTTGTTGGTTGCATCATTTGAAACTATTTTCTCCCATTCTGTAAGTTGTCTTTTTGTTTTCTTTTGGGTTTCCTTTGCTGTGCAAAAGCTTTTCAGTTTGATGAGGTCCCATGGGTTTATTTTTGCTCTAATTTCTATTACTTTGGGAGACTGACCTGAGAAAATATTCATGATGTTGATGTCAGAGAGTGTTTTGCCTATGTTTTCTTCTAGGAGATTGATGGTGTCCTGTCGTATATTTAAGTCTTTCAGCCATTTTGAGTTTATTTTTGTGCATGGTGTGAGGGTGTGTTCTCGTTTCATTGCTTTGCATGCAGCTGTCCAGGTTTCCCAGCAATGCTTGTTGAATAGACTTTCTTTTTCCCATTTGATGTTCTTGCCTCCCTTGTCAAAGATTAATTGACCATAGGTGTCAGGGTTTGTTTCCGGGTTCTCTATTCTGTTCCATTGGTCTGTCTGTCTGTTTTGATACCAGTACCACACTGTTTTGATGACTGTGGCTTTGTAGTATTTCTTGAAGTCTGGGAGAGTTCTGCCTCCTGCTTGGTTTTTGTTTCTCAGGATTGCTTTGGCGATTCTGGGTCTTTTGTGGTTCCATATAAATGTTTGGATTGTTTGTTCTAGTTCTGTGAAAAATGTCCTGGGTAATTGGATAGGGATTGCATTGAATCTGTAGATTGCTTTGGGTAGTATGGCCATTTTTACAATATTGATTTTCCCAATCCAGGAACGTGGAATATCTTTCCATTTCTTTACATCTTCTTTGATTTCTTTGATTAAAGTTTTATAGTTCCTGGCATATAGGTCCTTTACCTCCTTGGTCAGGTGTATTCCGAGGTATTTGATTTTGTGAGGTGCAACTTTAAAAGGTATTATATTTTTGTATTCCTTTTCTAATATTTCATTGCTGGTATACAGAAATGCAACTGACTTCTGAATGTTCATCTTATATCCTGCTACTTTGCTGAATTTATGAATCAGTTCAAGTAGTTTTGGGGTTGAGTCCTTAGGGTTTTCTGTGTATAGTGTCATGTCATCTACATACAGTGACAGTTTGATCTCTTCTCTTCCTATATGGATGCCTTTTATTTCTTTTGTTTGTCTAATTGCTGTGGCTAGGACTTCCAAAACGATGTTGAAGAGCAGTGGTGAGAGTGGGCATCCCTGTCTTGTTCCAGATTGAAGTGAGAAGGCTTTCAGTTTTTCCCCATTGAGTATTATATTTGCTGTGGGTTTCTCATAAATGGCTTTGATTATATTCAGGAATGTTCCCTCTATACCCACAGAAATCAATAAAATAGAGACTCAAAAAACAATAGAGAAAATTAATAAAACCAAGAGCTGGTTCTTTGAAAAGGTGAACAAAATTGACAAACCCCTGGCCAGACTCACTAAAAAGAGGAGAGAAAGAACCCAAATAACCAAAATTAGAAATGAAAAAGGAGAAATCACAACGGATACAGCAGAAATACAAACAACCATAAGAGAATACTATGAACAACTATATGGCAACGTTTGACAATCTGGAAGAAATGGACAATTTTCTAGAATCCTACAGCCTGCCAAAACTGAATCAAGTAGAAACAGACCAACTGAACAGACCTATCACTAGAAATGAAATTGAAGAGGTCATAAAATCACTCCCTACAAATAAAAGTCCAGGACCAGATGGCTTCACAGGTGAATTTTATCAAACATATAAAGAGGAAGTGGTACCCATCCTCCTTAAACTCTTTCAAAAGGTTGAAGAAGAAGGAATACTCCCAAAGACATTCTATGATGCCACCATCACCCTCATTCCAAAACCAGACAGAGATACCACCAAAAAAGAAAACTATTGCCCAATATCATTGATGAATATAGATGCAAAAATTCTCAACAAAATCTTAGCCAACCGAATCCAACAACATACCAAAAAAATTATACACCATGACCAGGTTGGGTTCATCCCAGGTTCACAAGGATGGTTCAACATACGCAAATCAATCAGCATCATACACCACATTAACAAAAAAAAAAGTCAAAAATCATATGATCATCTCAACAGACGCAGAAAAAGCATTTGACAAAGTCCAACATCCATTATTTCTGTCCTTTTAAAGTTACAAGAGAGAAAGACTATATTCATTCTACTTCAACTTCAAAAATCCTTTAATAGTGTTTCAAAAAGCGTAAGATCAGGAGTTTCCATTGTGGCATAGCAGAAATAAGTCCGACTAGTAACCATGAGATCGCGGGTTGGATCCCAGACCTCACTCAGTGGGTTAAGGATCCGGCATTGCCCTGATCTGTGGTGTAGATCATAGACCCGGCTCGAATTTATCATTGCCGTGGCTGTGGCATAGGCCAGCAGCTATAGCTCCGATTACACCCCTAGGCTGGGAGCCTCCGTATGCAGTCAGTGTAGCCCTAAAAAGCAAAAAAAAAAAAAAAAATTAATATAATAAGTACAAACAATGAGGGTGTTACAAATAAGTGTAAACAAATTCAGTCTGATTCAGGTTAAGGAAACATTTCTAAAAGTCCAAAGTCTTGTATTACATTGAAAAATAACTTTGTGACATATACGGCAAAAAGGAATGTGAAAGTTATTCCTGAGTCTACCTTAGAATTTCTTTTCCTTTAAAAAAATCACATAAAGTTAGTTCAAATAGCAGTACATAATTTGTTTCCATATTTTTACCTACGTGTATTTCATTGTTTCAAAATATAAACCAACTAGTAGTATTTTATGTAGGACCCTTAAATAACCATGGGCCATGAGCCATGAAGATATGGAAAGAGATCCATGATCTAAAAGCCTCACAGAGGGAACAGCCAAAAATTAGGGATAACCTTCCAAAATGCCAAAGAAGATGCAATGTGAAATAGATGAATATAATCATCTCCAGAAGTAATAAACTTTAATTTCCTGAGAATGTTTGCAAATGAGACCACAGGGACCCTAGATCTCCAGCAAGAAGTCCAGTCTCCAGCGTCAGTTGCCATAACAAAAATGCCTTTCAACTTGAATATAAGTCAACTGATTAATATAAAGAGAGAATGAAACAGCTAACAATTTTACTCAAAGGTATCTGATATAAGTTTTATCATCTTAAAAGGATATAAAATCTAGGGGGGAAAAAACAACTTGGGCAAAGAAGAAAACTTTGTATCTATCATGGTCCATATAATACAAGAGATATAGACTTTGCTTCTGGAAGAAAAACTGTTTAGCCACTAGAAAGCTATATTCGATACCAGAGTAAATCACTTTTTTAAGCTTCCCCTGAGCCTGAATAAAACATTCCCCCAAACCATCACAAATACTTTCCTCCTATGTTGTAGAGCATGATTCTAGTTACTAATTTCATGTTCCAATTTCCTTCACAGCTAGAAGGTGATGCTCTAGATACAGGACATAAGTATGCCTCCATACAAATTTATAAGGTAGCCCTACAACTTATAAAGTCCTCTCTGGTATGTCTGGGTGGTATGAATTGACTAATTCAACCAGGCCCATGGACAAACAAATGACATATTTTCTGAAATTGAAATCTTACATCATGAAAGGCAAATTAAAAGGCCCTGCCCCCACGTCAGGAGCTGTGCGTATATATCCCCTCTTACCACCCTCGGGCATCCAAAAGTCATCAAGACAGGTCAGCTTCCAGGGAGCTTAAAGACTAGCAGAAAAGTTGAGTGTGTATAATTATGCATATTGTAACAGAATGATTAGCTTATCACAGATATTCAAGTACCGTGAATACACCAATGAGAAGAAGATACATTTTACTGCAGGAATAAGAGAAGTTTATTCCTTTTAGATAAATCAACTTTAGCTTTTAGATAAATTGGCTGGTCAGCCACAAAATATTTTTCAGGCACTATAGCATTGAGCTGGGGTTTGAATTTTGACAGAGTGGAAAAAAGGTACTGGCAACCTAAAATAAAAAGAATACCATGAGTGAAGCGTTGCCCATGCTTAAGTAATTCAGAGATTCTAATTTGACTGATTTTACAATATATAAACAGACAAGAAGCTATACAGGTAATCTGGGTTTGGTTTCTAGTCCAGAGCTGGTTTTCTTTATACTAAACTAAGGAGTGTCAATTTTATGAGAACTTGGAAGAAGAATGTTTTTGAGCAGAGATACTTGGGCATACTGCCAGGTCTTATCCATGCTCAGATCACTCTGACAGTAGGAAGGAGTGATTTCCTAAGGAAGAGACAAAGGGCAGTGGATTCAGTGCAGAAGCTATTGTGATGGTTGAAGTGAGAGTTTACAAGGAGCTGAACTAGCAGAGTGGCAATAATATAAAAAGAAGACAAGAGATAGCTTTTTTTTTTCTTTTTTTGGTCACCCCATGGCATATGGAGGTCCTGGGCTAGGGATCAGATCCTGAGCTGCAGTTGCAACCTGAGCCACAGCTGTGGTAACGCCACATCCCCAACTCACTGTGCCAGGCCAGGGATAGAATCCATGTACCAGTCCTTCCAAGATGCCACAATGGGAACTCCGAGACAGCATTATTAAATTCAGTTAACAACTCAATTATTTATTGATGTGCCTTGTGCATCCAAGTCTTGATATTAAATTACAATAGTGAAGGCTTCACTTATAAAGAACTAGATGATAATATCAATCTAAAATAATCTGATAATGTATATGTTTATAATCTATTTAATATGACTCTAAGAAGAAAAAGAAAAACCTGCCATTATAGGTATGTAATAGGCCAGTAATAGTACTTGTTTTTTAAAGATGTGACCTTAATCAAATTGATCTGATTCTCTCTCTCAACTGAGAAAGTTCAAGCATCAAACATAATTCCTAGTCATCTAGGGAGTTCCTTCTGTGGTGCAATGGAATCAGAGGTGTATCCACAATGTAAGGATGCAGGTTCAATCCCAGGCCCTGGCACAATGGGTTAAAGGATCCAGGCCGTAACTGTGGCTCAGATCTGATCCCCAGCCCCGGGAATTCCATATCCTGCAGGCAAGAGCTAAATGCAATCAATATAAAGATTACATTTGCTGCTGGTCACACTATTCACCATCATCAAGAGCCCACATATGTCAACCTTCCATTTTTTTGCTGCTGCTGAAGTTATATTGAGGCTCAGAGCATTTAAATGACGCACATATAAGTTTATGTATTTAGCTTTTTCAAGAACTAGGAATAAAACTCAGGTCTCCTCAAAATACAATACTCTTTCTATTCTTGCAATTTGTCAATGAGTTAGCTGTTATTTTATGGTGCAACACAACTGCTTGATCAAAACCTGTCATACCTCAGTTATTGTCCATTCCTCCTTCTGTAGATCTCATCTTGAAAGAAACTACCAATTACCTTGCCAAACAGGTGTAAGTCATCCCAGGATCTTTTAACTCATAAAACCAATTGGTCATCATGTCCTATTTGTTCTACTGCCAATTAAGTTTCAAATCTGCCCCCTCCTAATCATCCTTCCTGCTGTTATCTAATTTGGGGAATTATCATAACCAATTTTAATTACGGTAATAATTTTCCTACCATCAATCTCTCCTCCAATATAATCTGCCACTTGCTCTATCTAGAATGACCTTTTAAGACTAAAATTCTGAAAATCTGCCAGTTTAAAGTCTCCAATGGCTGACCAAGTTTTAGGACAAAAGTCCAAGAGTGTCAGAAAGTGCATAATCTGATCCACCTTAACTCTACAGACCTTCCACCTTAACCCCACTGGCATGCTGGAAGCAGTTTCCTGAACACAACATGCTGTTTCTTGACCCTGTATGTTGTCATCCCTCCTCCGCCTCCTTATCATATAGCTAACTTATTTTCACCTTTCAATATACCCAAAAGCAAAGCTTACTCTGGAGAGTCTTTATTGGCAATCCTCCAACACTTGGAGGTGTTAAATGCCTCGTTTTTTAAGTTTCCAAAGCATGTGGACACAAATCAACCACAGCATTTATCTAACTGAAATACAACTGTAAATATACAGGTCTATCTCTTCCACTAACTTTAAACTTTTTAGAGGTAGGGACACTATCATTTCTGCACCCCTAGAAACTAGCACAATAATTAAAACAAAATATATACACATTAATTAAAAATGAAATTTGAAAAATGAAGGAATAATTAAAATGAATAAAGAATAAATAAGTTAATGAATCTCTATAATGCAAATACAACAGAAGCCCATGTATAAAACTATAACTATTATACAGACAGGCACCAGAGAAATGACTTGTTACACAAGCCCAATAGATAAAAGAAACATGTAAAGTTTTGAATCAGCATATCACCCACTGTAAAAATAGAAATGTATTTATGAATAAAAATTTTTTGTAGGAATAGTAGAACTTTACCTGCATTTTAACTGCTTTGATCTTTAAACTAAGGTCTTTTGAGCGTGCTGGAGTCCTCAAAATAAAATTGTTCAGTTTTTAAAACCCCTAGCCATGAGATGCCACTTTTACCTTTTTGATCAACTAATGAGATAGCCACTAGAGCCAGACATCTCATGAATAGGCAATGTGAGAGCTTGTCTTCTGTGATTGCTGCTGTAGGCTATTATCAGTGCAAGCACTATAAAAATTGTATGTAGAGGTATGAACTAATTCAAAATACTATTAAGAGTACAAATGCAATGGACAAGAGTATTAATCAAAGAAAAAAAGACAGAGAGATGTGTCCCTCACCACTTCAACCTCTGGCTAAATGCCATAGCAAGTCTTCCTTTGACCTTTTCTACGACCTTTCAAGTACTAATTATTTTTTTAATGTTCTATGAATACAAATACATGTTTGTCATTTCCCTTCATATGATGCATTATAAGGCATTAGGAAAGCAAAATGAATCTGGTTTTGAAAGTTTAATTGCACAGCTTTTGCATATACTTAAGTAGTCAATGTAAAACCTTCTCAGCAGGTGTACTATGAGATAAAGTGATTTTTCATGAATAATTCATTATTTAAAAAAAAACACTTCTTCTAAGATACAATTTGAAATAATGTTTTCCAAGGGAGATCAGTGAAAATTCGAAGCTGTCATTGCCAATTTGTTTTAGTTCAGATTCAAAAGGCCACCCACTTGACACAATAGAAACTAGAAATGCCCTTTTTTCATGTCAACATGTTATGCTCCATATTTTCTATCTAAAATATTTCTGAAACCTGAGAAGTAAGGACTTTTATGCTATCCAAGAAAAATTACTCAGAAAAAATAAAATTTTGTAAACACTCCCAATTAATTTCAACAGAATACTCTAAGAAGGTGAAATCATCTCAGAATGCCCCGCTGCAAAATATCTGGGAAATTTTATATAAAAATGACATTTTACTCCACCATAGACCTAGAAGTTAGTGATTCAAATCATGTCCCTGTATAGACTATCATTAAAATTTTCATATTTTTTTCTTTCAGAAAGAGATAAAAGCCTCCCATGTGAGCTTTTACTTTTATATCATTTTATACCCAAGGTGACTGTTTAAAGGAGACAGATAGATATCTTCATTTTTAAGATGAAAAAAACTGGCAGCATGAAAGGCTAAAAGTCACAAAACAAAACTAAGAAATAAAATAGAGATTTAAGAATAAAACATCATTATCAAAACAGCTGTAATTGCCTAGGATATCAAACTTAACATTCCCTTGGGAAAAAAATTTCTCCAAATTTCTATCATATTTTATTATTGGAGGGGCAAAATACATCAAAACATAAGATATATTATAGATAAACATTCTAAATTATTTACCCCTTAGAAATAAAACTTGGGAGTCCCCACTATGGTGTAGCAGGTTAAGGATCTGGCATTGTCTCTGAAACGGCTTGGGTCACTGCTGAGGCAAGGGTTCGATCCTGGGCCCAGCACAGTGGTTAAGGATCCAGCATTACTGTAGCTGTGGCGTAGGTTGCAGGTGCAACTCAGAGTCAATCCTTGGCCCGGGAACTTCTGTATGCCTCGGGTGTGGCCCTAAACTAAAAATTAAAAAGAAAACAAAATTTGGATAGACTATACTCTATATTACATAGAGCATGGAGCATGGGATCTGTCACCTGAAATTCAAATGTACTTTGTGTCAAGGAAAAAAAAAAACCCTAAAAAATAAAATTTCAATAGATAGCATTCTTTATCTAACAACACTGCTCTATACCTTTATCTAAGATAATGTTTTTTTTCTCAAATACTTATATCAGTAACTTTTATCTACACTATTACTTAAAAATAACATTAAAATAAAATCTAAGCCCTAATGGGAATTTCAGCTAAGCATAACATCTAGTACAGGTTAGAAATCCAAAAAGGTGAGGAGTCCTCTCTAGGTTATCAAGAGAGAGAAAGAACTGACATTTAGTTTTGTAAGAATAAAAATAAAAATAATAATAACAATAATAATAATAATAAAACTAAGTTATGTGTTAGGACAGCCAGATTCAGATCATAAAGTTTACTTTACCTAACTGGATTGATATATGCAAAGTTATATAAAATTCTGGTAACTGGGAAATGCTTTAACAAGTCCTGCTGTTCCAGGAGTTGAGAGTGGTTGACACTTGTACAGGTGGCAGCAGAAGAAACTGAACCCCATATGCTTTATCCCAAGGCCTGAATTAATTTTCTGCTATCAGCAGGCTCAAATCATGACAGTTTATCTTCTCAAGGAAGCATTTCTTCCTTCTCAGTTGCCTTCAGACTGAGATTCTCTATTTGATTACTCTCCTTCATCATTCACTTCTAGAGTCTCAGAAAGAGAGGATGCTCCTCTATCACTGACTCCCAACCTCCCCTGACACACTCCCAAGCACTGTAAAAAATACCATAAATAAACTATGATTTGGAAGCAGCATCTAGAACTATTCCTCTTCTTCTCTAACAACTACTTCTGTTCCAGCATACTTTTTCCTGTATTTCTAAAAAAAAAAAAAAAAAAACATAAGCAAAGAAAACCAATAACTCAACACCAACTATTTGTTGGATCCTCAGCTTCTTTTATTCACCTCTCTTTTTACCATCCCTGTATTCTGGATTCCTATTTTAAAAAAATCTTTAAAACTAAGCAAGAGATTTAAAATTCAACAAAAAGAAAACAAACAATCCAATTAAAAAATGAGCAAAAGTACTAAACAGACACTTTACAAGAAATATATACATATGGCAAATAAGGATATGTGAAAATGCTCAACACCATTTGTCACTGAAGAACTGCAAACCAGAACAACAATGAAATAACACTATACCCTATTAGAAGCTAAAATCCAAAAAACTGACAATACCAATTGCTGTCAACAATGCAGAGCAACAGGAACTTTCATGTGTTGCTAGTGGGAATGCAAAATGGTGCAGCCTCTTTGGAAGATAGTCTGGTAGTTTCTTACAAAGCTAAACAAAGCAACTCAATCACATGCAAACAAACAACCCAATTAAAAAATGGGCAGAGGATCTGTATAGCCATTTTTCAAAAGACATACAGATGGCCAACAGGTACATGAAAATGTGCTCCATATCACTAATGATGAGGGAAATGTGAACCAAAACCACAATGATACAACACCTCACACCTGTTAGAAGAGCTATCACCAAAAAGATCAGAAATAACAAATGTTGACAAGGATATAAAGGAAAAGGAACCCTCGTGCAATGTTAGGGGGAATGTAAATTGGTGTAGCCACAGTGGAAAACAAAGTTTCCTTTAAAAATTAAAAATACCACTTTTGGATATTTATCTGAAGAAAATTAGAACACTAACTCAAAAATACATGTTCACACCCATGTTCGTTATTTAAAATAGTCAATTTATGGAATGTGGAACCTCAAACAAACAAACAAAAAAAAGAGTTTGTGGATACAGAGAACAGATAGATCATTGCCAGATGAAGTAAGGGTAAAGGAGTGAGCAAAATGGGTGAAAGGCATTAAAAAGCACAAACTTTCAGCTACAAAATAAGTAGGTCATTTGGCTTAGCAGTTAAGGAACTGGCATTATCAGTGCTGTGGTGTGAGTTCTATCCCTGGCCCAGGAACTTCTACATACCTCGAGTGTGACGCAAAAAAACAAACAAAAAAAAAAAAACAGTCACGGGGGATGTAAGGTACAGCATGTACAGCATGATGACAACAGTATTTTTTGTTTATTTGAAAGTTCCTAAGAAAGTAAAAGTTTTCATCACATGAAAAAAAATTTGCAACTATATATTGCAATACACATTAACTAGACTTCCTGTGGCGATCAATTCACAATACATACAAATTTCAAATCATTATGTTATAATCCTGGAACAAATATATTACATGTCAATTAAATCTATTTTTTTTTTAAAGCTAAACAATCCAGAAATTACACCCCTGGGCATTTACCCAACTTATTTGAAAATACATTCACACAAAAATTTAAATTCACGCAAAAATATACAAATACGTATTTCAGTTTAATTCATAATCACCAAAAACTATAAACAACCAAGATGTTTTTTATCATGTGAATGTATATAAGGAGTCCTGGTACATATATACTATGAAATATTATTATTGAGTGATAAAGAAAGACAAGCTAATAAGCCATGAAAAGTCATGGATGAACTTTAAATGTATATTGCTGTTTTAAAGGAGCCAGTCTGAAAATGCCACATGTTACAATTCTATCTATACAACAATCTGAAAAAGACAAAACTACAGAGATAAGCTTATAAGTGGTTCCCAGAGATAAAAGTGGATGAATAAGGTTAAATAAATGAAACTATTCTGTATGAAATTGTAATACTGAATAACAAGACACTAAACATTCATTAAGCCCATTTGCACTATTCAATACAAGAGTACACCTTGACAAAGAAAAAAAAAACTATATTACAAATGTGTGAAATGATTTCACTGAAAGCAGTTGGGGAAAAGTGCTGACCTAAGTAACTCTGGAAATGAGTAGAGTCTGGGAAATTAAAGGCAAAAGAAACTGTATGTAAGCATTTGTGCTCTAGTTGATAAAGTGATATTCCAAGAGAGTAAAGGATAACAATTCTAATATTGTATGCATGTGTACTGGAATAGAATAATTAAATAAATGGATGGTGAATGGCAGAAACCAGATTTCTCATTGTTAGAGTGGTAGGTTACAGATAAGCAAAAAGAATCTAGAAGAGCCTTGTGTTAATGGATTACATTCTGAGACATCAGTGTGAACTGGTATTTAGTTTAATATAAATACAGATGATTACACAAAGAAATCTCTTAAACATAGGTGTATATACACAGGTTAGTACACAGAGATATATATATCCTTGCTCTGTCAGCTAAGAAAGCTTAGAGGTTACAGTGCCCTAGCTGCAATGGTACACGTGACCCCAGATATTGCTTTCTAATACCATTCTCCAATAAAAAGAACAAGACTCCTGGGGGTTATAGCTAGTTCTAGGGCTGGGGGAAGAACTATACAAGATGAGCCTATAGTTTCCCATAGTGCCAGAAAGAATGGAAGTACTCTAGCTCTCTCCCTCACCCTCTCACACACACACACAGTGATGAAGCCATGTCAGAGGGACACAGGAGTCAACTTGAAGAGCTCCCAATGGCCACAGCCAGAACAACTAGAACAACAAAATAAAGTAGTACTGCATTATAACCAAAGCATAAAATATTTGTGATTTCATAACTGACCTAAGTAAATAACTGAGTAAGTAAATACGTGGGAAAGAAAAGACAAATCACTCATGCAGAATTCCAAATAATTCAGGCAAATACTCCACCCTCTAGGAGGTGAAGCATAACTCCCCTCTCAAGAGTAGACTACACCTGGTAACTTCCTACCAAAGAATACGACATGGGAAGAGGAAGAAAGAGGAACATAACAATGGAGAAACCCGACAAATATTACCTCAGCCAGATAGCAAGGTCCATAAAAACAAGAGACATGGTGTCTACTGCATAGTATGTCATGCACATAATATGTACCTGATTATGATTTGATGAAGATGGCACTTTATCTCTGTGATCTTGCTCCCAAAAATACACAATCCAAATCAAACCATAAGAAAACTATGTGACAAATCCCAACGAATGGAACTTTCACAAAATTATTTGGCCAGTACTTTTCAAACAAAGTCATAAGAACAAGGAAAGTCTTAGAAACTGTCAAAGCTAAGAGGAGCCTAAGGAGACATTATGATTAATCTAATGTGGTATCCTGAATGAGATATGAAACAAAAAGGAAAAGGAAACAAAGAAACAGAAAAAAAAACAAAAGGAAATATGACTAAAATTTGCATTTTAATAATATGTCCATTCATTAATATTTCATCCATAATTATTAATTAATTACACCAAATATACCATACTGATATAAAATGTTAATAATGGGAAAAATAAGGTATAAATGGGTATGTGGAAACTGTAAAAATTTCACAAGTTTTCTATAAATTAAAGCTGTTCTAAAATAAAGAGCTACTTTTAAAAAGCAACTCATTACTACAAGGATGATAAGGAAAAAATTCATTACGTTGAAAATTGTTAAATTAAAGGAAAGAATCATGCATTTATCCTGTCACTCATAAAGGAACTCTATCCTGAGTAATTTTGGTGGCTTTGTAATACGTAACTTCTGAATGACATTTCCAGACTTCTTGTATGCTTCTGATTCAGGTGGTCCGCAAAAGAGAATTCAATGCCCATGCAGTTTGAGACCTCTTGTGACCCCAAACACCTGGCAGGTGAGGCCAGTCTCCTTCAAGTCACATTGTTTGAGAATGTAGCTGAAAGCCAGTGGTAAACTCCCCCTTCCATTAAATATTAGCTCAAGACCAATATATAACAAAACTATCACCATCAGGGAAACTTGAAAAGAATTTTGAAGAGTAAGCAGGACAGAAGTCACAATCTACTACAACCTAGGAAGTGACGTTCCGTAACTTCTTCCACATTCTCTTCTTTACAAAAGATTCAGTGGGTCCAGCCTACACTCAAAAAGAAAGGGTTATATAAGCACTTGAACACTAAGAATGGATCAGTGGGAACCATTTTAGATGCTGCCTACCAGAGTTTGCCCCCTGGCCTCCAATGATTTACGTGCCTCTCGGATGCAAAGCACACTCACCCCCTCCTAGATTCCACAAAATTCTCATCCCTTCATAGCATCAGCTCAAAGTCCAGAATCTCATCATCTAAATCAGGTCCATGTATAGATGGGACTCCTTGGGAACAATGACTATTCTTCTTTTCCTTTCTAATCATTAAAAGATGCTTAATTTCCAAATCCAAAACTTGAAATAAAATCATTAACTTCAAAGGAAACACTTCCTTTCTGTTATTAGCAAATCTTGTATCATTCATCATATATATATATATATATATATATATATATATAATGCACCCTTAAATGATATTATTAGACCCTGAAGCTTCCCTATCCCTCCAGATCTCAGAGCCACTTCTCCTAGCATGTTAGTAAACTCTCCTCGCTTGTCACATATCAAGCTATCAAACGACCAAAAGCAGAGAGAAAGAGATTGCCTCCTTTTTAAAGTCAATATATAAAACTTCAGAGAAGGCCTATGATTGGTCTACTCTGGGTCACATGCCCATTGCTGGCCTGGGCTGAACTTCTATCAAGAGGCAGAATACTGCTATTGCAAACTCACGAGAATGGGAACAGAAGAAGTCCAGTTCCCTGAAGAAAGGTGGTAACCAGAGGAAGAAGGGTGGTAACCAGAGGAAGAAGAAGAAAAAAAAAAATGCAGGACAGGCAGAAAAAAGAATTTCATTACAATTTTTAAGTCTAAATCATTATGTGAGTTATCGAGCCACACGTAAAAGGAATGAAGAACAAATATTTAGATTCAGGTCACCGTACCTGAGCCAAAATTTCCAGCTCCTGAAAATCAATAATCTTTTTAGTCATTCATATTCATTATATATTTCAAATTTCAATTCATTGATATTTATTTCACATCTTGATTAGAAGGATATATATGTTTTTTATTCAAGCAAAGCTTTTTTATTAAATTAGTCTTAGTACACTGGTATTGTACATTAATGTTAAAACGGTTTTTAGGTATGACTCAAATTTAAAAGTTCTCCAATATAACTTTTCCAGGAAAAACATGATATTGGCAAACACACCATCTTTCAAAAGCAATCTCTCTCTTATAAGCAGGGGATACTATCGACATGTTGATATGTTGGTAGGAATTATATCTTCAACTTCTTTAATTTAAAATAAAGCACGGATGTGAAATAAAACACAGATTGTTTTATGAATGAGTGAATGAAAAAATAAGTTAATGAGTTATTTTAAGGAGAATCACTTATAATGACTACCCATATCATAAAATAAAACTTTGCAAGCCACCCAGAAGCCCTTTCACATAACCCATCACATTAACATGTCCCCACTTCCCCAGTATAACTACTATCCTGATGATTAGAACAACTACTTCCTTTGGTTTCATGACAGTTTTATCACCTAAGTACTGTTACATTAACCAAACAAGAAGACCATTAGATTGTGACCATTAGATAAGATTAGTGTTTCTAATGCCATGGCCTACATATGTTAACCAAACCAAAATGTGAGCCTGTAAATGCCCCAAGTTTACAAAATTGAAACCTAAGTGTAACCAGTTACAAACAGCCAGCCAGGCTTTAAGCTGTCACCAATCAATAATTTCCTTATTTTGCTTTCACATTTTCTCTATAAAAGTCTCTCTCCTGGCTCCTGTCAGTGGAGCTCTACTACTTCCAGTTTGGCTCTGCCTTATTTGAATGAATTTTTGCTCAAATAAATTCTTAAAATCTTTAATATACCTCAGTTTATCTTTTAAAATTATGCATCCCTAGACACCATAGTTACCAAAGTTTAATACTGACCTCTTTGAAAATTTTGCTGTGTCTTTTAAATCTCTTTTAATCTATAGGTTCCCCCTTCATCCCTTTCTTCTCCTTATAATGTATCTGTTAAAGAACTTGGGACAGGTTCCCTTAGCAGTTTAGTTCTTTTGAGTCTGTTACTTCAGCCCTCCCAATGATCCTATGAGGTTGCTAATAAGTGAAAAAACCCTTTTCTTTTTAAACTAGCTCGAGTTGAATACAAGTGCCTGCATCTAAGAACCCTGATTACAAAATGAGAATAACTTTATACAAAAAATTATGTATGTGAAGTTAATTTTATATAAAGTGGAATGTAGGATGCGGGTGATAGTTATTGTGACAGAATGCTTATTGAAATTTTTATTATCTTAGGTGAAAAACAAAGCTATATCATGAACAAGAGTGTTACAGTTTAATTTGTTAAAGTCACATTGATATTAAAGTGGAAAAATCTTTCTAAAGGTGTTTAGCACTTGTTAGAGATTCATATAGAGATCTCTGTCAATGGGAGTATGGTAGGTAAAGGTATGAGTTTATGTGGATGAAAATTTCCATGCAGAGAAACATGTGATAAGAGATTTGTGGCAAATTTTTAGGTTTGTAATATTTCCAACAAAACTCAAGTTAGCTGTACAATTTGAAAATAGAATATAATTTAGGCTTTCACAAGCATAAAAATGTATATGATACTTCTAAAAATAAAGGCAATCATTTATCTTTATATTCAGGTTGAATTGTCATGGGATTTTAATAAGACCAGACAGAAGGCTCAAAACATAGACATCATCCTTAACAAGAAGCAAAGTCTGTAAGTGTGAAGTGACTTTAAGAATAAATACTTTTAGATTTAATGTAGGAAAGCCCATGAAGAGGCAGAAGGTACTACCTGAAGGGAGCCAGGAAATAGCAAATGAGATCATTGACAAACATAATATCATCATTCTAATCCAATACCTTTAGTGACTACCGTATCCTGTAGATATAAAAGGAAAAACCAAGGAAAAGACTGGATAAGAATTTAATAAACTTACCATACATTTTACATGCTTTCCATTTTACCAGGCGAGGGTCCAGAAGCATAATTACTGTTGTAGCAAAATGTATCCTTGGCATCACCCAGAGTGGTTGAAGTTCAACAGTAGTACCTAATAAAAGGATAAGAAAATGGTGCCAAGATATATAATGTAGAATAGGAATGTACAGGTCATAATATTATGATGACAGAAACATTAACTGATATAATGCTAAAAATCTACACATTACATACATTAAAAGGTAATATAAAGAGTGACCTATTTTAAAATACCTAGCTGGGAACAAATTACTCTTTGTAATCCAGGCATTCCTTTATTCAGTTATGTGTTACTTACCACTTAAATGCATTTACACTCCAACATATATCTGGAGAACACGAAAAGACAACAGCTTACAGCACGAAAGTCAAGTATGGCAGGCACTGTGCTATGTGCCCCAGTCATAAGTTTATATCAGCTATTCCTAACTGATCATAGCACTCTTTATTGAGGAGCTGGGCAAAAAGATTCAGAATCCTTCTCAACTCAGTCCTCCATATAGCTACCACTATTTTAACAAAGATGATCCTTGAGATGAAAATCAATTTGCCACCTCTGGCATAGAGGAAATGGACAAGAGGATAACCCTGTATTATTTAGCAAAAGATAAACCAAAAAGTAGCCAGTAATAAGGAATAAGAATATGAATTACCAATAATTACCATAAGGAATAATGCTTCATAATGGTAAAAGTTATTAACTTAGATTTTAAAAGTCATTTCTTCAAGTAGTATGACAGTCAAATGATTTAAACTCCTTATTTTTCAAATCATGCTGTATAACCTTCTACACTACAGAGTTTATGTTCATTCTCATAAAAGTCATATTTCATAAAAAGTAAGATACTGTGAACATGTAAGTTTTTTAAAAAAATGCATGTGTGAAACAGACTAACCATGACATATCAAACTTTGATATACAAAAATTCATTTCCTTGAAAATGTAAATCAATTTAAAAAATTATTGATCTTCTATCACTGTCAACACAGTAGATTACTGTGCAATGATTCAGAATACATGCTATAGATTCTTAGCGCTTGTGGTCAATTCCTGGGACCACCACCATTTAATCTTATGGGGCAAGTAACTTCTCTAGGTCTGAGTTTCTTCATTTATAAAATGGACTAAAAATATTACTGATGTCATTGTATCTTGTAAAGACTAAAGGAATATTATACCACACCACATACTACAACATTTACTTCTAGTAAACACATAATTTTCAGATATCATTATTTTTGCTATTTTTATTGTTATTATTATTATTATACAAAGACCAATATAATTATTCCTACCTCCTACTTCAGGAGTCTTGGGGTGGAGAGGAGGAGATATGAGGAAGATACAGAATATGTACTATGGAATAACATTGCTATAATATATAACAGAATAATATTGATACATTGACATAAAAACTATTACATTAATTTAAGTTGAATTATTACGATTCAAAAAACAGGTGAAAGAATTGAGAGGGTTATTTTTGTTTTTTTTGTTTTGTCTTTTTGCCATTTCTTGGGCCGCTCCCACGGCATATGGAAGTTCCCAGGCTAGGGCTCTAATCGGAGCTGTAGCCACCGGCCCACACCAGAGCCACAGCAATGCAGGATCCGAGCCGCATCTGCAATCTACACCACAGCTCACGGCAATGCCGGATCGTCAACCCACTGAGCAAGGGCAGGGACCGAACCCGCAACCTCATGGTTCCTAGTTGGATTCGTTAACCACTGCGCCACGACGGGAACTCCAGAATTGAGAGTTTTAATTGAGAAGATAAAATTTAAGAATTTCTGGAAAGATATACATGATTTCAACAAACAAAAGAATCAACATGAGCAGAGCCAGAAAGAAAGCAGAGGACTTGTTTGAAGAATAATGAGCCAGAGATTATAGCAGTGAGCAAAGGAGAATGTGAAAATACAATTTAAAAGGCACCCTGAACCATATTTTTAAGAGCCAAGAATGCTATACCAAAAGGTTGAACTTGAACAAAATTAAGTTAGAGACTAAACATGTAATCTGGACCTATGAATCTATTTAAAATAATAAACATAATCAAGTTCTTTTATTAGACAATGATAACCCTACCCTCAAAAGTTGGGAAGCCACTCAAGAGTGCTTTATTATTCTTTTACCTGAAATATAGTATTATTTTAAATTAACATTTTAGAATTAAAGGGAAAGTCTTGTAAAATCTATTCGCACAATGACACTCTCATCTGTGTTTTACTCTTTCAAATTAACCAATAAATACAGGCCATGTAAAAAGATTTTCTAAAGCTAGTGGTTTCAAACATATTCATAATATCCAAATAATAACCTATATTAATAGCAACATCTTAAAAATCAACAATCTTCAAATACACATTCATTAAAACAAGAAAATAGTGAGCTCTAAATTCTATATTTAATGAAAAAGCACTGGATTTGGTTTCAAGATTGAAAAGGGGCATAAAATCTTCTCTTCAATGAAGAATATCTGTTTAAGGAAATGAGATGCACATTTGGGGGGGGGGGCACTGCACTCTTGGCATATGGAAGTTCCTGGGCCAGGGATCAAATCTGAGCCACAGCTACAACCTACTCCACAGGTAAGGCAATGCAAGATCCTTAATCCACTGTGCCAGAGTAGGAACTCCACACACATATTTATTTTAATAATAATTAAATACCATATTAAATGGCAAGAACAAAGATGAAGCTGGAAGGAGCTAAACTTTTTTGAGAGCTACATCCTATGTCATTGAATCTACCCAGCAGTCCTGTTTCTGTCAAGTTGGAGAGGTCACCAAAAATTCTTGCTCTTACAAATAACTGAGGATAAGGCTGGACTCTGGAGCTAGAAGTTCAAACTTAGTACAACTTCTCAGAGGCTTTGTGACTTAGGCATATGAGTACAATTCTTCAAGTCTCAATTTCCTCATGTATTGAACTGGTAAAGCAACAGTATTTAATATACAAAGATGCTGTGAAAGGGAACTAAGGAAGTACTTATGTGTGAATGCCCTAAAATAGCATTTACATAAAGTGCTTTCTAAAGAATCCTAGTCCTAGAGGATTGCTATGATCAAAAAAAGGTCTACAGTCTTTCAGACTGATGTTTGGGGAATCCTATGTATAATTTCTACCTTTTGAAGATTTACAGTGTTAAGACTGAAAAGTCCTGCAGTCCAGAAAAGCCCTCTTAACATCACTTAACTCATAAATTCTTCAAATTTACTTTGCCATAAAATACTGTTTTCCTGTTTTCCTTTCTTCTACTTTTCTTCCTTCCTTCCTTTCTCTCCTTCTTGGTTTGTATTTATTTGCCTGCTTATTTTTACAAAGCATTTATAACAGTATATTCAACGAAAATCATTCCACGGCACATTGTATAAGAAGTACTCTCTAATACAAAGTTAACATTCGCAAAGACATGAGAGATTCAAACAATTAGCAATTAAAAACTCCAAATGTAGAAGAGGTGAGTGAAAGGTGGAATGGTCAGGAATGCCTTACAAAGGAAGAAAACCTGATACAAAGCTACAAATTTAGACAGACCCAGAAAGGACAGATCTACACTGAAAGGAAGCATACCATGGGCAAAGTGAACATAGTGAACTCTCTTTACAAACAGAGAGTTTGTAAAGATAATGATGGTGATACTAGATACAATAGCTAACACATAATATTTGGCAGGTATTATCTAATCTATCAGATGAGAAGACTGGTGAAGTAGATTAAAATCAAATTTGGAAAATTCTGAGTACCATATTATACGGTTCTCTAGTTGAAAAAAAAATCCCTGGGGAATTTAAGCTTTCAGTCCCTCAGAAAGCATTTGTTAAAAACGGATTTCCACTATAAATGTAATAGTTTGCATCTGCCAATGACTGGTCACTTTGCTGTATAGCAGAAACTGACATAACATTGTAAATCAACAACGATAAAAAATTTAAAAATATAAAAAAAATTAAACAAAAAACAATGACAAAAAATTGATTTCCAAAGCAATGTGCTAGATGCTATGTATACAAAGAATAGAGAATAAGAGAGACATACTTGAAGTGAATTGGAGAAGAGGACTAGAGTCAGAGAGGCCAGTTAGCATGGTACCATGTATAAGATGATGAGTGCATAGACATGGGTGGCAGTAATGATCAAGGTAGAAACAAAGAAAAGTACGAAATGAAAAGTTAGTTCTGAGTGTCAGTGATTAAGGAATGACAATCAAGACTAAGAACAGCTTATTCTTTCCAAGCAAGGTCTTCAACTGCAAGTTTTGATGCCTTTGGGTTCGTGACATCAGTTTAATGAATCACAACACTTTATTGCATTGGAAGAAAAAGAAAAGGAAATATCAGAATATAACATATATAGTAAGTACTGTTCCATGAAAATTTTATTTCAGAAATATGTATAGATAAATGTGTAGACTGGGCTGTTTTCAAAAAAAGTTTAAGAGCATATGCAACCAAGCAATGAAATATAGCGATTAAATCACACACACACACAAAAAGAGATGAACAAAAATTAGCCATGAGGGAAGGAGGAAAACTAGGTTGGTGAAGGGTCCCAAAAGCAAACAGGAGAGAATTATAAGGAGATCATTATCACGTTATCAAATACATAAGAACCAAACACAATGATTTCTTAGAGAAATGCTTAGATTTTGCAAGAAATTGGTCAATTGAAATATAGCAGACACCAGACTACTAAGAAGCCATCATGTATTTCCTATTTATTTTTTACCCACAGAATACTGGCTTGGTAAACCAATACAGCTCAAATCATATGTAAAGTTGACCAAATGCTTCCTCTCTGATAAGCTGTCTCCTTTAAGTTAAATGATTAGTTGTAGCTGATAATAATTTAATGGTTTAAAAACTCTACATCATTAAGAAAATTCTTTGTTCAAGAAAACATGACCCTTGAAAGCCAAAGCCAAATTATTCTCTGTACAGACATGTAGATAGGGTCATAACAGGATTAAGATCTGATTCCATATACACCAAAAACCTTTGATGAAGCAAAAGTTATGCTATTTTCCAAAAACTTTATCTTGATTTAACTACCATTTCTATTAAAATACTGCATCAGGCAAAATACCTTAAACATTAGTGAAAAGAGTACTTTATGTTAAGGCAAAATAAGAGACTTAGCTGGCACTGTCAGCGGTCTGTGTATAATTTTTTCATTTATAAAATAAGAATTTGACCATCCCTGGTTGTCTAGACTTTTAGTGTATATATAAATAAATATTAAATTCAAAGAAAGTGTATTGAGTTTCTCTTATGTAGAGGCTTCAGTAAGAGCCTAGTTCCTTGAACATAAGGAGCTAACAATCTTTTAATATTTATAATTATATAATTGACAACAATTAAAGCAATATATGCTATGTGCCATGCTAGAGATATATTCCAGGGTCAATGGGATACTAACAGGTGAAAACATTTCTTTGTTTAGGGTTCTCAGTAATGACTTCATAAAAGACATGCTAAATTCAATTGATTCTTTAAAAAAATAACAGAATTCTGACAAATCAAAATGAGGATTAGGACTTCATGATATAAGAAGAAAAAAAATATGAGGAGAGGACGGAAGAAAAAACATAGTCCAACCATTTGAAAGTATAAGGTATGTGAAAAGAAGTATAGAGGATGCTTTTATGACTACGCAGAGCTCCTTCGGGAACAAAGGACATTTCCCTCTAGCTAGTGAGGGTGCTGCCAACTTATAGCCCTTAGATGTCAGCCTTCTCCAGAAATTGCATTCAGCTAAAAAGGTCCACCTGAACTAAAGTCACGCTTGGGGCCAGCTCGCATACAAAAACTGACGCAGAAATAGAAAGGCCCTCACTGCAATGCAGGACAACTCTGAAGTTCATCCCAGCTTCAGAGCTCCCTCTAGAGTTAGGTGAAGCTTTCAGTGAAACTGGGTCACAGCCCAACTTCTACCTCTGCCTAACTTTGCTTCATTTACTTCCTTTCCTTTCCATAGGAGTTTATCTCAAGAGCATTCTCTCTTAAATTTCCAATATCCATTTAAGAGTCCTAATTAGGGAAGCCAATCTACTTCACTATTTCCATGTGAAGTGCTAGGCTGAAAAAAAGATATTGAATGAAAGTATGCTTAGTGAACAGTATAACCTACAGATATCTTGTCATACCAGGTTCCTGAAAGCCAGCAACCAGGCTTATACTACAAACAGAATACTGAAGAATCCTCCTCTAAAGAATCTAACTAGCCTTACAGGTATCTAAATTACTGATATTTTAGAGTCTTCCAATAAAAAGTTACCTAATAATGAAACCCATCAACCAAAACACCTCACCCATGTACCCCATATTCAATAGCTTATTTAGTACCTCATAATTATGAATATTTAGGAAAACTGAAAAAATCAATTAAAACAGGGGAATCCTGAAAAAATGCAAACAACACAAAGTGCAGCAGCAAGGTTGAAAGAAATCTTAATCATCTTCAATATCCCCAGAGAGATTAGAAAAGAAATTGTATCAATGTAATAACATATGGATTGCCTTTTTTTTTTTTTTTTTTAAGACAGCACCTACAGCATATGGGAGTTCCCATGCTAGAGGTTGAATCAGAGCTGCAGCTGCTGGAACAACCACAACAACATAGGATCCAAGCCATATCTGTGACCTACACCACAGCTCACGGCACACTGGATCCTTAACCTACTGAGCGAGGCCAGGGGTTGAACCCACATCCTCATGGATGCTAGTTGGATTCATAACCCGCTGAGCTACAATGGGAAATCCCTGGACTGCTATTTAAAAAGAAAAACAAAATAAAAAAAATCACAGAAAGAAGTTCCTGTAAATTAAAAAAAAAAAAGACAGAAGAATTAGAAAAAAAAATACCATGTTCAAAAAATAAAACTTAGATTATTTCTTAAAAAATAGGATAAAAAGAAAAGAGATGAACAAAGGGAGAAAAAAGAAAACGAAAGGGCCAGTTGATGAAGGCCAATATCCAACTGAAAGGGAGACCTTGTGATTTCGCTCTGGCCAATGAGATAAATGGAAGTCACTGTTAAATGAGGCTTCTGGGGAATCACAGAAAGCACATGGCTTTGGAGTTCCCGTCATGGCACAGTAGTGAAGGAATCCGACTAGGAACCATGAGGTTGCGGGTTCGATCCCTGCCCTTGCTCAGGGTTAACGATCCAGCGTTGCCGTGAGCTGTGGTGTAGATTGCAGATGCGGCTCTGATCCCGCCTTGCTGTGGCTCTGGCGTGGGCCGGTGGCTACAGCTCCGATTTGACCCCTAGCCTGGGAACTCCATTTGCCGCGAGAACAGCCCAATAAATAGCAAAAAAGACAAAAAAAAAGAAAGAAAGAAAGAAAGAAAGCACATGGCTTCTACTCTTTTCCTTTTATTGTTTCCTGAAATATAGATGAGACCATAGAAATAAAGCATCCATCTTGCAACGCAGAGGTAACCTGCATGATATAAAAGCCACACAATAAGAACTGGAATGTCAGAATGGCACAATGGAGCCTCTATATAAGCACTGAGAATTCTATCACTGAACTTCTTACTTTCTGAGTAAAACTGAACCCCTATTTTTTAAGGTCCAGTGTAGTCAAGTACTCTATTAATCAGCCAACTACACTCTATTTATCCTGTATTACCCTGTACAATATGTATAGACATCCTGTATTATCAGAGTACACTAAATGACTCAGCAGATAACAATATTTAAAATATCACACTGCTATGGAAAACAGTATGGAGGTATCTCAGAAAACTAAATAGAGAACTAATATATGATCCAGCAATCCCACTCCTTGGCATATATCTAGACAAAACTTCCCTTGAAAAAGATATATGCACCCCTATGTTCATTGCAGCACTATTCACAATAGCCAAGACATGGAAACAACCTAAATGTCCAAGGACAGATGAATGGATTAAGAAGAAGTGGTACATATACACAACGGAATGTTATTCAGCCATAAAAAAGAACAAAATAATGCCATTTGCAGCAACATGGATGGAACTAGAGACTTTCATACTAAGTGAAGTAAGTCAGAAGGAGAAAGACAAATACCATATGATGTCACTTATATCTGGAATCTAATACATGGCACAAATGAACCCACCTACAGAAAAGAAACAAACTCATGGACATGGAGAACAGACTTGTGGTTGCCAAGGGGGAGAGGGCAGGGGAGCGAATGGAATGGACAGGGAGTTTGGGGTTAGTAGATGCAAACTATTGCAATTGGAGTGGATAAGCAAGGCGATCCTGCTGTATAGCACAGGGAACTATACCTAGTCACTTGCGATGGAACATGGTAGAGGATAATGTGAAAAGAAGAATGTATATAAATGTATAACTGGGTCACTTCGCTGTACTGTAGAAAATTGACAGAACATTGTAAATCAACTATAATAAAAAATTTAATTAAAAAAGAAACTATAGGCTAAATATATTATGTACATTGAAAAAATCATAAAAATAAAATATCTAAATATTAATGTAACCATATTACATATTGGGAATAAGGGAGTTGCAATCTAGCAAAAATCCTTGAAATAGAAGAGCTAACCTAACATATTCAAGTTAAAATAAATACCTGAAGTTGGAAGTTTCCTTGTGGCTCAGCAGGTTAAGGATCTAGCATTGTCACTGCTGTGGTGCGGACACCACATTTTTAGTTATAAATCTTTTAATACCAGTAGAATTAATTATTAAATATTCTGCATCATTTTTTTAAATTTAGAAATTATTTGAAGATAAGGAGAAGATTCCTGGAGTACTTAACTATACCCTTATCCTCTAGCTTTCAGACTTGAAAAATTTGGTAAAGTTGCACTTTCATTTTCTATTTTTTAATGAATATATAATTGATATAACATTAGTTATATTAGTTTCAGATGTACAACATAATGATTCAATATTTGTGTATATTGCAAAATGATTATCACAGGTCTAGTTAACATGACTATCACAACTTTTCTTGTGATGAGGACTTTTAAGATCTTATAAGATCTCTTAGCAACTTTCAAACATGCAATAGAGTATTATCAACTGTAGTCACCATGCTATAGATTACATCCTCATGACATATTTATTTTATAACTGGAAGTTTGTACCTTTTGACCCCCCTCATCCATTTTGGACACTTTGTACTCAACACCTCTGGCAACCACTAATCTATTCTCCGTATCTATGAACTTGGTTTTTTGATTTTTTTTTTAATTCCAGATAGAGCATTTTCATTTCCTTTTTTTTTCTCTTTTTACAGTCACACATGTGGCATATGAAAGTTCCCCAGCCAGTGGTCGATTTAGAGCTGCAGTTGTGGCCTACAACACAGCAACGCCAGATCCCAGCCACATCTTCAACCTAGACCACAGGTTGTGGCAACACTGGATTCTTAACACACTGAGCAAGACCAGGAATCGAACAAGCATACTCACAGAAACAACCTCAGGTCCTTAACCCGCTGAGCCACAATGGGAACTCAAGCACTTTTATTTTCTTAAGTGGCCCATAAGCACTTACACTAACATTAAATTTAAATTAAAAAAATAACAAACCATTTTAAGTATTACAACACTCCTTTATGATGATTGGCATTTGAACACCCATGTGTTCCACAAACCCACTATCTCACTGATGGGCATCCAGGTTAATCTATCGCTTCCCAGGTAACAGACATCCATGCTGCTTCCAACTCTTACCTTCATCAACATTTCTATTAAAAAAAAAAATAAATCCCCATACACGTCTTCTCAATTCCCCTGAGATTCGTACTCAGAAATAAAATGGTAGGTTTATAGGGTACACTGGTACTTCATGTGAATAAATCATGCTGCACTGCTCTCTGCTACCACCAGGAGTGCTGTAGGGTTCTTAGGCCCTCACATCTCAGATGCTATTACTCATCTTTCTAACGTTTGTCACTCTAATGATTTAAAGTCAGAGCCCAATGTTACTTTTTAATTTACTTTTCTTATATTACTCATTATTTTGCCCATCTTATTACATGCACTTTAGTTTTTAAAGTTTGTTCTTCTTTAAAGTTCATGTGCATCTACTTTGATCTTTTCCTGGGATTTTTTTTTTTTTTTTTAGCTGATATGCAAGTGATTCTTGCATATCACTTTGATGCTACCACATTTTTGCAAATCTCTTTCCACTTCTAGTCAGTTAATGTTATCCAAGAAGTTCTTCACTGAGTAGAATGTTTAATGTGAGGTAATGTTATCATTCTTGCTCTTTAAGATAAACCCCTCCATGTTCTGTGGCACAATGGAATAGTATGCAGCAGTTAGAAGCTGTATTAGATGTACAAATAGCAACATGAATAATCTCAAAAAAGAGGGCTCAGTTTTAAAAGAAAAAAAATAGAAAATATAATACCAGTAATTAAGAATATGTGCATAAGAGTTCCTGTCATGGCACAACAAAAATGAATCCGACTAGGAACCATGAGATTGCAGGTTCAATCCCTGGCCTCGATCTATGGGTTAACGATCTGGCATTTCCATGAACTGTGGTATAGGTAGCAAAAGCAGCTCCAATCTGATGTTCCTGTGGGTGTGGTATAGGCCAGCAGCTATAGCTCCAATTGGACCCCTAGCCTGGGAACCTCCATATGCTGCAGGTGCGGCCCTAAAAAAAAAAAAAAATGCATACAAACCATAAGCTTTGGAGGGAAATATTTAAATGAAAATACATAGATTTAAAATATTAAAATAGTTTCCGAAGAGGGAATAATCAAAGTGAGGTATGAGAGATAAGAGAAAGAAGGAAGGAAGCTTTTTTGTGAGCCACATGGGAAGTCCAAGAAAGAAGGAAGGAACTTTTGTATGAAACAATAAGGAGAATAAGCCATGGACTTAAAAAATATAATTAGCTCAATTAAGTGCACCTAAATTCAAAAAAATGTTGGCCAAATGAACGAAATGTGGAAGTCTGAACAAAACTACATCAGTACCAACAAAAGGGGGGGTCCCGTCATGGCTCAATGGTTAATGAACCTGACTGCAGCCATGAGGATGGGAGTTCAATCCCTGGCCTCGCTCAGTGGGTTAAGCATCTGGCATTGCCATGAGCTGTGATATAAGTCACAGACGTGGCTCATATCCCACATTGCTGTGGCTATGGCGTAGGCCAGCAGCTACAGCTCCAATTGGACTCTGAGCATGAAAACCTCCATATACTGCAGGTGCAGCCCAAAAAAAGACCAAAAAAAAAAAACTACATCAGTACAGAGGACCAATCCAAATTGACCATTCACTCTATGCTTTAATTTACTCTAGACAATAAATCCCACTGAGAAATCAATCTACTTAACTTCTACTTTTTCTGAATAAAGATGACCTAGATATTCCCAATTCACATTCAAAAAGAAAAAAACAGTCATTCTAATGGTGCTCATAAATTTTCTATTTAAAGTAAAAAGTTGTTGAAGTCACAAATAAGTAAATTAAAAGAAGTTTAAAATGTAAGTAGACTGCTGAAATTCTATTTCTTCTCAGCACAATTATTAAATAATCACTAATGACAAGTTTTTTGATGATTTTTTTAAGATAGATGGCAGACAGGTAGGTAGGTAGACGGACAGACAGACAGATGATTATAGACACCTATAGTATATGCATGAATAAATGAATTTTATGCCAGCAAAAATATTAAATTTTGAAATTTTAAAAATTACATTAATGCTTAAATTCATACTCAAAATGTATTTGAAAAAGCTATTTTTCTTAAAAGATTGAGATATTGACAAACTTTCCTTTCAACTTTAAATATTAAACTCATATAAAAATGAAGCTGTCAGAAAAGTATGCAAATGAGGTTGTCATCACAGAATAGAATTTTTCTTCTTCTTTGTATTTTAGAAGTATTCTTCATACTTAAAAGTCAAACTTGTAAAGCTGAATTTTATAGCTGACCTATATTCTTCAGTCTCCCCAGTCTAACTTGTCACAATACAGAATAAAAGTGTTATTCTCATATTTGAGCACTTCATATTCAATGCTTATAAGATGACAGAAATAGACTGCCAAGTACATACTGCTCTAAAGGAATATTAACTCAAAGAAAATATTTTATAATAGTCATAGTATTACATTATTTTAGATTTTATTTTAACAGAAACTAGTTACTAGGGCAAAGCTGGAATCCCAGAATGGAATTTGGAATCTGCTGTAATCCATATCACATCACATTTTACCTGCAACTGCTTCCAATTTAGTGTTTATTCATCAATATTTGCCTTCTATCTATACCTAACATGTAATCAGAGTGACATTTGTGAAACGCAAACTAGATATATTTCCTCAGCTTGGAAGGCTTCAATGATTTCCCATTACCCTTGTTAAGATAAATCTAAAACAATTCCCATGGCCTATAAGACAGCATGATCTTGTCCGATCTCCTAAACCTTCACCCCTATCTGCAGTCCCATTTCCACATTCCTTCCCATTTCCACATTCCATCCATGGCCTGCTTTAGTTGCTCAACCAAGCCATGCTCCTTCTCACTCTAGCATCTTGCACAAGTTGCTGCATCTATCTGAAGTCTTATCTTATTTACTCCTCCTTCTTCTTGCTAACTCCTAGGCACACTTGTATCTGAGGCCAGGATGTTTTCCCCAAACTCCTGGTCCCCTGTTACAAACTTCCAGATTTCCCTGAAATTGTCTGTCAAGGTACTTTCCATCCTTGCTGTTTATTTCCCAATATTCACCCGCTCAACAAAATTATAAAGGCAAAAGGGCTAGGACTATATCTATCTTGCTCATTGTTGCTTATACCAGTCAGTACCTCCCATAGAGTAAAGAGACCCTCAATGAATATCTGCAGAATCAATTTTTAAAATGCAAAGAATTGGTATTTCAGTCATAGCTAAGAATTTATACAATAAAGTAAAAGGTAGATTTAGTTTTAATGGATTTTAGTGTAGACTTGTGGTTGCCCGGGGGGAGAGGGAGGGAGTGGAAGGGATTGGGAGCTTGGGGTTAACAGATGCAAACTACTGCTTTTGGAATGCATTAACAATGAGATTCTGCTGTGTAGCACTGAGAACACTGTCTAGATACTTACAACGCAGCATAGCAATGGGAGAAAAAAATTATGTATACATGTATGTGTAACTGGGTCCCCATGCTGTACAGTGGGAAAAAAAACAATAATAAATAAATAATTAAATAAAAAATAAAAATAAAATAAAGTAAAATGAAAGAATGATAAAGATAAAAGCAGAAATAAGTAAAATATAAACAATTAAGAAGGTCAAAATTGTTTCTTTTGATAAGATTTCTTTTTGATAAATTGTTTCATTGATAAGGTCTTAGCAAGACCAATTACGTATATTGTCAAAAATAAAAGCATGACATCATTACAAATACTAGAGACATGAAAAGGATAATAAAAAGTTGTTATGAATATTTGTATGCCAATGAATTTAATAACTTAAATGAAATGGACACATATGGAGAATGGGCAAACAAATTCTGGTATGCTGATCCAATGGACATATTACACGGTATATAGTAATATAAAGGAATGTACTACTGACATACACAACATGATGCTGAGTGGCAGAAGACAGCCACAAAAGAAAATACATTGTATATTTCCAGCTATATGGAGTCAAAGAACAGGCAAAAATAATTTATGGAGATAAACAAAAAAGATGGTTGACATTAGGGTATTACTGACAGAAAAGGGAAATGTGGAAACTTCCTAGGACATCCTTCTCAACTGAGTGCTGTGAGAGAATTAAGCATTACAAAACATGATCTGAGTTACATTTTCCTAATTCTCCTAATAATAATAGACAGCTAGTACCATTCTAGATAAACAGGAATAAGTAATGCATTAGAAATACCGTATGCTGTCAGCATTAGAGCTTAATTCTCTCCTAGAATCCCAGCTGAGATCTATCTAGGGCTTCATTGTTCCATACAGTAGCCACTGATGCATGTGCCCATATAAATAAAATTTAAATGATTTAAAATTAAAAGTTCAGTTACGTAGACTAGCCACATTTCAAAAGCTTAAAAATCACATGTAGGTAGTGGCTACTATATGAGCCAACACAGAGAACATTTCTACATCATAGAAAGTTATATTGGACAGTATTGGTCTATGGTTGGGTGATGGTTATTTGGGTTCTTAAAATCGTCAAAGCTCGTTGAACTGTACAATTAGTATCTGAGCATCTAACTATATGTCCATTTACGTCTATTTAAAATTACTTACTCTAGTACAAATAGTTTTAAATTACATAAAAATAAGATTTTAAAATCTGATGATAGTGTGTGTTATGTCTCATGAAACACAGAAAACAAAAATCCATTTTCCTCAGTCATTCTCATAATATAACAAATCTAATAAACTATAGCATCTCATATAATTACCAATCTTGTGTAATTACTTTCCATGAAAATGGCAATTGAGAAATGTATATCTGGGCTTGAGTTCATTGTGAAATATAATTAATACCCCCAGGGCTGCTCAGATTTGTACTAAATTTATATCATCCAATTTGTCTTTAAAGGATTACAGGACCAGGGTATATTCCAGCAAAATGTGAGCTAAAGGCTTAATATTCAAGATAGAATTTAACATAGCACAGTTGATGAAAAACATCACCACCACCATCACATATAATAAAAGACCTTCTATTAAGTTAAACATATCAGCATTTTTCATAAAGTCAGACTTTATACTATAAAACCAATATACTGTTAATTGAACTCTAAGATGAATTTGCTAAATTAGTATTTTAATGCATTAAAATTAAGAGAATATACAGATTTCCAGTGTTACCGGCTTAGACTAAAATGTCTTAGAAGCAAAAATAAAGTTATCAATATTTATCAGCAGTCAGTAAGTACTGAAAAGAAAATGAAAAAATGACTCTGACCCCTGGATTATCCTGCAGTTAATTTCCTATCAAGACATCATTTACCATAAATAAAGCTCCAGCTAAACAAACTGTAACAGGTAAATTATAGTCTAAAGTCTAACACATATACTGACATAAGATGTAGCCCATATGTAACAAATCAATGTGTCACCTAAGTCACAGGAGGTCCAAGAAATGTTAATATTGAAAAGATTGGTTCTGATTTACATGGGTTAGACACAGTCTGATAGATGTCCTTTTTTTTTTTTGCTTGTTTTTCTTTATACTGATTTTTATTTTTTCTATTTTAGTTGATTTACAGTGTTCTGTCAATTATCTACTGTACAGCAAGGTGACCTAGTCACACATACATGTATACATTCTTTTTTCTCACATTATCACACTCTATCACAAGCGACCAGACATAGTTCCCAGTGCTACACAGCAGGATCTCATAGCTAATCCATTCCAAAGGCAATAGTCTGCATCTGTTAACCCCAAGCACCCCATCCATCCCACTCCCTCCCCCCTCCCCCTCCCCCTTGGCAACCACAAGTCTATTCTCCAAGTCCATGATTTTCTTTTCTGTGGAAAGGTTCAATTTGTGCCATATATTAGATTCCACATACAAGTGATAGCATAGGGTATTTGTCTTTCTCCTTCTGACTTACTTCACTCAGGAGGAGAGTCCTAATTCCTCAGGATTGCTTTGGCATATAAATTTTTGGATTGTTTGTTCTAGCTCTGTGAAAACTGTCATGGATAATTTGATAGGGATTATACTGAATCTGTAAATTACTTTGGGTAGTATGGCCATTTTTACAATATTAATTTTTCCAACTCAGGCACATGGACTATCTTCCCATTTCTTTGAATCCTCTTTAAGTTCCTTGATTAATGTTTTATCGTTCTTAGCATATAACTCTTTCACCTCCTTGGTCAGGTTTATTCCCAGATATTTGATTTTGGGGGTGCAATTTTAAAAGGTTTGTATTTTTATATTCCTCTTCTAATATTTCATTGTTAATACACAGAAATGTGACTGAATTCTGCTCTCTGCTGAATTTGCTGATGAGTTCAAGCAGTTTTGGGGTTGAGTCCTTAGGGTTTTCTATATATAGTATCATGTTGCCTGCATACAGTGACAATTTTACCCCTTCTCTTCCAATTTGGATACCTTTTATTTCTTTTGTTTGTCTGATTGCTGTGGCTAGGACTTCCAATACTATGTTGAGTAACAGTGGTGAGAGTGGGCATCCTTGTCTTGTTCCAGATTTTTAGTGGGAAGGCCTTCAGCTTTTCTCCATTGAGTATTACATTTTCTGTGGGTTTGTTGTAAACAGTTTTTATTATGTTTTTATTATGTTCCTTCTATATCCACTTTGGTAAGAGTATTTATCATGAATGGATGTTGGACTTTGTCAAATGCTTTTTCTGCATCTATTGAGAGAGATGTTCTTGAGAGCTGATTACACATATCTCTTCCCAACTCCGCTTTCAGTGACAAAATATTGCTAACTTGAAATAGGCCACCGTGAGACCTGGCCAGATGGTTCTTATTAAAATGATGAAATAGGAGTTCCCTGGTTCTATGCTGTGGCTCAGGTCACTAAGGTGGCCTGGGAACTTCTACATGCCACAGGCACCTCAAAAGAAAGAAAGGAAGGAAGGAAGGAGGCAAGGAAGGATGTACTAAAAAGTGATAAGAATATAAATAAAAAACATTTAGTGATTTATATTTGTGTTTGTTTAGAATGGCTGCCACTGTGGCCCACTCACTGTCTTATTTAATGAGCATCCCTAACTTTCTAGATGCTTAGGCAAAACAAAGCAAAACAAAACAAAACAAAAAACGTTATACTCATCCCTCTATTACATGCCCCTTATCTCATCCATCAGGAAATTCAACAGATGCTACTTGCAAAATATATGCAGAATTCAAATACTTTCCAACTGTGAGTTACTGCCCTGGACCCACCACGAACAGGTCTTCCCAGCTCTTATCTGCTCTTACTACTACCATTCCAGAATTGTTATGGGAATTTTCTTGCTCACTGCATCACTTCCAAAAGCAGTTTGAATCATTTCCTGAGACCCTAAAGACTATGAATATACAATCTGCTCCTTAACTGGTAAATAAGACTCTAGGTTCATAAAATGGTTTTAAACAGATTTTAAGAGACACAATTGCCCTGAGGGCTAAAGTTAGCCTCTGGTTTACAGGAGCAAAGAAACAAATGATTTTAGCATCCAATAAGATTTTATGCATGACTGCTATGTTATTTTACAGTTGCACATGAAACTACTTTCCATTTTTTTCACTAGATACTAACTGTCAAAGTGTAAATAACAACTCAAAATATAGGACTGTAAGATTTTCATGACACTGAAAAAAAAAAAAACAGTAGAATGAGTGTACTTTGTATTGTTCAGTGATGTAGGTAAAGGGTGAGAGAACCTGTATCATTACATTAGAATATTCCAATTCCAAAATATTATGAAATGGTTAACAATTATGTGGAAGTCATCATATGCATTTTGAAACAAATTTCTTTTTTTTTTTTTGTCTTTTTGCTATTTCTTTGGGCTGCTCCCATGGCATATGGAGGTTCCAAGGCTAGGGGTCGAATCGGAGCTGTAGCCACTGGCCTACTACAGATCCACAGCAACGCGGGATCCAAGCCGCGTCTGCAATCTACACCACAGCTCACGGCAATGCCGGATCGTTAACCCACTGAGCAAGGGCAGGGACCGAACCCGCAACCTCATGGTTCCTAGTCGGATTTGTTAACCACTGCGCCACGACGGGAACTCCTGAAACAAATTTCTTAAATGGCCTTCAGACATAATTTCTCCATAGCCATGTAGAGTTGTGAAGCAACAATTAGCCTACGATTGCTTTAAAAATGTGTTGCAATGCTACATATAATTGACATATGCTTAAAAAGTTTAAAATTCATCGTTATCAGCAACAAGTATGACTAACAGCTTTAGCATCAGTTAAAGAGATTAAAAAGAATTTTTACACTGTCACGAATGCCTGAATGGACAAAGTAAAAAGAGAAGAAACACAAAGGGATACTAACTTCCCCATAACTTCAAAGGGTAAAGGAATTGTTTAGCAGTTTGTTATTCATTTGTTTTTTGCCATTATTTAAAAAGAAAAGTGATGCCATACAAACCACGGTTTTCATCTGTCAACTTTTGGTAGAAATATCTAAAGTAAATGGTGCAGAGAGGAGCTTTGGTTCCTGCTGTCACGGCTGAAATAAACATAGCTCTCACCATCAACAGTGATATAAGAAATAGAATCACTATAGCAACCGAAGTCCTTTACCTCGTCTATCCATATGTAACTCAAGGGCACTGCTCTTCTGACAAGCTAAGCTCCCCAGAGTGGAGGTGATCAGAAGATATAACAAAACTATAGGCTTTAATGTGAATCCGAGATGATCTGAAAGTTCAAGCTAGAAGCAAATCAGCTAAAGAGGAAGTATCATTAGGCAATAATGCATATAAAGACCATGATTCTATTGTTAATTAAATTCTCATGTATTTATTAAATTTTCTTGTTGCTTTATATACTAGCCTAAAAAAAAACAAAACAAAAAACAAAACAAAAAAAACCAGACTTCCCTTGCTTCTACAATTCTCATTTCACTGAAAAAAATTTTATTTCATTATGACATATGGAAATTTTCCAGCTTTGCTATATCTTTCAATTAAATAACAAACATGACTGCCTACCATTTGCCAGACACATGCTGGGAATATAAAACTAAACAAGATAAGTGATGCCTGAGATACGTTATAAGCAGTAAATAGGTGACCCTCAACCAGGATCAGATGGGTCAACGTATACATTCATTATTTTTTAGACAAAAAAGAACATGAGTATATTTAAAGACAGAGAGTTCTTGAAATTAAATATGATTTTGCCATAAAAGACAGCAAAAGATGAAGAAAAAACAGGCAAAAATATTCATCTCAATCCCATGTTACACTCAGTGTTTAGGGATGAAATTTATTTCCACAACGAATTTCAATGTAAATCTCATTTTCTATGTTTCATGCTCTCCAGCCAACATGTCAATATAAATTAGGAGTCCGCTATTCAAATATACTTGAATGTGTGTACATATGTACATACAAAGATGTTTACTAAAATAATATTTTGTAATTTTTTTAAATAATAGAAATAACCTAAATGCCTAAAAACAGGGGGTTAGTAAATAAATATCCATGTAATGGGATATTAGATAGCTATTAAAAATAATATGTCTAATCCACATATACAGTCATAGAACAGTGTCTTGAACTTATCTCAAGTGAAAAAAAAAAGTAGCAAATGACATCCATAGTAACATTACACTGTATATCTATTTTAAGTAGATTCATTTAAATATAAATAAATAAATCTAGAAGGATACCATCCAAACTCTTAACAGTGTTATAGTTTTAAATTTGTATACTTGGTGTATTATTCAAAACACTTAAATAAGCATATATTGCTTCCCTATAATAAATAATATTTCATTCAGCAGTTCTCTCCAAGCCTTTGCCACAACGTAATTGTTAAGAAATTGCTTGTTGGAGTTCTCTTGGGGCACAGTGGGTTAAGAATCTGGCATTGTTACCACAGCGTCTTGAGTGGCTACTGTGGTGCAGGTCTGATCCCTGGCCTAGGAACTTCCACACACCAGGGGTGCAGTCAGGAAAAAAAAAAAAAAAAAAAAAAGAGAGAGAGAGAAGAGAAGAAAAAAGAATGGAACTTAGAAAAACAGCAATTACAGAAAAAATCCAAAGAAGGAATGGAGAGAAAATATCCCTGATACAGGCCTAGACCAGAGGCATGTGTTCTGCATGTTACACACACACACACACACACACACACACACACATCACCTTGGCAATGTCAGTCTGAATGCATAGACTGGAATAATATCCTAATAAATAAACCATCATAAGCCAGGAAACTGGTTCCCTACTTAAAAGAACTAATGAAGAGGTAACTTTAGCAGAAAATAAAGTAATTTGATGTATGTAATCTAATGCCTATTATCTCCTAGGTCTATTTGTGACATTGATAGAGTTGTGAAGCTAGCACCAACGCTAATAAGCACTCACCACTGCCTGAAGTCTAGCCAAGAACTTAACATTTTTTACCTCTTCTAACTCCCTTGCTAATGATTGTGAGGACTACTTTGAGTCTTTCAGTTCTGGACAAATTATTAAAATAGCCCTCATAAACTGGGTGGAATCACCAGTTCAAAAACTAAATCTGGGAGTTCCCATCGTGGCTCAGTGGTTAAAAAATCCAACTAGGAACCATGAGGGTGCAGGTTCGATCCCTGGCCTTGCTGAGTGGGTGAAGGATCTGGCATTGCCGTGAGCTGTGGTGTAGGTTGCAGACATGGCTCAGATCCCACGTTGCCGTGGCTCTGGCATAGGCCGGTGGCTACAGCTAAGATTCAACCCCTAGCCTGGGAACCTCCATATGCCGTGGGATTGGCCCAAGAAATTGCAAAAAGACAAAAAAAAAAAAAAAAAACTAAATCTGCATGTGACCTCACCAGCCAGGAACCAGTCTTTAATTTAATTTCCCATTATTGGGACAAATACCTAACTAACCCCTCATGATAATATTTCAGAGAAACAAGGGAGAATGACGAGTGAGCCAATTCACAGGGTTACAGCTTAGATGCTACCTTAAGCCAATCTGAAGAGTATTATGTATGTGGGTCACATTTTTGGGTGATAAATAGTTGAGAGTTTTTTGCTATTGTTTTGTTTTATTTGCATTCAAAATAAGTCTTAGGGGAAAAAAAATCAACCTAGTAGGTAGTGAGAAGGGAGTATGTCAAATATCAAGACCAGAACTTAATCCATAAGCAGTGTTAATAAGGGAGGCCTGTACTTCTCCACATGGACTCAAATAGATAGCTTATGGACTCAGCTTTCAATTCTGCATGAAAAACACTTCAAAAACTTTTCATAAAGTCGCAACATTCTTATTTACTTGGCTTATTTATTTAAAAAATATTTATTGAGCAACTATTCTGTGCCAAGAATATTCTAAACAGACACAAGGAGCTTTTAATTACTTCAGTGTGAGTGTTAAACAAGCCATCTATAAAGAGTTGTGAGCTGGATCCCATCACCTCCATTCACACTCATGGATTTGCTTCTCTTGAGTTTGGAGTACTCCACGATGCAGTCCTTGGACCTATTTTCTTCTCTAACTACGTTCACTTTCTTGGTTTACTCATCTAGTCTTATGACTCCAATATTTTTATCTCAGGTCTAGAGTTCTTTTGATCTCCAGATCAATATATCTAACTACCTACTTAACATCTTCACTTGAATGTCTAGTAGACTTGACAAGTACAAAAACGAGTGTCTGATCTTGCCTCTCAAACCTGAAATTCCATCCATCTATTCAAGAGTTTCAGCATTCTGGATACCTTTCTCTCTTTCTCACCCCAACATGCAATTTGTTAGGAAACTGTGTCTTCTCTACCTTTAAAACAAATCCAAAATTAAACTAATTCCCATCACCCCCACTGCTACCTCCTTATTTTAAGCTATCCTCTCTTTTGGCTTCTACCATTATTCCCCTATATCTGAGAGCAGAAAGAACAGTTAAAACCTAAGTCAGATCATACCTCTCCTTACTTAAAACCCCTCTTCTCCCTCACATTAGCCATCTAGGTGATCCCCAAATAGCAGCTCTAGGTTTTCTATCCTGACCCAGAAAGAAACCCAGACACCTATGGTCAGTTAATCTTCAACAAAGGAGGCAAGAATATAAAGTGGGAAAAAGTCTTTTTAGCAAGTGTTGCTGGGAAACCTGTGTAGCTGCATGTAAATCAGTGAAACTGGAACACACTCTCACACCATGCACGAAAAGAAACTCAAAATGGCCTAAAGACTTAAATATAAGACAAGACACCATCAAACTCCTAGAAGAGAAGACAGGCAAAACACTCTCTGACATCAACCTTTATGTTTTCTCAGGTCAATCTCCCAAAACAACAGAAATAAAAGCAAAAATAAACCAATAGGACCTCATCAAAGTGACAAGCTTTTGCACAGCAAAGGAAACCATTAAAAAAAAATCAAGAAGACAACTTACAGAATGGGAGACAATACTTTCAAATGATGCAACTGACAAGGGCTTCATCTCTAAGATATACAGACAACTTATATACAACTCAACAGCAAAAAAGCCAACCACCCAATGGAAAATGGGCAAAAGACCTGAATAGATATTTCTCCAAGGAAGATACACAGATGGCCAACAAGCACATAAAAAAATGCTCGACATCCCTGATTATTAGAGAAATGCAAATCAAAATTACCATGAGGTACCACCTCACACCAGTCAGAATGGCCATCATTAATAAGTCCACAAATAACTAATGTTGGAGGGAGTGTGGAGAAAAGGGAACCCTCCTGACTTTGGGTGGGAGTGTAAATTGGTGCAAGCAATATGGAAAACAGTATGGAGGTAGCTTAGAAAACTATACCTAGAACTACCATATGACCCAGCAATCCCACTTTTGGGCCTATATCTGGACAAAACTTTCCTTAAAAAAGACACAGGCACCCGTATGTTCATTGCAGTACTATTCACAATAGCCAGGACATGGAAACAGATGACCATTGACAATGGTTGGATTAAGATAAAATGGTATACATGCACAATGGAATACTACTCAGCCATAAAAAAGAACAGAATCATGCCATTTACAGCAACATGGGTGGAATTAGAGACTCTCCTCCTGAGTGAAGTAAGTCAGAAGGAGAAAGACAAATACCCTATGCTATCACTTGTATGTGGAATCTAATATATGGCACAAATTGAACCTTTCCACAGAAAAGAAAATCATGGACTTGGAGAATAGACTTGTGGTTGCCAAGGGGGAGGGGGAGGGGGAGGGAGTGGGATGGATGGGGTGCTTGGGGTTAACAGATGCAGACTATTGCCTTTGGAATGGATTAGCTATGAGATCCTGCTGTGTAGCACTGGGAACTATGTCTGGTCGCTTGTGATAGAGTGTGATAATGTGAGAAAAAAGAATGTATACATGTATGTGTGACTAGGTCACCTTGCTGTACAGTAGATAATTGACAGAACACTGTAAACCAGCTATAATGAAATAAAATAAAAATCATTATATGAAAAAATTTTTTTTAAAAAAGCAGGAGTTCCTATTGTGGCTCAGTGGTTAACGAATCCGACTAAGAACCATGAGGTTGCAGGTTCAATCCCTGGCCTCGCTCAGTGGGTTAAGGATCTGGAGTTGCCATGAGCTGTGGTGTAGGTCACAGTCGCGGCTCGGATCCCACATTGCTATTGCTGTATTTGAATCTACAGCTCCAATTAGACCCCTAATCTGGGAACCTCCATATGCTGTAGGTGCAGCCCTAGAAAAGCCAAAAAAAAAGGAAAAAAAAAAAAGAAAAGGCAGCTCTGCTTCCACCTTACAATGTTTGCACTCTATACCCTCTGCCTGGAATGCTCTTCCCCCCAGACAACATCATGACCAATCTCATCCGTTTCAAGTATTTGCTCAAATCACAACTTCTTAATGACATCCTGAGTAAATTTTTTTTAATTGCCACAGATGCCCATCCTTTGCACTCCCAACTCCCTTACCTTACCCTTTTTTAGCCCTTTTCCACATAGCATTTATCACCTTTTAACTTCCTCTTGACAATTATGTTGATTGTCTGCCTGCATTACTAGAAAGTAAGCTCTATGTGGGCAGGTATTTTTGTGTCTTTCATTCACCCCAGTACCTAGAACAGTGCCTGACACATAATAGACATTCAAGAATTATTTGTTGAGTGAATGCATTTAGTAATAAATGATCTTCTCACTCTCCTATAATATCGATTCCTTTGCTGGATTACAAACTAAAATGGCAAGGAATATGAATTTTTTTACTCTAAATGTGATGGGAAATCCCTGATGTATTTTAAGTATCAATGTAACATAAGTTAATCTAAATTTTAAATAGATTACTCTCGCTTCTTTATAGACATGAGATTGTAAGAAACCTGGAATAGGAGAAGGAAGGTGAAGTTCTGAAGCCATTATTAAATAAGTAGGTGAATTATATGCTACATAAAGCAAAAAATCATTTAGAAAATATACTGCCAAAAGATGTAACACAAATGTGACCAGCTGCTTTATCAGTAGTTACTATTATAGCAAGTCTTTAACCATCCTTAGTAATAATGATACTACTATAACATTAATACTTACATTTGGCCATTTTTCAGTGTAAAGGGATATGGGACCTCAAATACACTCCTCTGTATATTTCTCAACAGAAATAAAATGAGTTCAGACAGATACAACTAAAAGTGAATCACTCGTGGAGTTCCTAATGTGGCATGGGGGTTAAGAACCCAACTGCAGCAGCTCCAGTCCCTGAAGAGGAATGGATCTGATCCCTGGCCAGCACAGTGGGTTAAATGATCCAGCAAGGCCAGAGCTGCAGTGTAGGTCACAGCTGTGGCTTGGATTCAATCCATGGCCCAGGAACTTCCATATGCCATGGGTGCAGTCATTAAAAAAAGTCACATGTTATTCTCATAGTTACTGATAACAAAATATTTTCTCATATTCATGTTGGTGGTATTCTCCACCTGAGCAGAAAAAATACTTCTCCACTTAATGATCTAAAATTTTCAACTTTTAAAATGCTGAAAATATGGGAAAAGGACAAAGCACATAACATTTTTTTTTCATAATAATAAATGATGAATCTGTTCTCTCAAAAGGAATGAGTTACTGGAGTTGCTGCTGTGACTCAGCAGGTTAAGAACCCAGCTAATATCCATGAGGAAACTGGTTCCATCCCTGGCCTCACTCAGTGGGTTAAGGATCCAGCACTGCCACAAGTTGCAGAGTAGGTCTCACAAGCAACTTGGATCTTGTACTGCTGTGGCACAGGCTGGCAGCTGCAGATCCAACTTGAGCCCTAGTCTGGGAACTTCCATATGTCGCAGGTGCAGCCCTAAAAAGACAAAAGACAAAAAAAAAGGCATGATTTAATATTTCATGTTGCTACTTTTGGACTGCTTTATAATTTAGTCATAAGACTAAACATTAAAATTCTAATATGGAGGATCTATTTAAAAAAATGAAATTATCCTACCTCTTCCAAAAGCTTGTCTTAAAAAAAAAAAAAAGCTTTAAATGCAGAAACAAGAGTATGAAACCATTCTTCTATTTTTAGTACCTTCCTTATATTAACTTTGTTCAGACTGCAGATTTAAGCAGGTATTTTAACATTTTTACTTTTTCTAACATGAAAAATAACAACTGCTAATTTTAAAATGGTCATAAGGAATACTACGTACACAGGGTATCTGAATCATTCCCGTATTGTTTCAGTATCAAAAGATTTCCAGAGTAGGGGGAGGATGAGGAAGAGTTTTACAGGCTATTATGTAATTTTCTTTATTCATCTACTTCATTGACCTATACTCAAAACCAATGGCAAGAGGAAACACAAAGGTGAAAAGAGCCCTAGGGACACAGGCAGTCTGAAAATAAAAGCCCTCATGATCTTTAGATATTCAAGTAACTTTCAAGCTGCAAACACAAGGAGAATAATAAAACACTCCTTGTGCAACTACATTACTCAGCTGGCAGACACACATATATCTAAATCACCTGAGCAAAGCAGGCAGAGTACTTAGAAGAAAAAGTAGATGGGGAGTTCCCATTGTGACACAGTGCTTAACGAATCTGACTAGGAATCATGTGGTTGTGGGTTCAATCCCTGGCCTCGCTCAGTAGGTTAAGGATCCAGCGTCGCGGTGAGCTGTGGTGTAGGTCACAGACATGGCTTGGATCCCGCATTGCTGTGGCTGTGGTGTAGGCCAGCGGCTACAGCTCTGATTAGACCCCTAGCCTGGGAACCTCCATATGCCGCGGGTGCACCCGTAGGGGGAAAAAAAAAAAAATCACAAGAACAAGTTGATGGGATCCTGCTATAAAAGAAGCTCTCCAAATTCTAATTTGAATAAACAAATTTAAGGTAAAATAAAAATACTGTTATGATTAGTTTTTTATCTTAAAAAAAGCCACTTTGTATATTTCTAGTATGTGTATATATATATACACATACTAGAAATATACTGAAAACATATACGTCATTTTCTGCAATGATTTACAAAGATGTGGTGCTAATGGTATTTTTAATAAAACTAGTTTAAAATGAATAAAAATATAATCAAGGTATGTTTTCATATTTCTAAAACATGCAAGTAGAATTCCTTCATATAATAAGGAGTTGCTATTTAAATTTACAGAGGTGGAGTTCCCGTCGTGGCGCAGTGGTTAACGAATCCGACTAGGAACCATGAGGTTGCGGGTTCGGTCCCTGCCCTTGCTCAGTGGGTTAAAGGATCCGGCATTGCCGTGAGCTGTGGTGTAGGTTGCAGACGCGGCTCGGATCCTGCGTTGCTGTGGCTGTGGCGTAGGCCGGTGGCTACAGCTCCGATTGCACCCCTAGCCTGGGAACCTCCATATGCCGTGGGAGCGGCCCAAGAAATGGCAAAAAAGACAAAAAAAAATTTTTTTTTTAAATAAATAAATAAATTTACAGAGGTAAGAAGGGCATTAACCTAAAATATAGGACTTTGTTCTGTGCGTATTTTTGTGGCTTTATTTTTACGTTTGTTGATAGTCTCCTTAGGCAACAATTTTTTTGGCACAGCTAAGATGCTCTTTCAAAAGAGAGATAATATCAGCACATTTTCACATCAAGAATTACAACTAAACATGGTCTAACCTAGAAGAAAATAAGGTCCTCACTGTTTCTTATCTGGAACATAACAAATGACCCCATGACTTTGATCTCTTATCCTTCCAATTCATATTTCATATCATCCTTCTACACCAGTTCACTCACACTAATCAAAACATATTAAAACTATGCCCCCATTGATGCCAAGTTCACCAAACCTCATTCAGAATGACTTTAGAATTTGATTGCCTTGAAAATGTTGGGGGAAATGAAAATAATTATCAGCGTCATGAGATTAGAAGAAAATGAACTCATAGAAAGAAAACAAGAAGCCCTATGAGATTTTAAACAAATTTATACTTGAATTAAAATATAAATTGAAACAAATCTTGGGAGTTCCCTTCATGGCTCAGGGGAAACCAATCTGACTAATATCCATGAGGATGCAATTTTGATCCCTGGCCTCCCTCAGTGGGTTAAGGATCCAGTGTTGCCATGAACTGTGGTGTAGGTCGCAGATGAGGCTAGGATCTGGCATTGCTGTGGCTGTGGTACATACAGGCTGGCAGCTACAGCTCCAATTTGACCCCTAGCCTGGGAATCTCCATATGCCACGAGTGTGGCCCTAAAAACACACAAAAAAAATCTGGGTCATCAATTATTATTCACACATACTTCACAAAATACATGATTTGTATCCTAGAAGAAAGCTTCAATATTAAGCATTCCCAAAGCTAATCAATCTTTACCAGGTTTACCCCCAATTAAAAGGAAACTGCTAGAGCAAGGCTGCATTATCCAAAGTCTAAGTTAGTATGGGTTTTTTTCCTAAAGAAATGTTTTATCTTAAAATAGTTTATTAACCCTATTAAATCATCAATAGTTTAACAAAATTGCCACCACATAAATGTATAATTCTATCCATTTTTATTATTCCTAGGCATTCTATTTGGTTTTTTGTTTCCTAATATATCTGCCAATGTATTCCTATACTTCATCCGGTAACTATCTCAACATTTTTTTTTCATTCAGGAAGGAGTACTAAATCACAAATACCATCTTAGCTGTACTTCTAAATGAAGGGAAATAATTTCATGTGGATTTTTTTTCCTCTTTCTAGATCACAAAGTCCTTTCAAAGACAATGTAGTGAGAGATTTAAAAAAAAAAAAAAAAAAGAGTCTAGGCGGTTAGCAGAAAATTTCAATTTGTTAATCTTATTAGAATTAGTGATACTGGATGGGTTTTATATATTTTTCAACCATCAAGCTAAGTAGAAATTATTCCACCCAAGAAATAAAGGATTATTTTTAAATGAGCTGGTTCTTTATAAATAACATCTGATTCCAATCATTAACCCCCCCCTAAGAAAAAATTCTACAAAAGTAGTGTTATTCATTTGTCTTCTTTCATCACCTCCATTTGTTCTTAAAGCACACACACCTGGTACTTCTCAGTTGAGATAAATAATAACTCCTCAACACTCTTCCTGAAATCCCTCTCCTTTCTAATGCACTTTACCACTCAGGCTTAGTTAAGTTCTAGAATGCCTTGTATTCAACATACCTGCTATCGACTGATTATACATCCCCAAATTCAAATGTTACAGCCTATCCTTCCATGTGATGGTATCTGGAGGTGAGGCCTTCAGGAAGATCCATCTCATGACTCTCATGAATGAGATCAGCGCCCTTACAACAGAGGCCCAGAGAGGTCCTTTGCCCTTTTATGAGGACACAGCAAATAGATGGTCATCTATTAACCAGGAAGTGGGTTCTCACCAGACACCAAATCTGCTGCCTTCCTGACTTGGACTTCCACTCTGTGGAATCGTGAGAAATAAATTTCTGTTGTTTATAAGCCACCCGGTCTATGGTATTGTCAAGGCAACAATAATGGACAAAGAAAATATTATTTCTGTGTTCAAACCAACTTCAATGTTCCTCAGTATCTTCAAAATAAGCTTAAATTTCATAACAAGGCATACAAATCCCCTGGAAACCCCAACTTAGTTTATAGCCATATTCTTCTCACTAAATATCTCAACTCTAATCAGGCCATATATATTATTTCCCAAACACATTTTTTGCACATTCATTTGCATATAGTGCCAGGCTGTTTTTATCTGTAACACTATACACCCTGGCCCATTTAAGACTTTGGATTGTGAGGATCATTATACAACTACAGATGTGATTAAAAAATTAAATTAAATTAAATTAAAATTAAAAGCAAACAAAAAGACTTTGGAGAACCTATCCATCTTTCCTGGCCAAACTCAACTGCCCTGTTTCCTTTCCTAAGAAGGATAACCCAATAGGAATTAGTTTTTCCTTCCTGTGTTACTTTATCACATTCTCCTCCTCAAAAATGGTGTCATATTCAAATTTTTTTTTGCGAGAAAATTGTTTTTCATAAAATAGGCTCTCAATAACTGTCTGTGAATTAATTATGTGTACAACAATGGTTTACAGGCTCTAAAGAAAAAAAATGCCCAACAAAAATGTGAGGAAAAGAAAGCCTGATGATTCTAATAATTTTACAACTTTCCCTCCTCATTCTTAACATTCCATAGCAAAAGACTGTAAAAGTTAATTATTTGATTCTATTTCAAGTTTAATTTAAAATGGAATTTAGTTACACGCAAAAAAAACATAAATGTAACCATACCCATATATTAAACAAACACAATAGGTTATAATAAAACTGCAATCTATCTTTCTCTTTCCTATAGTCTTTTTTTTTTTGTCTTTTTAGGGTCACACCTGTGACATATGGAAGTTCCCAGACTAGGGGTCCAATCAGAGCAGTATCTGCCAGCCTACACCACAGCCAAGCAATGTAGGATTCAAGCCATGTCTGTGACTTACACCACAGCTCACTCACGGCAACCCCACATCCTCAACCCAATGAGGCCAGGGATTGGACCTGCATGCTCATAGACACTAGTTGGGTCTGTTATGGCTGAGCCACGACAGGAACTCCTTCCCTCAGTCTTACTTTTAGAAAATACTTCCTAAAAATTTCAAACACACATAAAAGGGAGAGAAGTTTTATGAACTCCCATATACTCACCACTCATATTCAGTAGTTATTGACATTTTGCTACGCTTACTTCAGCCATTCCTTCTTCTTCTCTTTTAAAATGATAGTAAGTTTTTGAAGAATATATAATTCTATGATGAACTGAAACGGATTCCAGTTACAATTTAAAAATTATTAATATCCCTATATAAATCTGTTATGCCTATTTAAGAATATTTAATAAATGACATTTATAGTGAGCAAGTAACATCAGCATATTAGGCTTTATAGTGAACATACAGAAAACTAAACCCCATTCTTGGGGATATTTAATAAATATTGACTCCTTGTTTAGGCATCTTGCAAGATTTATTGATATGGCAATTCCATATTTTCTAAGAAGGATTAAAATTTTATTAGGCCCCCAAACTAGAAGGCACTGTCAATACTGTTCTTGGTTACATGCATTTATCATGAAATTCATTCAAACAGCAGACTGAAGTTTCCATAAAACTTTAGCCCCATTTCTTTTTTCATATAAATGGGAGAGAAAGAGCCATTCAAATATCCCTTTTCAAACCAGGAGTGAACAAAGAATTCCCAAGCCTAGATGCAATGCTGAATCTAATAACAGTGCCCTTGAAACTAGCCAGACCTCTCAAAAGAGTAAGGGTGAGAAAGGGAAGGCACACCAGCAGAGCAGCCACTGCACTGCTAAGTGAAAACACAGAGACTATCGCTATCTGGCCCACTATCACAGGGTTGAGGAGGAAAACACTAAATTCATTTACACATTTGAAGATTCTCTCAGGACTCACATGCAGTTGCCATCTAAAGAATAATAAACAGTATTAAGAGACTTTTTTTTAACTTCTCACCTAACATAAAGCAAAAGGAAAAAAATTTAAGGAGTTCTTGAAATATAATCTTAAATAATAGCCAATGACTGGATTGCCAACAGAAAATAAGGGTCCCTAGATGCGTATACTGGAAAAGAAAGGAGCCACCTTAGGCTTTCGTTTATTTACCTATTTGTTTGGGATGATATATGCAAAGTTTTACATGGTGATCAGAACATATTAAGTATTTAATAAACAACAATTGTTAATATCATTCATAATGTTATAATAAATTTCTAGCAAAGGAAAATTTGCAAAGCAAATACTCTTGATAAAAGCACTACAGGAGTTCCCGTCGTGGCGCAGTGGTTAACGAATCCGACTAGGAACCATGAGGTTGCGGGTTCGGTCCCTGCCCTTGCTCAGTGGGTTGACGATCCGGCGTTGCCGTGAGCTGTGGTGTAGGTTGCAAACGCGGCTCGGATCCCGCGTTTCTGTGGCTCTGGTGTAGGCCGGTGGCTACAGCTCCGATTCAACCCCTAGCCTGGGAAACTCCATATGCCGCGGGAGCAGCCCAAGAAATAGCAACAACAACAAAAAACAACAACAACAAAAAAAAGGCACTACAAGCAAGACTGCTCAGATAAATGACTTTTCCATGCTGAAACACTGTCTTTATAGTGTTTTCCTGTTAAGGGGAAGGTGAGGATAGGGACAGATAATAAGATTAGAATAAAACAATATGTACATACTATGAGGTAGACTTAAGCTAGAAATAATCTGGCAAATTTACTACTTAATAATTACAAGCTTTTACTAAAGCCAGTTTCCAGATATTAAGTGATATATATACACACATATATATAATATATATATAATAAGTTCAAATATACATATATACACATATAACATATACATGTATTTGATTTTACATGCCCGTTTATTCAACCCATAAATTAAAAATAAATAAATTATTATTATGTATTCAGCAATTTCATTATGGCCTTAATCTCAAAGAAGTAAACTCTTACAGAGATCTTGAAACCAGTAGTTTGATCCTTCTAAGTCACCAAAGCAATGGGTACTTTTATGTCATTCTAACAAAACAATGACTTGCCTGGTACAAAGTAACTGCTCAGTAAATACTTGTTAAATTAATGAATGAACTGGGGGAGTAACATAATTGCATTTTACAAATGATCAGTAAATATATTCTTTTTAAAAGGAACAATCCTATTTAAACATAAAAGCTGTTAAACCAGTCAAGGAGAAGGTCCTAATATAGTTTAGACACTAACCTTACTTAAGGAATCAAAGTGTTTAGCTCTGATCTGTCTTGTGACATGAGCAGTAGAATCAAAACAGCTTTACAAAACTCTGTATGAAAACGCCCTTGGCTCATTTCCCTCTGCCACCAAATCAAGTCTTAATTCTTACTGTCACTAAGATCACATTTTTGTATTGTGGACACTTTTACATAAATGCTTCCAGAAAAAGGTGACATGGTTAGATAAGTAATCCTGAAAACTACTTCTCAAACAAGACACCACCCTAAAAAAACACAACCAGTGAAAAAGATTGCTTTCATTCAGTTTACTATCTGTGTGCTACCCAAGGAAAACACAGACAGATTTTAGGTGTTTGAGGGGAAATGCTATTTGCTTACAAAGGTGTTTTTCAGACGAAAAGGTGGATGTTAAAATTTAAAGTTTTATTCCAAACTCTGCCTTTTACCCACTTGGAAAATTCATTTGAAATCTAGGTTGCTATTTTCTACAAATAAATAAGAGTAGCATTTTGCCTATGTCAGTGAGACATACCAAAGCTTAGCAGTCCTCAGAGTATGACAATGTAAGTATATATAACTGCAAGAATACATTAGCAAATAACTGAGAGAAATTTAAAATCAAAGATTTTAGGTTTAGATAAATGAAAAGCATCAAGTTTATTTCTTCAAAAATATCTTGAATAGCTTTAATCAGGTCAAATCCCTTTCATGTGGGTAAACTATCATTAAGAGTGATGAATATGGCCTGAAAAACAGAAACTTTGAATTTGAAGAGCATATCCCTTTCCTGGAACCACTGCTGCTTTGTCTACTGCAAGACAAAAACAAATATACAAAGATAATGTAATAATCTCAAGGTCATTACACAAAAAAAAAATACTTCCAAAATTATCTCTTACTGAAAGTTAAAAACTAAACATAAGAATAAAATGCCTTATACTTGAATTTCACTATTGAGTAAATAACATCAGAATCTCCAGAAGAGGAAAAGGAGGGATATTTTGAAAATATTCTCCAGGTGATGCTGACAACTTTCCCAATTGGAATAATCTCATAATACTGTGGAACCAATATCATATTGATAATAATAATATCTTTGTATTTCATTTTTGTGCCAGGCAGTTCCATCTCACTGTCTTGCCGTGGTCTTCAAACCTTACTACATGGATAATAAACTAACGTTCTTCTTTTCTCACCTTTAGTCTACTCCTTTTCATAAAATCTCTTATAGTTAATGGCAGTCCTCCTCAAAGACATCTTTCCTCTCAAGCCTCTCACGGACTGGAATGTCTTTACAATTCTCTAAAATTTCTCTCAAATCTGACTGAGCTTCTTGACTCCATAGTTATTACAGCTGCTTCGTCATCTCTCAACCGGACTAATTCAAGGGTCCCCTAACTGTTGTTCGTGGCCCCACTGGCTCCTTCTCTGGTTCACGCCTCATTAGCGCTCCCAGATTTACCTACATTAGAAACTATTTGTTATATAATTATGTCTCTCCTCTCAAAAAAATCTTTAATATCACTATGATCTTTGAGACAAAGTTTCAATATCTTTAGCATGTCACATATTGCCCTTCAACATTTGGCCACATACTATGGTATCAACTTCTACCTTCTCAAATCCACACACCTAATAAACCTATTGAGAGTCTCACTGATCCACTTAAAAATTCTTTAATGCTTATGAGTCATTATATATGCTATTTCTCTGTATGGAAGAGTCTTTTCTGGAATATTTCTACATATTCTTCAAACTGAACTCAATTTTCTTTCTTTTTAATTTGATTTTATTTTCATTAGAGTACAGTTGATTTACATTGTCAATTTCTGCTTTACAGCATAGTGACCCAGTCATACATACATATACACACTCTCTTTCTCATACTATCTTCCATCATGTTCCATCCCAAGAGACTGGATATAGTTCCCTGTGCTGTAAAGTAGGACCTCATCACTTATCCATTCTAAATGTAACAGTTTGCATCTACCAACCCTAAACTTCCTGTCCATCCTACTTCTTCCCCTCTCCCCCTTGGTAACCACAAATCTTGAACTCAATTTTCATTTCCTCTGAGATATCTACAGAGAGAGACAGACACCCTTTCCTTTACAGAGTCTCCACTGAATCAGGAAAACCTACCATGAAAAAGGAAGGCGTAGGAGTCTGGGGAGAGGAGGTTTATAATCCAAGGAGACAAAGGGATTTCCTAGGAAGATGATGAAAGACAACTATGCAGCAAGCCAGGAAAATAACCAAGAGCCTATAAAGCAAGATGATGGACACTGCCAGAAGGCAAAGGAAAAAGCATGATAAATTTCCAGGGTTTTGACCTTTTGAGGAGAATTTTAGGTTTTTTTATTTTTTTTAAACATTTACAAGAGTGTTAGTAATAGATATCTAGAAATTTCCCCAAAAAAAATAAGGCTACTATTGCTTCCAGGATAAGCTGAAATCTGTATAAGAAGGAAAATGTAATCTATTTCTATTAGCCTGAGCTCTGAACAATAATTGCCTATGGTAGTAATATGATTCCTGAATACCAAATGAACTAAAATTTGTGACAGAATTAAATTGTGGGGAATTCTTTGTGAGTTAAATCCTCATCTCCCATTAGGGGATTAGATAATAATATAGTCTAAAATATCAATAAATAGGGATACAAACATATTCTTTAGATATATGAAGGTGAAGGCCACAAGAAATTGTAAAATTGTTGAAACAGCTTTTTCTGAGGATCAACAAAAGCCTCTAGTCCACAGCTACTGGGGCATCGTTCAGGTCTTGTTCTGTGTTTTGTTTTGTTTCTTTTGTCTTTTTAGGGCTGCACCTGCAGCACATGGAGGTTCCCAGGCTAGGGGTTGAATCAGAGCTACAGCTGCCTGATCTATACCACAGCCAAAGCAAGGCAGGATCCAAGCTGTGTCTGTGACCTACACCACAGCTCATGGCAATGCTGGATCCTTAACCCACTGAGTCAGGCCAGGGATCAAACCCGCAACCTCGTGGTTACTAGTCAGGTTCATTAACCACTGAGCCATGATGGAAACTCCAGTTCTTGCTTTGTTTTAAAGGCCTGGAAGAGAAAAAAGTAGAGACTGACTCTCAGTGGTCCAATTCAACTGGAGGTGTAGGGCCAAAGTGGAGTACCTAGATCCAGGTATCAGAGGCACCATAAAACAAAAGGAATAAATAAGATTAAAAGAAACCAAAAAACAGAAATAGCTACTTTAAAGACTTTGTATGAATAGCCAGAAAGTAGGATAAAAATAACTTGATAAAAGCTGTCAAAGATAGAAATTATAAGCTGGATTTGTTATAAAATCAAAATGTTTATAGTATACAAAGGACAGAGTTAATGTTCCAAAATGTTATCCCTCTCCAAAGTTCATTTTATTTAGTAATTTTAGTACAAAAATTTAATTTTGTTTGAACAAAATATAGTATAATTTAAGGCAATTTTCATAGCACTTAAAGAAGAATTATCATCTCATTCTGAAAGTGATCATATATATATGAATTATAATTATGTATAAATATATATAGCTATATGATTATCATAGTCAATAAATACCTAAATTTTAATAAATAATAGTAAATAAATAATCAAATAAGCTCATTTTCTTCAGATGTTTTCATTTTTCCACATAAAACTTGAGAATCAGTGGATAAAATGTTACAACTACAAGGCAGGTTAATTCAAGTTGATGCAAAAGTCATTAGAACCATTATGAAGCAGAACTAGTGCATTGCAAAGTGTAATATTAGTTTATTCAACACACTCTTTTGAGAGTGCACTATGTATCAGGTTCTATTCTAGGTCTGAGCACAAAAGGCAAAGATATTTGCCTTTCTGAAGTTAATATTCTACTCAAAAAATAGAAATAACACTGGTAATTGGGGAAAAAAATCTGATTCATTATGGTAACAAAAACTATCACATATCTGGCAATAAACCAAACAAAAAAGTTTGTGAGAACTCCATGGAGAAAATTAATATATTATTGAAAAATGTAACCCTTAGGTAAATGGAGGAGGAGTTCCTGTGGTAGCTCAATTGGTTAGGAACCCAACTAGTACCTATGAGAATGCAGGTTCAATCCCTGGCCTCGCTCACTAGGTTAAGGATCTGGCCTCGCTCAGTGGGTTAAGGATCTGGCGTAGCTGTGGTTTAGGTTGCAGATGAGGCTCAGATCCTACGTTGCTGTGGCTGTGGTGTAGGCTGGCAGCTACAGTTCCGATTTGACCCCTAGCCTAGGAACCTCTAAATGCTGTGGGTGCAGCCCTAAAAAGACAAAAAAAAAAGGTGAGAAATAAACTCATACATGCATAGTTAATGTATGCATACTTGCGCATACTTAATATATGACTGAGGTTGTATATATACAATGGAATATCACTCCACCAAAAAAAGAATGAAATAATGCCATTAACAGCAACATAGATGAAAAAGATTATCATACTAAGTGAAGCAAGTCAGACAAAGATGAATATATGTTATCACTTACATGTGTAATCCAAAATATGACACAAATAAACTTATTTACAAAACAGAAACAGACTAATAGACATAGAAAACAAAATTATGGTTACCAAGGGGAAGGGGGGGTAAATTAGGAGTTTAGGATTAGCTGTAAGAGCAGAAAAATGCCATTTACTGATAATGATACACACAGTGATAATGTATGGGGAAAGGTTTAAGATAAAGTGTTTAATATCCCTTTTTAAAGCTATAGTTAGAAAAGAATTGCCTTTCCATCAGATTCACATAATGCTTTTCCTTCAGAGTTTATTCTACAGAATTATTTTTGACTCTGAAGTAAATATGGACTTATTAAAAGGAAGCAAGCAAAGAGATAATACTACAAGTTCTATGGCACTCAAATAATGTTTTCATATACTTCCCAAGTTAAAATATTACACAGAATTTTTTTCCCACAAAAATAAATTTAAAAATTCATGAATTATTCAAATGAAAGTTATTAATTAGCAACTTTCAGTAACTTAATTTGATTCAACAGTCAAACTACATGGAAAAAAAATATTGTAATATTAAAAGCCAAAATTCAAAAAAATTCCATAAAATGTGGTTCCATGAATGTGCTTTAACCTACTAACAATAATAGCAACAATATGTTAGAAAAAATATTAATATAAATACATAGTAAAGGAGTATAACATAGTTCTGATAGTTAAACCTTAAATTAAAACTTCTCAAAATAAAATTGATCAAAACTTTAATCACTGTAGCCACCAAGTGGAGAAAGCTTAGCATTGCATCATAAATCCTCAAAATTATTTGTTTCATTACTCAAATACTGCAGACATGACTAAATGATGTATAACTCCAGAAAACTAAATAAACAATGTATCCCATGTAATCAATTAATCCATCTAAGTTTAGGAGCTATATAAATGAACAGTATTTATAAAATAAATCTTAAATCAACTGAATAAATATAAAATCAATTTAAATATAAGCACAGGTAAATGTCAGGACTTCCCCCATAACACCCAGTATCAATATTCATATATGTTTAATGATGAAAAACTGAACAATAAAGTATGAGGTGACAAGTTCTGCAGAGAATAAGTATTCATAAGTTACGGAGAGTGACTTGACAACAGACTTACATATATGTTACTAAGAAAGGTAAACTTTTGCTCACTCTTGTTGTATCTATGCCAGCTGGGCCTCTGAAGGGTCCTGCTGCTCAAGTAAGTATGAATCTATCTATACTGTGGATAGTAAGCCATGCAATAGTTCTATGGCCAAAAAAGAATTATAATAACAATAGCTGTACTCAATATTTAATGAAACATTTCTAAACATTTATATGTATTAATTCATTAATCTTCATAATAATGAGTAAGTTATTATAGTGAACTGAATAATGGCACCCAAAGACATCAGGTCCTAATCCATGGAACCTATAAACACTACTTATAAGGATAAAGGGCCTTTGCGAATGTGATTAAATTAAGGGTCCCCAGATCAGAAAATTATCCTGTATAATCCAGGTGGGCCCACATTAAATTGCAAGTGTCCTTATAAAACAGAAGAAGAGAGAGATTTGACACACACAGAAGAAAAGGTAATGTGAAGACAGGCAGAGACTGGCCACAAGCCAAAATATGCCAACAGGCACTAGAAGCTAGAAGAGCAAGGAATGGTGTCTTTTCGAGAGCACCTAACACCTAGACATCCACACCGTGGTACTGATTTCAGACTTCTGTTTTCCAGAATTGTGAGAGAATAAGCATCTGTTGTTGCTTTAAGGTGCCAAACTTGTGGTAATATGCTATGGCAGCCACAGGAAATTAATACAGTTACTATCTCTTTTCTTTTGATAGATGAGCAAACTGGATTGAGGTTCATGAGAAACTCAACCTTACTTCTGGACTTTGTGGTGAACAAGTCATTAAATTTTCTTCATTGTTTGAATCAAGTTTTCTATTATTTGCACTACAGGAGATTAGCTGGTAGAAACAATATTTTATATTCTCTGATTATATTACACATGTAAGCCTTGGATGCCAAAATAAGTTAGATAGGACTATAAGTAATTTACAAGTAATTTTTATATTTTCCACTTTATGTTTTATAAAGAACATTATTAGGTTTGAAATAAGAAAAATATATATATATATATATTCTGCTTTTCAGGGCCACACCTGCACCATATGGAGGTCCACAGGCTAGGGGTCAAATCAGAGCTGTAGCTGCTGGCCTACACCACAGCCACAGCAAGGCAGGATCTCAGCCACATCTGTGACCTACACTATAGCTCACTGCCACGCCAGATCCTTAACCCACTGAGTGAGACCAGGGATTGATCCCACATCCTCATGGATACTAGTCAAATTCACTTCTGCTGAGCCACAATGGGAAGTCCCAGAAAAATAATTTTAAAAGCCATGTTTTTAATAGTTGCATCAGAAATATATCAGGGTAACAAAATCAATTGCTAACAGAATCCAGGATGGTTTCGCAAATAAGGGAAGCTGGCGAAATATAAGAAAACAAAAATCAGTCTCACTGTCTGCGGGCCAAGTAGACTGCTGATGGGAGACCTGTGGATGAATGAAGACGATACACTCCATCTCAAAACAGTGATAGCTACAGCTCCATCCATCTGGCACACAATTAATTCTAAAATATTAAGACACTATGTAGTCCAAACAAAATATATCTGTGGGTAGGATCTGGCCACCAGGCCCTAAATTCGTGACCTCTCTTAAAAAACTCTATTCAGGAATATAAGGTATATTGGAGGTAGTGAGTTTTGTGGAAAACCCAATAAGGACAGGAGTTATGAAAATCAGAATTAGGCATATTGGAGTTATATAGACAAAAGTTACGTATATTGTTATAGCAACCCGAGCAGATCTTATGATCTCTGAACCAGCACACTTCACTAAGTACATATGAAAGGCACACACTTGATATTTGTCTAAAGAGTAATTCTGCATGAATTAAACAACAGAAAATTATTTCTCACAGGTCTTGAAGCTCTAAGACCCTAATGATTGTTCCTACAGGGCCATTTTATGGTGGGAGCTCAGTGTGTGCATGTAGAGAAAGCGATCTCTCTGTCTCTCTCTTCTTATAAGGCCATCTATCCTAATGGATCAGGACCCCATCCTGATGACTTCATCTCATCTTAATTACCTGCTAAAAGCCCTATTTCCATCACAGTGAGGATTAGGGCTCCAACATATGAATGTGAGGCAGTGGGACACAATTCAGTTCATAGCATCTAAAAGAAAGGCTTATTTTCTGAGATTAAACATGATAATTCATACAGAATATTTTAGAAATTCTAAAACTCCACAGAATAGCAAGAAAATACTAATTTAGATTCTTTTCATTTTTTCTCATTTTTTATCTACAAATTTACCTACTCCCTGCAAGACATAGTTTTATTAGACCTACAAGAAAAAAAGATGCCATCTCTTGACAAGAACTTTTTTCTTTACCATTTTTTACAATACTGAAACTTTTTCAATCCTCAGCAGAAGAAGATCAGTAAGTTATTAACATGAGAATACTACATCAAAATTAGACACCTAAACTTAGTGTGCTTTGTTTTTCCAAATTATGTACTTATTTCTTTTTTCACTTCTCTTTTGCAAAGAACAGAAGACTCATTTAACTGAGCAGTGGCAAATAAACTATGGCCAGACTGGGATGACTACTGAAAGCCAGACTAACAAGAATAGATTTGACTATTTGAGTTGTAAACCATTGACTATGTCAGAGAAAAAGGTGATAAAGTGTTGCTTCTGAAATGTTTCTTCAAGTTGTCAAAAGATAATTGAGAAAAAACAAGTATATAATATTTGATAAGTTGTTATTATGCTTTAAATAAAATGAGGCTTTTCTTCTAAAACCTACCTAGTAATATTAACATATGTATTTACAATAGTAAATAAACTCATTAGCCACTTTTGCCACTAACACTAAAAACACTTGAGCTAAATGAAAGATTTAAAAGATACATAACTCGCTTTTGTTTTCTAGTAGAAGCTCTTATGAAATATAAAGCATGCCAAATTCTAATTATGATATATAAAGAATACCTGACAGTTTATTTGCAGTTTACTTTGTAGGCCCTGGTATCTTTCAACACTTTATTACTTCAAATTTCAAAATTTGAATTTCAAAAGCTGGGCTTTTCTAGCCAAGTAAACATTTATTTTCATAAAATAGGTGTAGAGATTCCATTAAGGGCATAACATAAATGTCAGAGGTTAGGCTAGTAAGCACAAAAGAACCTTTTCCAAGTAATTCAATTAAAAAGATAATACATTTCAGGATCATCAAGCAAGGCTTTGTTTTGCTTTAGATAAAACTCAGCTTTTAAGTTCCTTTCTGCATATTTCCCAAAATAACAACAAAACAGTAGTGATAAATCTACTGTTAGGTTAAAACTCTATACTTGAGATGGCTTAAATTAAGTGACTGTCTTGAGCTAAAAATTAAATAAAAAGAATTCAACATGTTTTAGAGACAGAAAGAATTTGCTCCATTAAGACTAGCTGTACAAAACATATAAGGAAGTCTCAAGCAATTCATAATATAGGTATCTATATTCCTAAAAATCTCTGCATGGGATTTTCCAGTTAAATTTAAAATGTGAAGAAAATAAATTAGAAAACTAACCTAGTATTCCTATAGTTAACCCACTTTGTACACATAGTTTATGCCACATACTCGACTGATCTGATAAATTTCATTGCCATTAATGTAGACATAGCCAGCATCTCTTAAAGGATGTAGAAATTGGAGGAAATTAAAATAATATGAAGAATAAAAGTTCTCAAACTTCTCTTGAATTTACCATTTCAATGCAGTCCTAATTAAAGCCAAAGATGATGTAAGGTGGCAGAAACTCTTATTAATTTGGGACAAACTATTTTCAAACATGTAAATGACCTCTTAATGAAGGAAAATTATAATAATACTATAAAAATTAATTTTCACCTGAAAATTAAGAATAATGTGGAAAAAGATAAGTGAAGATTCTTGGTCAGTATCCAAACAAAAATCAGGCTATTGTGCTAATAAATGAAATATGAAAAACAACATTTCGCTGTTAGCAATTAGGAGTACTCTGTCTAAAAATAAGGTCATTATGCCAGTCTGTTTAGAACTGATGAGAATTCCACTTTTCAGAAGAAAGCAAGTTGCTCTCCTGCACACTGTTTTGTACAGAATACCCTGACACAAAGGATAAAAGGATCAAATGTTTGACACCTGAGAAGAAAGGATAAAGCTATTTCAGCTCAGTGAAGAATGAGTATCAAGAGACTTAAATTCAACAAACATTTTAGATGAATGACCTAACAACAGGAAAAGGTGTTCAGAAAATGTGTTCTGGAACCACATATTCTTTTTTAATGAACACATTTGTGAAAAGTAAGTGGGAACTTGCTAAAATTTAATGATACATTTCCACTTGTTGTAAAGTAAGGAATAAAGGAATTTTCTGTGTATTAATTTGAAGACTACAATCTGTGTAAGAGTAAGAAGAAGATCTTACAAATCCATATGACAAAAATGGCAGATATGATGAACAATACTAAATTTTTTACGTTTTATTTACGTGAGTTTTTATTCACGTACCACATGACATTCAATCACTTGTCTTACTATAACATAGATTTATTGCTTTTCTTCTCCATGTATTTCACAAATGGGATACTCAGGCTAAAATAATCTTACTGAAAGAAGTTATCAGCGTAAGTTGTAATTTATAGTTAACTCAGGTTTATTTTAGTCATGGAGAGACAGAAAAACATAAAGTCACATTTTTTTCATGCTGAGTTTTTTTAATTTTCTGTTACTAACATACTGAATTATTAAATTTGTACTTATTAGATTTCTAAATTGCTTACTAAATGTATTAATTAATATTGTACAAGTTTGGTTTTTTGTGTTGTTTTTTTTAAAAAGGACAGTTTTTGGAAGTACCGTGCTTCCTTGCAGCAAACTCAGGAAAAGTAAGATCTTAGTTGAGATAAAGTATCACAATAAGGGTGCAATATCGTAACTAAAGTATCTAGGTTGGTGTCTAGCTTAATAATGGGAAGGGAGCTAACATTAATCCTTATATTTCAAAGGTCCTATTAATCTTCAAGAGGAAATATACTTTCTTGGATAAGGTACTATTACTTTGTAGTAAAAGCAAGTGCCAAGAAGTTAAGTGTCAAGTCCTGTCTTCATTTCTTTCTAGACAATTTAATGTTTCTGAACCTCAAATGTTTTACCTACAGAAGGGTGACAGAAACGTCTCCATGTTTTTATGAGAAGTAAATGGGATAATGTACAATATTCATGTAGCACAGTATTTATTACTAGTAAATAGCAATCAGAGTTAAAAATAATTTTAAACATAATGATAATTATGATAATTAGTAATCAGTACATAATGAAGATCGTCCTATCAGCTTTTCCTTATTTTATTAAGAAAGTACAACAAACTATCCTTTGGTTATATTATTAATTATACAATTCACTAATATACTCACATCCTAGCTATAGCATTTTCTCTCTAGTTGTACTAGTCAGGAAAGGCCTCATAAAGAAAGAAGTATATGATATGAGAATAGAGAGCTAAGAAGAAAGAAAAACCAGTCAAATAACAGGAATTGTGTGAGTTAAGGCATAAGAGTAGGAATAAGGCATCCATGTTCATGAAACAGTGAAAACACCAATGTAACTGGTGAAAATAATGTTGAATAAGTTTAAATAATGTAAGGTAAGCAGAAAATAATGTTGGATACGTGAAAAGAATTTATGGATGTCCTTGGACCAAGCCACACAGAGATCAGGTATTTCCAATGAACTCAAATGAAAGTAATCATAGAGTCTTTTCTTCATGTTTGTGACAAAAATAATGCTGAAAAATAATTGGTCTGATGGTGGGATGTAGATTCCACTGGAAAAAGTAAATATTTGAGCTCAAAGAGATCAGCTAGGCTCTGTGCTGTCAAATACAGTAGCCAAGACTTATATGTAGTTATTAAGCACTGGAAATGGGCTAGTCTGACATGAAACATGCCCTAAATGTAAAATTCAAACTGGATTTCCAAGACCAGAAAACAAAATACAAAATATCTCATTAATTGTCTTTATATTGATTATATTTGAAATGGTAATATTTTTAATATATTGATATGAATAATCTATATTAAAAATAATTTCACTTTTTCATATTTTTAAATGTTGCCAGGAGACAATTTGAAATCATATATGTGGCTCTTATTGTATTTACATTAGACAATTAGAAGTTTACTGCAAACATACATTAATGAGATGACAGAATTGAAGACTAGTGTGGTAACTGTGCATATGCAGCAGAATGGAAGAAAAGATTACAAGAGAAGTGAATAGTTCAGTAGGTAAGGAGTGGGATGATAACCTCAAGGGCATGAGACTGGGTGGCTAGATCTACAACTGGTAGAAAGTTCATACATGGGGAACGGATGTGCAGAGACTATTTGAATATTTAGTTTTAGACATGCTGATTTTGAGATGGTGGTAAGATATGCAGAGGGAGACAAAGCAAGGAGCGTATAAAAGATAAAAGCACTGAATATAGCAGGAAAGATGCATAGATATGCTGAGTAAATCATATTGGTAAGATTATGAGGACAAAAGCCAGAGTGTAAAGAGATGAGAAATGAATAGGAAGTAAACAAAGGCAATGGAGTACACAGATCACTCTTTTGAGATGTCGTCACTGAATAAAAAATTTAAAAATGAAGGTGAGGCCAAAATAAGTACATTCAAGGAAAGGATTTTGGTTTTCATTACCAAGAGGGAATGGAATCTCCATGCTTATCTTTTCATTCAGTGTGTCAGTCAGCATTCAGTCTTTCAAAGACCATAGGATTAAAAAGTTCCTATACATCAGGAACTCAAGTCCTTCAAGATCTATGATGGAAGTCGGAAAATGCATAGAGAAAGAAATGAAAATGGAAAAGGAAGCTCAAATAAAAGAAATGAACAAAGGCAAAAAGAAAACCCCAGCTTTTTAGGAGAGTGCAAGCACCTGGGGTGGCTGAAGCAAGGAGTAAGAACACAGTGAGAATGCTGGATGGAGAAGCGGGCAGGGACCAGACCAGGGAGTGACTCAGCCACAGTGAAAATGTTTGCACTTCATCCTCAGGATCAAGGTGAGCCATTAGTAAGTTTTAAGTAAGAAATAACATGATTAGACCTGTTCTTTTTTTAATGGTTTTGCCAACAGAATGTAGGATAGACTAGAGAAGACAGGAAGCAGAAAGACCAGTTAGGAAATGATCGGGATCATCTTCAGGCAAGACAATGAAGGCTTTAATTTTGCCTTTAAAGTTTCTTCTCCATCAGAGCTTCATCAGCGTGCAGTGGCTCTAGACCACTGTAGTTATTTCTTTAATTTGTCTGAGTCAAAGGGATGTAGAAAATGTTTATATATATAAAGAAACTGGAGCATGGAGGGACTCCACCACACCAAATCAACTTCTGATTGGAGAATCTGATGAAATAAGCAGAGGAACACACAAACACAACTCATCTTGGAAATTGTTTTAGGCAGACCCAGAAGCCTATCTACACATTTAAATTCAATTCAGTAGCTGTAAGTTAAGTTCTGTATGGTTGGAACTTAGAGCACAGCATGAGATAAGGGTGGTGAAAGATGAATGACAGATGGTGACAGATATTTGTAATGAATGCCAAGAAGTTTAGACTCTGGCTTAAGAGAAGCAGAAGACACTAAAGAGTTTTACAAAGAATGATCTAGTCATATTTTCATTTTACTATTATATAGCAAACTGATTGGAATTTGAAAACCTAGAGGCAGAAAACCAGTTAGGGTATTTTGAGTATAAAGTGGGAAAAAGAAACTAGCTCTCTAGCCTAAACTGGTCACAATGGAGATAAAGAAATATGCATGTTCTAGAAAACACTTAAGGGGTAGAATTAGCAGATCTTTGTGACTGATGGGAAGTGAAGGAGTCAAAGGAGTCCAGGATGATGCCAAGATTTCTGGGTTGGCAAGAGGAGCTGACACATTTAGTAAGACAGAAAATGCGGAGTGGAGCAAGTTGGGAGTTAAGGAAAGAGGTTGAACTCAGTTACGACCAATATTAGGTTTATAACGCCTGTGGAACATCCAAGGGAAAGATCTAGCAGGTAATCAATACCTGAGTCAAATGTTCAGAAGAGTTCTACATTGAAGATAACTTTTTTAATTTTTAATTTTTTTCTTTTTACAGCTGCACTCGCGGTCTACGGAAGTTCCCAGGCTGGGGTCCAATCAGCGCTGCAGCTGCTGGCCTATGCCACAGCCACACCAGATCTGAGCCATATCTGAGACCTACACTGAAGGTTGCAGCAATTCCAGATCCTGAACCCACTGAGAAAGGCCAGGGATCAAACCAGCATCCTCACAGAGACAATGTCAGGATGATCTAATCTCAGTGAGTCAATGGGAACTCTGGAGATAATTTTAGAGTAAGCATGGCAATGGTAACTGAAGCCAATGAAAAGGATGAGGTCACAGGAAGAGTAAACAGAGTTAGAAGAGAAAGGAACCTAAGAAAGAACATTAAACAAAGGACAAAAAACAGAAGGAAGGAAAAAGAAGACAAAGAATAAGCAACCAGATAGAATGAAAAACAACTGAATGTGATGACAAAAAAGTATTTTGAAAAGGTGGAAATAGTCATCATAGTCAAATGCTGCTAAAATGCCAAGTAAATAAGTATTGAAAAGTGCCCACTGGACTCTTAATTACAGGTATTTAAGGTGATGGAACTTGTACCACAGCTCACTGATGTTCTGATTTTTTGTTTTGTTTTGTTTTTTGTTTTTATTCTCTCATTTCTCTACATTTTGGTTTTAATCATTTCAACTGCCATGTCTGCAAGTTCACTAATATTTTTCTTCGGAAACATCTAATTGTTGTTAATCCCATCTGTGACGGTAATTTTATGTGTCAATTTTGCTGGACTACAGTACCCAGCTGTTTGGTGAAATACCAGTCTGAATATTGTCATGAGGATATTTTTTAGATGTGATTGACATTTAAATCATTAGACTTTGAGTAAAGCAGATTATCCTCCATGATGTAGGTGGATCTCATCCAATCAACTGAAAAGCTTAAGAAAAAAACTGAGATCCATCAAGGGGAAAGGAAGAAAATGATGTCTCCAGACTGCCTTTAACATCAACTCCTACAGAAATTTCCAGACTGGCAGTCGGTTCTGATGATTTCGGACCTGCCAGCCCCCACAATCCCATGAGCCAATGCCTTAAGATAAATTTTACATACACACACACACACAGCCTATTGATTCTGTTTCTCCAGAAAACCCTAATTAACATACTATCCACTGCATTTTTCATTTCACATCTTGTTCTAATCTCTCAAAGTTCCATTCAGATCACTGCTATACGTTCCATCTACTTAACCTTTTGAACATATGAAATGTAGTGACAACTATGATTTTAATGTCCTGCTAGTTACAGTATCTGTAACAGCTATGGATTTGCTTCAGTTGATTTATTTTTCTTCTCATTATGGGTCCACTCTGTGAATCTTGCCTTATTGCGTGCTTGGTATTTTTGTATGCCTAGAAATCTTCCTGAGCTTTGTTCTGGGATACAGTTAAGTTGCTTAAAAGCAAGTTAATTCTTTCACGTCTTGCTTTTAAGATGTATTAGCTGAAGTCAAAACAGGACTTAGTCTAGAAGCAAATACAATGGAATTTGGTAACTGATTTGAAGTTAAGGCAAGGGAGAGGAAAATGGTCAGACTCTTAAGTTCTCAACATAGAGAAGTGAGAAAGTGAGCTTCCAGAAACGGGATAAGAAAGATCATCATATATTGAAAAAGAAAAAAAAGTTTAGTTTGATAAAGTAATACATGAAATTAGTAAAAAGAAAAAACCAAATCCTATGTTAATAATGAAACATGAGACTCTTCCATTCTGCTCCTCCTCCTCCCCAGAGTCCATGGGCAATTTTGTTAACTATTTCTGTAGGGGTTCTTCTGGTAGTGAATCCCACAATTCTAAATAATATTTACATCTCTCTCTTTCTTGATTTACAGTTTGAGATGCCATCCACTGACTCTCTGCTATGAAAGACAAGGCCTGGGCTCACTTAAACAAAGCTTCTCCCTTCCTGTGTCCCAAACATTGGTAACTATATTGTTATTCTTAGCTCTTCCATCAGTTACCTTGTTAGCTATTCAATAGAGCCAATGTAACTACTTCTGGCACTTTCAAAGAACGTGTTTCTAGCATCACAGTAAAATGGATTTTCTTTTCTTACATCAAGTGCTTAAAATCAAGCTATATTTTTAATTACCTTCATTATGTGAAGTGTGGCTTAATTGTTCAGCTGTTGGGTTTTGGTTTTTGTTTGGTTTTTTTCTTCTTTTCCTAGAGTTTCTGAATACTTTTCATTTTTCTTAAAAAAAAAAGAGAGAGAGAGATGGGGAACTACAAACCTTCGTTATATCATCACATTAATCTTGCCTTCCTTTCAGTTCTTTGGTTTTTACATAAAGTTTAGTTTCCTGCTAGAGATACTTTTCTATTTTTCTGCTTCAATGTGGCTGAGTTTCTCCCTTGGCCTGCTACAAAGTCCCTGATTTTTTGAATTTTGAGATAGTATTTCCTGGATTCAATGCATTTCTCTCTTTCAGTTTTCCTCAGTGCTCAAATTATTCTCTCGTCCTTTATCCTCCAGCCCTGTGGGGTTTTTCTTCACTATGTGATGCCATGTTCTTACCTTAGAGTCAAGACGCTCTTCAGTCCTGCTCTGCCAGGCACACTCACACATCTGCTTTGTCTAGCTAAGTCCTATTCACACCTGGGGACTCGGTTTAAAAGAACGCTTGCTCTGTGATATTTTATAACCCTCTCTTCTCCTTCCATGCCCGAACCATTTAGACTCTGCTCCTCTTCTACGGAAGCCTACAAAACACTACAGTTTCCCTGTCATGACACTTTTCACTGTGTATTACAATTACTTATAAACTCAAAGCAAGGCAATAAACTAAGTTTAGCTTATTTATTTACATTTATTATTTACCTTATTACCCTATTTACCTTATTTATAGTTGCTGCCTGATAACCATGGTACTAATAAATAATGTACTTACACAAATAATGTACTTATTTAGTGAGTAAATGACATTCTACAATCAAAGAACAAATAACAGGTTAAACTAACTTAATGGAATGTTCTAGTCATTAATATGTTCAGTTTTAAAGGATACATCAAAAAATAGAAAATATATGTCAAACTTGTAAAAACAAAACAAAACACTATGCCTGAAAAAAATATAAAATAGTTGGCAGGGGAGTTCCCATTGTGGCTCAGCGGGTTAGGAACACAACACAGTGTCGAACCCTACCCTCACTCAGTGGGTTAAGGATCCAGTGTTGCTGAAAACTGCAGCACAGGTCGCAGATACTGCTCAGATCTGGTATTGCTGTGGCTGTGGTATATGCCTGCAGCTACAGCTCTGATTCAACTCCTGGCCCATGAACTTCCATATGCCGCAAGAGCAGCTCTAAAAAGAAAATTAAATAAATAAATAAGTTAATGAAATAAAATAGCTGGCAGGTTTATAAGTATTTTCCACTTTTTACCTCAATCTTTCTTTAAATTAATGCTTTCAAATGCAGTTTCAATGCCCTTCATATAGTTAAAAACTTATAAAATAAATAGCATCATACACTGTGAATTCTTAGTTATAAATATTTATAAGTATAAAAATGTAAGAATAAAATAAAGCAAACTAGGATTTTTTTCTTTTAAATATTTATAGTTTTGACTGAACCTCAACAATGTAAGAAGTTTTGGAGCAGCCATTATGAGATATCTCTCACACTCTCCTATAGTTTGCCTTTAAAAAAAATTTTAATATAAACAGTCTTATAACAACTATGATACATGAAAGTATTACTTTTTTAATCAAAGTTTCTAGAAATTTCTAGAAACAAGAAAGGAAGGAAAGAAAATAGGAAGAAAGGAGGAAATTAAATAAATATAGCAGGTTCAAATTCTTTTTAAAAAGTATTATGTAAATAAGTATTATTCTACAATTAAATATAGAGGGGTTTTTTGAATCTTAAATAATGTATGTGTGTGTGTGTGTGTGTGTGTGTGTATCATATATATTCTTTTTATGGCCTCACTTGAGGCATATGGAAGTTCTTAGACTAGGGGTTGAATCAGAGCTTCTGCTGAATGCCACACCACAGCCACAGCAACAACCAGATTCAAGCCACATTTTCAACCTACACCACAGCTTGCAGCAATACCAGATCCTTAACCCACTGAGTGAGGCCGGGATCAAACCTTCATACTCACAGAGACAGCATTAGGGCCTCAACCCGCTAAGCCATAATAGGAACTCCAAATCTTAAATAATATTTTTAAACACTTTTGTTATAGTAACTTTTTAGGCACCGAGCACTTGACTCTTTCAGACAATACTTAGCCTGGGTTAAGAGCAGCTCACCGCAACAAGAGCTGAAATGCCTGACATGTGCTTGCAATGGCATATGCAGTTAAGCCCATGGAAAGCTCAGGGCAACACCCAAAATCAGAGTGATGGGCAAGGGTGAGAAGTGTAACAAACATGGTCTAAGCACACATCCAAGTTGGCTGAATAGATTGGAAAAAGAGCCAAAATGAAAACCAAACACAAAGCAGGACTCTCAAGTCAAAATAAGGGCCAAGTCAGGCATGAGAGAGGCATAGGCTGAAGATTTGTGGACAATAGGGGCAGGCCAGGGCTTCTTTATTCCCTGTGTGAGAAGGAATATCTTTTCCCTTTCCTTGAGTAAGTCCAGCTTCTGTGGCACACATGACCTACTTAGATGTTATGAGTCTAGAATTTAGTTGCTGGCCAAGCTACTTTAGAAAGACAATTCAAATCACCTACACTTAATCCTAACATTATATTTATGTCTACCTTAATTTCAAGGAAAAGATATCAAAACTATTAAAAATGCTGAGTAGCCCTCTGAAAGTTAGGAGTCAAAGTTGAACCAGAGTATAAGATCCATTTCCTCACTCCTAGCATCATTACATCTGCCTGTTATGCTGCTTCCCATCAAAATGATTTAAAGTTATTCTTTTTCCCCCTAATGCTATGCACCAATGATGCCGCATAAATCTCAAGGTAATATTAGAGCTGTATTTCTTTTCAGAATGTCAAGGCAAACTCTAGTTGATAGCAGACGGAAAAACAATATTAAGTGACAGGTTTTGTTTTTTTATTTTCAAAAAAGAGAGAGATAATCCCTACATATTATTTTTATATCAGAAAAATGTACATTTTAAAAAATATGAGCCAAGTCTTAGCAACAATATACCTGGCTCCCTGTACACATACAAACTCTTACACAGAAGTCACAGCATAAAGGTTAACACTGTGGGCTTTAAAGTCAAACATACAAATGTTTTAACCACCATTCTGAAAACCCTTGTGATCTTGTGCAAAAGGCTTAACTTCTTAAGTCATAGCTTCTCCATCCATAAATTGGGGATAACAGCAGTAACTCAGAGGGCTATTGTGAGGATTAAATGGAAAAGGCACTTAAAAGCTTAGCACAATTCCTAGCAATAGTTAGCACTCATTTAATGTGTACTAATAATAGTAGTAATAGTACCCCCTCAGATTTATAGCAGGAAGCTCACAAGATGGAGCTGAGACTCTCCTCTGGGCTCTTCTGTTATGCTAGTATCCATGACATGGAACTTATGTCATATTTGAGAGCATGTCAGGGAGAATGGCATGCTGCCCAGTGTTTTCCAGGAGCACCGGTGTTACACCACACACACAGCTCCGAAAATCTAAGCAGATTTCAAAGCTGCTTAAATAGCTTTCTTGGCCAAGAGTCATGTAAGTTGCCAACTGGCAATGGAATGATTTTCCACTCAAACTTGGCAGCAGCAGAATTTAAATAGAAAACTGGGAGGAGGGCAAGGGAAGTAAAATGCTTCCTTCCTCAAGGTAGTTTTGGACTCTCTGGCACCAGAGGAAAACTGTAAAGAAGAGCAAAATTTCACATGAATATTACAGTATACATATATTCCCTTTCAGAGTCTTTTCCATTATAGATTATTATAAGACACTGAATATAGCTCCCTGTGCAATACACTAGGTCCTTGTTGTTTGTCTGTTTTATATATAGCAGTATGTATCTGTTAATCCCAAATTCCTAATTTCTCTCTCCCCACACCTCCCCCTTTGGTAACCATAAATTGGTTTTCCATGTCTATAATTCTGTTTCTGTTTTGTAAATAAGTTCATCGGTATCATTTTTTTTTAGTGAATCTGAATATTTTGAGTCAAATAAGAAACCTCTGCCTTTAGTGATCCTACAGAAGTTCTTCTCTTCCTTTAAAATATAAAATAGAACCCAGTAGCAAAATAAGTCTTTTCATACTTTCATTACTTTTCAGAGTAAGAGAAATTATGGTAAATTCCAATAGATATTTAAATCTTCTCTAAGAGGAACTCCAACTCAAAGTATTATAATGTCATTCTAACCAAATCAGGAAAGTTGCAAGGACAAAGTTTCTATATGCTTCCTCAGAAAACATTACTCTGAAGTACTAACAGGGAGTTCCCACTGTGGCACAGTTGGTTAAGAATCCAACTGCAGTGGCTCAGGACACTGAGAAGGCAAAGATTTGATCCCTGGCCCACCGCCCTGTGTTAAAGGATCTGATGCTGCCACAGCTGCAGTGTAGGTCACAGCTGCAGCTCGGATTCAATCCCTGGCCCAGGAACTTCCATATGCCATGGGTGCATCCATTAAAAAAAAAAAAAGTACTAACAGGAAATGTTTTCTTACTTATGTACTCATGACTTAATTCCAAAGAAGAGCTGATGTAAGGCATAAAGACATATATAGCATATATACATTGAGATTTTTAAAAACCATAAATGAGAAAACTAGGGAAAAAATAAAAGCAATTGTAAGGAAAAAATGAAGAAACATACAGTAAACATATTCTATAATTACATTTCCATGTGTAATTTTTAGCAATTGATGCTCCTTTAAAAAATCTGTAGGAGCAATGCCAAAAAACTGACAGAACACTGTAAACTGGCTATAATGGAAACAAATAAAAACCATTTTGAAAAAATCTGTAAGAAAGACTGTTTGGTTCCTAATGATTAAGTTGATTTACCATTAGATGCTTTAAAGTAGAGACTAGAAGTTTTATACTTCATGGAATTATACATCAGTGGTAGACAGAATAATGGCCCTGCAAAAATGTCCATGTCCTTAACCCTAGAAACCTATAAATGTTACATGTCGAAAGGGACTTTGCAGATGTGATTAAAGAACTTGGGATGGTAAAATTATTCTCAATTATCTGCACTGGTTTATATAATCACAAGGGTTCTTATAAGAGGGAGACAGGAGGAGAAGGCTGGAGAGAGAAAGAGCAATTAGAGAGATGCAGGGGCTGGAGTGATATAAAGAAGGGGATGCAAGCAAAGGGATGCAGGTGACCTTTGGATTGTGAAAAAGGCAAGAAAGTGAATTCTTCCCCAAAACTTCTAGAAAGAATGCAGTCCTCCTGACTCCTTGATTTTAGGACTTCTGACTTCCCAAACTATAAGATAATAAGCTTACTAAATCTGTGATAATTTGTTAGAGTAACAATAGATGACTAAGTCAATGACCACAAAGTCAACATATTACTAATTTATCTCATGAATTTCTACGCAAGTATTAACAGTAAGCAAAAAGTACATGAGTTTTTTAATTTTATGGCCACACCCGTGTCATATGGAAGTTCTGGCCCAGGGATTGAATTTGAGTCACAGCTGCTATCTACACCACAGCTGGCGTAATGCCAGATCCTTTAACCCACTGCACCAGGCAGGCATCAAACCTGCATCTCAGCAGTGACCCAAGCTGCAGCAATCAGATTCTTAACCCACTATACCAGGGCAGTAATTCCTGATTTTTAGAAATAATGCTCACTTTAAAACATATCTCCTATATATTAGCTAGGCTACAAAATGAGCCCCAAGTATATTTAGATACTTTGAATATAAAAATTTTCAAAGTGTGCTTCATAATATCCCACCGATTCTGTGGGATATTAATAGTGTTAAGCACAAGAAGAATTCTAAGATCAAATAATTTGTCAAACCTATACTATTTAAGTGTACAATACTGATTTTAAAAAAAATTGCCCCAGGAATCTAGATTTACCAAGGAACTTTCTGAATTATTAAAAGGATCCACATTTACTACCATTCCACTATCAGGAGCAGGTGGAAGATGAAAACAAAGCAGTAGAATAAATGTACTAAATGACTAGAACGAAAGTGTTCTTCCAGCTTTAGAAAATCTTGCTGACCAACTTCTGTTCACAATTTCACACTCCTCAGTTCATGCCCACTGCAGCCACCTCCACAGTCCCTGTTCACCAAGCACAAGGCTTGCTTAGCAAAGAAACTCATGGGTTAACATAGCTGCTTCTTGGTGTCAGGCAACCTGTCTCTGACCTGGCTCTTATTTATGACACCAGGACTACACACCAATCAAACTGAAAAAAGTATTTTATTCAACCTAGCCCCTTGTAAGTAACTGATTGTCCCAATATACTCTAGCCTCCTTCATCCAATTCTCTCCAACAGTATAGGGAAAGACATTTGCCAGGAATATAAGTTTAGTGGACTATAAACCTCAGACATGGACATTGCAGAAACTTCAGACTTCCTCCTAAGAAACAAGATTTCAAAAGTCTCAAATTTTCTGCAGCACAGAAAAATGGCTTCAAAATTTCTCAACAAGAATAAAAGCTTGGTCTCTCATAAACACTACACTAAAAATTTTAACAAATCTCTTTACTGTAGAGCTAAAGAGTACCACATATCTTTAAGAGAAAAAGAAAACTGTACAGTGTTTTTCACATATTTATAACCCAGGAACTTTCTTCTCTGGAGCATCTACAGAATAACATTTAGAAAACAATTTGCTAGTTATATATTAAATTTCCCACAAATTAGTCAATTCCTTTGAGAATTATCATGTGAAAGGAAAAAAATAAACAGTCAATGTAAAAAAAAAAATTATACATGAGCAATTTGAGAACTCATTTTGCCCAAATAACAAGATAAAGAAACTTGATTCTAGGTAACAGGGAGGAGATTTGGGCCTTACTGATGAACTGCTATAGCCAGGTTAACTAAAGCTAGGATAGACTAAGAATGCTCAATTGTCAGGCAAACAATTAAAGCAGAAATTGAGGTCATGAGGCCGAGGCAAGATCAGAATCAAGGAGGTTAACATATGGCATGAAACTGACACAGTTAATAGAAAGAGAGGTCACCCAAAGTCACCCCTACCTGCCAACTCAAATACAAAGCACAAAAGCCAAAATAGTATGATTCAGAATTAGTACCTCATCATCACCCCAAGTACTAAAAGCTAAAAATGTAAGGAAAAAATATTTCACATAAAATAAATGATGTCCTGAGAGAAATAACTCTAATTATTTTTAAAACTATAGAAAACAGCGATATGTATCTGACAAGCGAATAACCAATCTTCTACTGGGATCTCCAAAAGCCTTCAGCCCAGAATAACTTCCTTACTTAAAATCCCCTTATTTTTCCTTAAGAATTGAAAACAATGCTACTTTTGAGAACTTTTCAGAAAAAGTGGCACAAGAAATTTTTTTTCTAAAGTTATCAACCAAACTTCCCAATTTCATAATAATTTTAAAAGCTATCCACCGGATTTTTATATTCCAGGAAGAAAAACATAATTATAAACAGTTTTTTTTTTAACCTGGAAAAGCCTACAAATACCCACAACTACAAAACACTAACACATAAAACCCAAATTATTCTAACAGAGTATAGTCTTCTAAAATGAAACTTCACAGCACATGGCAGCCACTGTTGTCTTAGAGGAGCTTAAATGTTTTTTGTTCATCAAAATGATATAATTTCATTACTTGTATTTTCACAAAACAAACTTGAAAAAACCTTCACAATAATTAATATATTTTTTGATTAAAATTCATTCAACATTTATTGAATGTTTTCTCTAAACAATGAACTAAATAACAGTGGTAAGTACTAATCTATCTGTGTGCCTACAGCATAATTTTCATGCTATAGGCACACAGATATGAAAATTACTGGTGACCCAAATATGAAATTACTAGTGACCCAAAAAATAACATTTTATAGCTACAATTATTTAATTCTTTATGGAGATCCATAAAAGGAGGATAACATTTCTAAATCTTTTTTTTTTTTGTCTTTTTTTTTGTTGTTGTTGTTGTTGCTATTTCTTGGGCCGCTCCCGCGGCATATGGAGGTTCCCAGGCTAGGGGTCCATTCGGAGCTGTAGCCACCGGGCTACGCCAGAGCCACAGCAACGCGGGATCCAAGCCGCGTCTGCAATCTACACCACAGCTCACGGCAACGCCGGATCATTAACCCACTGAGCAAGGGCAGGGACCGAACCCGCAACCTCATGGTTCCTAGTTGGATTCGTTAACCACTGCGCCACGACGGGAACTCCACATTTCTAAATCTTAAATCATGTATTCTAGAAGGCTGACTATATTTTTACATGGTTTTGAAGGACATACTTCCCTGAAATGTTGAATTATTTTACTTTTCCCTCAGATTTACACATAGTGCGTAATTTGGTCAGATATTTTAAGATTAAATAAATAAATTTCAAAGAGAAAAAAGCATTTTAATGCATTCTTTCCTAGTAAAAAGCTCTGTTCTTAAAAGTTAGATATTTGTTTTTAAAAAATCAAATTAAATCTGCAGAGGTTTTATTTTGTTTAAAAATATGCCTATTTTCACTTAAAGTTTGATAGCATTTCCGCTTGATAAAGCATTTTAGCAGAAACACCATAAAGGCAGCTATGAAAACTGAAATGATACACTGAAATCTGGGATATTTTAAAAGAAAACTGCCTAAACAAAAGATTTTTCAGTAGCTAGGCAATGAGCTTTATTTGTAAAAGAGAAATTGCTTCCCAAAGAAATAATAGGAATGAACACTAATTTCTTACAATTTCAAATTATTCTTTTAAAATAGACTCTTTTCTCATAACCGTTTATCTTTTTCTCTTTTTTGGCCACATCGGCAGCATATGGAAGTTCCCAGGCCAGAGAATGAATCTGAGCCACAGCTGCGACTTGTGCCACAGCTGCGGCAATGCTGGATCCTTTAACCGACTACACCAGGCTGTGGATCAAACCTGTGTCACCAGAGAGACATCACTGGATCTTTAACCCTCCATGCCATATAAGGAACTTCCTAATTATCTTTTTTAATGGAATGTCTTGTATAAGTAACCTCAGTACACAAAAAGGGACCATTGCCACTCTTTGTAGTAGCCGCTAAAAGATAACATTGCGTAATTTAAGCAACACTGTCAGGCAAATCTATTAACAACCAACAGTTATTTCTTACTATGTAATCAACATTTGCATTAGAGATAAAAATACTATCACTACTCTTGTGAATCCTTAGAACTGAGCATTCGGACAATTTTGTTTTTTGTTTTTTAATGTGTTGGCTTGAACAAAGTTTTATGTTTTAACTTCAAAATAATCTTAAATCAAAAATCACTCATTGCCAAGAACTAGGTGCAGTAAGAGTAATTTCCTTAAAAATTAAGTTATTTGGACATGAGGTTTGTGTGGAGAAACTGGATTAAATCCATAGCTCATTTAGTTCAGTAACCAACAAACAATGTAACATGCTATGGGGAAAAGGCATAATTTTTCTCAATATTATAATTCACGTTATACATGAGGAAACTGAAATTAAAAAATGTTAAGTAGGAGTTCCCGTCGTGGCACAGTGGTTAACGAACCCGACTAAGAACCATGAGGTTGCGGGTTCGGTCCCTGCCCTTGCTCAGTGGGTTAATGATCCGGCGTTGCCGTGAGCTGTGGTGTAGGTTGCAGATGCGGCTCGGATCCCTCGTTGCTGTGGCTCTGGCATAGGCCAGCGGCTACAGCTCCGAATGGACCCCTAGCCTGGGAACCCCCATATGCCGCGGGAGCGGCCCAAGAAATAGCAAAAAGACAAAAAAAAAAGTTAAGTAACTAGCTCAAGATCATATAGTTTATGAGTAGCAGAACTGGGCCGCAACCACCATCAATAGCTATGATCACCATCGGGGTCTTTCCAACAGACAGGGACCCCAAAATGTCCTATTTTACCCCACAACGGGAAATTTTCAGTTTCAACATACTCTAAAAACATATAAAAACACAGAACGATTTCTATAAATCAGTTACGCTCAGCCTTGCAAAATCATTACTGGAAGTATTTATGCTTTCTCAGTCTAAAAAATATTTCATAATTCATAATTTTTGTTTTAATAAACTATTTTATGCATAAGTTTTCTTTCAGGAAAAATTATACATCCTAATTCATATAACAGAAAAGGCAAATAAAGAGAGCTAACCATGCATCCCCCCAAAACCCACCAGGGATAGAATCTCTAGTCCCATTTTTAAGCCTCCCATCAGACATAGGGCTCTTAGCCAAGCATGATTCTCATGTCTATTGAGTGATGTCCTCCCCAGGTCAGACCTCTTGGCCCTACAGTATGGGTCACAGAGGCAAGTTCAAAGGTACCACAGTGGGAGAAAATCCCCTTTAGTAACATTCTTCACTGATTTTTTAAAATCAAAAATAAACAGAAAAGCATTCTACATATAAAGAATAACTTTCCTTTCCTTTTATTCAGACATTTGTCATGCTTACTCCAAGCATAAACTAAGCATTCCCATTATAAAATATTTAGGGCTTCATTTAAAATTCTTTTTTGTGGTTTTAGTAATTCATATTCAGGCAGATTCCAGGCCCTCAAAGCAGCATGGGTTCATTTTTAAACCAATTTCCTTGTTTTGCAGAAAGGCAGAGATGGTCCAAAATCCTTATGTAACGAGATTTTTCTCATTAACAAAGGCTTTTAAATAAATTAAATCTATTTGTGTTTTCCTAGTCATGCTAACACTTTTAATATGATGCTTACTTCAATTTCTAAAGAATCTGATATAAATGTTAGTGTGGGTTCATCAACCTACTCTGGCCTCCTTGTCACCTATTTAGATTCCTCTATTTCTTAAAGACTGAACTCCACATCACCACCTCCCAAAGACCTCTGCTAACTCTGCTAGGCTGGGATAGGTGTACTTCCAACCTGCCACCATAGCATTCTAGGGTAAAGCTCTGTATTAGCATACTGTACTATGATAATATCTTTATACACTTGTCCCCACTTACAGAATGTAAACCCCTGGAAGGCAGGAATCTTAACTTATTTGCCTTTTAATTGCATTTAATAACTATATTTGGAAGAAAGTATGATTAAAAAATCAAACACAGTTCCTTTCCTCTTCTTCCTTTCTTTTCTGAATAAGTTAAACCATTACTATGTGGGATAGAACAAGACCAGCATCTAAGGTGCAAAACCAAGGCATGGTGAGGAAGGTATCCAGGTAGGAGGGCTTGCTGCCTGATAGTCAATACCTGAGTGAGGTGAGCAGTCATGTGAGGCAGTATCTTGGGGCAAGAATCCGGAAGCCAATAGCATATTTTAAATATATTAATTTCAATATATTTTAAATTATATGCATATGTGTATATATATATATATATATATATATATACACACTGTGAAGTGTATTAGTGACACAGAGTCCCTGCAGGAAGTACAGGTTATCAGAGACAGAGCAGGGGAAGAAATGAGTCTGTGGATTGTGGTAGCCCAGTGTGAAGTCGGAGCACAAAGAGAGTGAAGAGAGCATCCACTGAACTCAGGGTGTCAGAACTCTAGCTGGGTGAAGAGGGGCTGGCCACATGGAGGAGAAACTGGATGGGTTATGAGAGCCCAGCAGAGTGTGGAAGACATCCCTGCAGAAGGTCTGAGCCCAAATGGAGTGATGAAGGCATCTATGCAAGAGAGGCCTGGGGTGTCGGACCACAAGAAACAGTGACACTAATTACATATTGAGGGATTGAAGCAAACAAGCCTAAAGCCACAGTAATGATAATAGAAGCCAAGTAGTTTCTTACTATAGAGAAGAGTAACAAATACACAAGGTGAATCCTGAGGACTACTGTTTTGGAATCTAAATTCATCTGTGAGAACAAATGGCAAGCACAGGCTAAAACTGTTCTAAATTCAAGATATCCTCAAGAACTGATTATCAGCATATTTTAAATATATGAATTTCAGTATATTTTAAATTATATGCATATATACATATATATATATATATATACACCATAGAGTGTATTAGTATGTTTAAAATTCTTATATAAAGCTTTAAAAATATCCGTGGGGAGAGAGGATAATTCACTAAAAAAGGTGGTAGATCTAGATCTTGAGAGACCTTGGGTGACTTCACCTTCTTCCGGCTCCCCCCTCCACTCTGGCCCCACTCTCTGCCCCCATACTATAGGATAGGTATATCGGTGGGTTCCCTCACCACTTCTTGTTTCAGCATTCTCCTCAACCAGCAGACCACCTGATGACAAGGTACTTAAGCCCACTCATCTGGCTTCTGGCTAGTTGCCCCCAGGGCGCTCATGCCTCACTGCCATTCCTGTAAATAGAGGACTACAGGCTGACTCCTGCAGTCCCCTGTCTCCGCTCATTGTCTCTCCCCAGTTCTGTTTAAAAAGGACGGAAAGTAGAACAATCAGCTGTAAGCCAAGTATTCTTACAGAATCCCCATTCTCTACAAGAAATTCATTTGGAAGCCAAATATAACCCCCACACACACCTCTCCCCTTCCTTCCTCCCTCCATAGAGTTCTCTTACATAAACCAGAGGAGCCTTTAGTTAGAAGGAGCTAGAATGCGTTGGGAATTGCAGATCTGGTTTGTTTCCTGGAGGTTTTGTCAAACTCCAGCTTCCTATAGAATATGAGATGCTGGCTGTCTAATGTGTCTTTGGTTTTGTCCCCTAGTCTAGTCCCCTCATTCAAAAGCTTAATACATAAACTAATGCAATGGAAAATGTCACACAAAACTGGTGACTGCGGTTAAAATCCAGTAGGGGACTGAATGTCACAGGAAATCAGAAAAAAAAAAAAAAAGAACTTACATGGGGACTGTCCAAATCTTCCCAAAATTATATTCACATATTTGTGTAATTTAAAGTAGGTCAAGAGCAGTGAAAAACTTTAAAACTATTAACAGTCGAAAAAAAAAAGTGAATATAAATCATAGAATGGGCTTTGTCACCCATAAAATCAATGAAGAAAATTAAAAGATGAATAATTTGCCCACATAAAGTATATATGCTTATCTCATACAAATAGACTTTTTAAAAATATTAAAATCTTAATGGTTAAATGAGCTAGAAACATGAGTTTATTCATAAAAGAAAAATAACTAAATTTGAAAATTAATCAATATCTGTTGCTTGCCTCAGGGTATTATATTACTGATGGGGTTTCTTCACTTCTTTTTTCTTATAAAATTTCTACAATAAATATCTCTCTTTAATATCAAGAGAAAAAAAAGCTGTTTAAAAAGCCTCTCTGGGCAGTTCCTGTTGTGGCTCAGCAGGTTAGAATCCCATTAGTATCCATGAGGATGCAGGTTTGATCCTGGCCTCACTCAGTGGGTTAAGGATCCACCTTTGCTGTGAGCTGCAGTGTAGGCGGTAGTCGTGCCTCAGAACTCATGTTGCTGTGGCTGTGGCACAGGCCAGCAGCTGCAGCTCTGATTTGACCCCCTAGCCTGGGAACTTCCATATGCTTCAGGTGCAGCCCTAAAAAGCAAAGGAAAAAAAAAAAAAAAAAACCCTCTCAGAAGTTCCCACTGTGGCTCAGTGGTTAACAAACCCGGCAAGTATTCATGAGGAATCGGGTTTGATTCCTAGCTTCACTCAGTGGCTTAAGGATCCGGCGTTGCCATGACCTGTGGTGTAGGTCACAGACACAGCTTGGATCCCGCATTGCTGTGGGTGTGACACAGACCAGCGGTTAGTTACAGCTCCGATTAGACCACTAGCCTAGGAACCTTCATATGCCGCAGGTGTGGCCCTAAAAAGACAAAAGACAGAAAAAAAAAAAAAACCTTTCACCCCCATCCCTCTACCCCCCCCAAAAGTATACATGTATATGTACCACAGATACATTTTTGGTAAGAGAGTCTCAATACTAGCGAAATAAATAAAGAGCCCAATAATATAAACTTAATGATTAATCTTTTCCCAAAGAGACAAATATTTTAAAACAGCTTTTATCCATCTGGCAGATTACAACTGATTTTATACTGAGTATAAAAAAAAGTCAGTGAAAAGGAGAGTCACTCAATCTTTATTATAGCAGTCTTACAGGAAACATCAATATAGACAAAGAAATTAGAAAGTTGTTGAATTAAACAATAAGTATGTTGCTTTTTTGTATAACTTAGAACTTTCTATGAACTATTTCCTATAGCTTCTGTATGAAAAAGAAAATGTTTTTTGTCTGGCCTTCAATAATTCTGGACATTTAATATACCTCTTTTTTTTTACTTTGAAACTTTATGTGATTTTTCTCACTTAATTTCTACATGAGCAGATCAGCTACTAAAACCAAAAATATCATAAATTCCAAAATTAAAATGTGAATCTGAAAAACAATACAAAAAGTCAATCTGTTTATAGAATAAGTAGTACAATGAAGTCTCAATACATTCATTACAGTCATAAAACATGTATAAACTTTACCTAGTATATTTCCCCAAGAATAAGTACACCATAATTTTTTTAAGTTTTACAGTGTACTTTCTTTTAAAAAGAAGAATGCACTTAGCTTTTAGAGCTAGTCTTATGTCTAAAATTAACCCATGAATCAACTAGCCAAATATAAGAGTATGGTCTATATCCATGTAGAGAATTTTCTTCAAAAAGCTAACCCATAACAAAATCAAACACCAAGACACTTACACCAATCAGCCAGCTCTCCGCTCTAACCAAGGAAAGCTGGAAGTGGAAGAAAGAAGAAATGATCAAACAGAAGACATGGGAGCACTCTTATGAATACTAATGGAGAATCCTGACTTACTCCCAAAAGCATTCTTTGACAATTCAGACATGAAACCCACCAGTCTATTCAATTCTTCTATTCATGCAGCTGGTAAAACCTTATCAACTGAAAAAGGACTCACAATTATATATTTCATGAAGCAAAGAGAAAATTGAAGTAATGTAGCTTTATGATACCATTTTAATAGTATCCTAAGTTATCCTTAATAAGTAAATCAAAAAGAACCAAGGGGTTTTTTTTTTTTTTAGCCTAACATAAATTTAAACACCATGTAATAGATATACTGATATATTTTTTAAAAGAATGGAAAATGTTACTATTTTTTTCACATTCAAAATTATTATTTTCATTATTCTAGCGTGGACTCAACTTCACCAAAACTGAAGAGAATAAACAGGGTAGTATTAAGCAAACTCTTCGTCGTGAACTGGCGAATATCTCAGCCAGCTCTACCTACTGCCTGTTAAAAAGTTAGAATTTTAGCAAGCTAAAAATGCGTCAGGTAGAAAATAGCAGGCGGTCCTCCCTGGAGATCTGTTGGCGCTGGACACTTAATGTGTGCAAGCAACATGCCCCTGACCGCGGCAGGAAGGCTCACAGCCATGACACGTTCAGTGCCAAAGCAAGGGCTCTAATTAGCGAAGGGTTCCGGTCTAACAGTCAAGGGCTTAACCTTCGTTAGGAAATAATGAGCTAGACAATGTTTGAAGCCTCCATGTAAGATTTAGAGAAGAATGGGGGGGGGTGCTGAGAACTGCCTTAAATGTGCTAAACTGACAGACACAGGTGACCGAACAGTGAACTGCACACTTGGCAGAGGAGGAGAAAATACTTGGTATATGCTAACGTCCTCCAGAGCAGCATTCCTCTTTTGTCTCTGAATTAAGATGAAACAATTTGATAGGCCACGTTATTCGGCTGAGTTGCTTTAAAGAAAACAGAAGACTCTATTTTTTGAAAACTTTTCTTAGATACCAACTTTTACGATAAGGCAACATCTGAGAACTTCTCTAAAGATCAGAGACAAATCTCAGTTTAAAAGCTAAAAGTTCATTAGCAAACACAAATACCCAGTGGTTAAAATTACCTAGAATGACGTCCAAGCCAAGGACCCAAGCACTAAACAAATAAGAACATATCTTTCTTGTCTTCTAATCTAAAAAATTACCACTGTTCCCAAAAGTTGCTTACATACATGATTTTTCAAAATTCTTTTCCATATAGTTTATTACAATATACTGAATATCATACCCTATGCTATACAGTAAGACCTTGTTGATATACTTTATGTATAGTCATTTGTATCTGCTAATCTCAAACTGCTAATTTATCCCCTCCCCCCCCACTCCCTTTCCCCTTTGGGAACCATAAGTTTGTTTTCCATGTCTGTGAGGCTGTTTCGTAAATAAGTTCATGTGTGCTATATTTTAGATTCCACACATAAGTGATATCATATGGTGTCCGTCTTTCTGACTTATTTCACATAGGCATACATAATTTTTTACTCTTAAATTTACAAACTCTATAGAGTAAAAAAATATATCTACTCTGACTTTTTATTTAATGTAACTGAATCTGGGGGAAAAAGTACTCATGTTTACTTGTTCACCAAAACAATATGCATTCTTTGATAAACTAAGTAAATAATTATTAAATTAATCATTAGTTATTCCTACTTTACCCACTCAATTTGTTATACCTAAAATATCTAGGCCTGCTAGGATATTTATAAATATATATATATATATTTATGCACACACATACACACACACATATATTATATACAAGCTACATTATTTGGAAGAAAGTTACTAAATTAGAAAATCAATTGCTCATAGAGAATAAATATAAACATTGTAGAGCAACGCAAGGTTTCAATTACATACTTAAGGTATATATATATATTTATATATATAAATACTAATGTTTTATACATTCTAGTAAGGCTGACTTGTCTTCTAGTATTTGCTTAGAAGGTATAAAAACTCTTGTCTCAACAATAAAATGCTAATTGAGCTTACTAAAAGAGGTATCTGAAGATTTATAAGCCCTGGACTTCCCCGGTGGTTCAATGGGTTAAGGATCCAGCACTGTTACTGCTGTGGCTTGGGTCACTGCTATGGTGTGGGTTCCATCCCTGGTCTAGGAATTGCTGCATGCCATGGGTGTGGCCAAAAAAAGAATTATAAGCCTCAAGTAAATAAAGTAATAAACCATTATTAATAATCTTAAAGTACAATGGTTGAGGTTAAAATTTTTAAATTAAGAGTGCTGCAAAACAAATATCTGGTGTTGATACTATATTGCCATTCTAAACAGCAAAAAAAAAAAAAAAAATCCGATTGCTGAAAAATATCTGTCCCCAAAAATTTCACCTTTATGGAACCGAGGGATTGCAAGTTGTACTTTTCTTTTCCTAATCAAGACATTGAGAATCAGGGTTTTTGTTTTTTCTGATAGAACTATTTCAAAATAGCATGCATACATAGACTCCAGAAAGAAAACGAGAGAAACACAAGACTTGCGTGGAGCTATCCTTGTTTCCTTTCCTTCCCTTTTTGTAGAAGCAACAATTTTCTCTTAGAGTAGAATAATAAAGACACTACTATACCATACTCCAGGAAAAACAAAGGCATTTTATCTGCTCTATCTCTAGTCAGGTAAAGGGAGAATTACACTTGGTCAATGTTCAAAAGCATCCTGAGCCTTCCAGCAGGCTTCAATATTCAAAGATGTCATGAAATAAAGATTTGGGTTATCCGGAGCCCTGGACAAATGTATTGATAATTTTAAAAGACAAACTAATAGATGCAAGCTACTTTATTTGGAGGAAAGTTATTAAATTTGAAAATCACATTTGCAGCAACATGGATGGAACTAGAGACTCTCATACGAAGCGAAGTCAGAAAAAGACAAAAACCATGTGACATCACTTATATCTGGAGTCTAATGTACAGCACAAATACACCTTTCCACAAAAAGAAACTCATGGACTTGGAAAACAGACTTGTGGTTGCCAAGGGGGAGGGGGAGGGAGCGGGATGGATTGGGAATTTGGGGTTAATAGATGCAAACTACTGCCTGTGGAATGGATAAGCAATGAGATCCTGCTGAATAGCACTGAGAACTATATCTAGTCACTTATGATGCAGCATGATGGAGGATAATGTGAGAAAAAGAATGTATATGTATGTGTGACTGGGTCACTTTGCTGTACAGTAGAAAACTGACAGAATACTGTAAACTATCTCTAGTGGAAAAAATAAAAATCATTTAAAAAAAGAAAATCAATTGCTTTTAGGGAGTGAATATAAACATTAAGGGCATCACAAGTTTTCAATTGCTCATAGTTATACAATTGGCTATTATGACTTTATACCATACAGTCTGCTTGCCAACAGGTTTATTTGGAAAATATAAAATATACCTATTTGTGACCAAAGAAGATGACAGTGCTTAGCACCTTTCAGCAGGCAACAGTGTTTTCTTATTTATTAACTATATATAATATTTTCAAAATAATTAATCATTATTTCTCTTCTGTGCTAGAATGTAAGCATCACTCTAGCAGAGGCATTCAGAGTTGTTTGCCAAGCGTATAGAACAGTACCTGGCCTACTCCACCAAAAATTGTGGCACGAATAACTAAAATGAAAAAGTGAAAATAATTCCACGGAAGACATTTTTCAGTACAACAAAGAAAGATGTTAATTTTTAGAAATCATCTCCAGAAAGGTTAATCTGTTTTTACTGAAGAAAAAGTGCCATACAACCAGGGCTTCTAGCATCACTCTTATCTGTAGCAGGCCCTCTCCATGGCAGACAGGTCTTAGCACAAGAGTCTCCCCTCTCTGCAGACCTCAGCTCCAGTTCACCACTCTCAGGGTAGTAATATCATACCTGGCTCTGGTACTTTCCATCTGAACTGATTCTACCATTAAATTTATACTACCACTTATTCAAGAGAATAAACACAGATTAAATGTTTAGCTCCAAGGCCCTGGAAACAGATTTGAATAGGAGTGGAAGCCAAAAAATTAGACATGGATTGAGACTATAAAGATTTCTATGTTCTCTCTGCTTATCCAAGCACTGCATTTTGAGGTAACTACTAAAAAGCACCACTGCAGCTTTTGGCTTAATTACAATTTGATCATTAAATATCACTTAAAATATGAGCTTTAGCTTCCTGAAATATAAGAATAGTTTAAAATATTTGGTAAGCTAGAGATAACGAATGAGTATATTAGACAACTTAGAAGAGACACTGATTAATTTTCTGAAGGGTAAAACTGAACCTCTTCTTCTCCATTACAACATTTCTCCATCTCAACATATACTGACTGCAATCCCCAAACACCCTGCCCCCAAGTCTCGCCAAAAAGAAAGTAATGCCTTGAAGACTTCAGTGACCTTCTTGACAAATCATCTTGTCAATGACTCTATGGCTAGTACTTCATAATTTTTTTTGCCTTAATTTAGGAGGCATTCCACAGTCCCAGATATCTTCCAGCTTTTACTAAGATCTTCAGGTAAATCACACAAAGACAAATATCAAGTGATATCACTTTAAAACGATAGAAATGAACTTATTTACAAAGCAAAACAGATTCACAGACATAGAAAACAATTTTATGGTTATCAAAGGGAAAAGAGGGTGGAAGGATAAATTAGGAGTTTGGGATCAGCAAATACAAACTACTATATATAAAACAGATAAGCAACAAGGACCTACTAAATAGCACAGAAGTATATTCAATATCTTACAATAAACTATAATGGAAAAGAATCTGAAACAGGATATCTACCTATCTATCAAAATACCTATCTATCTATCTAACTATCTGAATCACTTTGCTGAACACCAGAGACACACCTTAAGTCAACTATACTTCAACTAAAAAATAAAATAAAATAAAAAAGACTCAGAGACATTTAACAGCACTTCTCACTAAAGGCATTTCATGGAGCTAAGTTTTCTCTTTTGTTCTTTTTCTTTTATTTCCATTGAAAACTTACACAATCTTATAATATCACTTATTAGAGATGAGCTTTCTTGGAACAGGTATCATTTTGATGGACAGTAAGCATCTGCTGGATGAATGATTTTGGCCTACCCTCAAACCTATCATGCTTGTCACATGGGATTACAAGATGTTGATTTAAAATATGCCAATAGAAAAAATTAATAAATATAAAATTGTAACAAGTAAAGGATATATAAACTTACATAGTACCATAAGCAAGAAATAACACAGCATACTCCCAGATGAAGAAATAGGCTTCTCACCCAAGTCCCCATAAAACACATAGTACAAGTAAGGTTTCCACCAAAGGTAATTGGTTCACCCTTGCCATCCTCATCACTGCCTCATATGACTCTCCTTTCTCTGCTTACTTGCTCATCTAAGCTAGTAGCTAGTGTTAAACAAAACAACACATTTCTCAATGCTCAGTGTGAAACTAGGAGAGATAAAAGGTGTAACTCAGGAGACTGGGTTTAGACCTATCCTAGATCCATTTCTGCAGGCCTCCAATATGACGTACCTATAGAACACCTCGAAGTCCTTCCATTGCCTCAAAAATAATAAGTTCACACAATCCTCCTATTCAAAACAAGATTTTCCCTTTTTTCCAGAAGTCTGAATAAAAACAAAAGTTAAAAAATGCATCTATCTTACATTCTAAATAATTCATCTTCATGATTCTTCTTTTTATTGGCCATTCTATTCCCTTCAATTCTCACCAAATGAAGCTAGGTCACAGCAAACTCGAAGTAAACATGTCTGTTATGGGCTGAATTGTATCCCCCCCCCCCCAAATTAATATATTGAAGTCTTTAACCTTAGTACCTCACAGTGTGACTGTATTAGGTGTAGGCTTTGAAAAGATAATCAAGGTAAAATGAGGTCATATGGATGGACTCTAATGCAATGGGACTGCTGCCCTTATACCGAGATAAAGACACAGACACACAAAGAAAGACCATGCAAAGACACGAGAAAAAGATGACAAAAGAGAGACCTTACAAGAAACCAACACTAACCTTGATCTCATATTTCTAGCCTCCAGAACTGTGAGGAAATAAATTTCTCTTAAGACACATAGTTTGTGGTATTTATCATAGAAGCTCTAGCAAAGTAATACAACATCCATCTCATTATTTGATGTGTTAACTTTGCCAATGACCCCTGTTCTCTGACCACAGTAAATATTTAGCATGTTTTTATTTTGACTATGGGTGTTTATCTCTTCATGCAAGCTCCCGAATCTGAAAGACATCCATTAGGTATCATTCCATTCTCTTCTGACCTTCCTTTTCATGTTTTCAATCATAGCCATTACCTCAAAGATCTTTTTGCAGATCCTCCCCTTCAGTCATGCCACTCAGGATCAATTCACCCTAGAATATCTTTAAATTATTTCTCTATAAATCCACCCTTGCAATTAAAAAGAAAAGAAGAAAGGAAAGGAAAGAAAATTCACAGGCTCTTCCTAATTCATACATCAATAATTGACCCTTCCCACTCAACTTGTATTCTACCTCTTCTTATAAGGATATATCAGATTTCATTTTGAAATTCATATACTGAAAATATGTATCTCTCATGCTCGAAATGTCCTTTGTTGTCTTTCCTTAAGAAATTTAAAAATATCTGATATACCTCACGTACATTTCATTAATCTCAAAATAACTTCTTTTTGGCCATGTTTGCAGCAGGTGGAAGTTTCTAGGCTAGGAATCAAACTAGAGCCACAGCAGGAACAACACTGAATCCTCAACCACTAAGCCACCAGGGAACTCATCCAAAATTACTTTTAAGTGTTAATAAAAATGGAAATATTTTTGCTATGCCCTGTTTGAGTCAACTCTAACTTGGTGATATACAAATACTTAAGATACTCCCCAAGAAGGGTTAGTTCAGCTAGGAAAATTTTAAAACCAGTGAGGTCTGTTATCATGTTATATTCTGAGGAAATTAATGCCTGCAAGTAAAAGACAAGACCTTAAAGTATAAAATGCAAATAAACAGGAGTTCCTATCATGGCTCAACAGAAACAAACCTGACTAGTATCCATCAGGACATGGGTTCAATCCCTGGCCTTGCTCAGTGGGTTAAGAATCCAAGTGTTGCTGTGAGCTGTGGTGTACGTTACAGACGCAGCTTGGATCCTGAATTGCTGTGGCTGTGGCATAGGCCAGTGGCTATAGCTCCGATGTGACCCCTAGCCTGGGAACTTCCACATGCCACAGATGTGGCTCTAAAAAGCAAAAAATAATAATAAAAAGAATAATAAAATAAAAAGCAAGTAAAAAAACAAAAACCCACAAAATTTTCAATACACACACACGTTTAAAAATACACGTCAAAGTACATTAAATTATTAAAGAGGAACTATTATGCTTAAAATATCACCTTTTATATCACTGAGTCTGTCCACAAATGCTAGTAAAATTCTGACTATGAGGAGGTACTGAATACTAATTTAACAATACAAACCAACTGTTTTCATCAATACAAATAACAAATACTAATTATTTTTTTCATGTGCACTATCTCCAACATGTTTCAATCAACAGAATTATAAGAAGTTATAATGGCAATTAATGAGAATTCTAATGATTTACATTTTCACTAACGAAACAAATTTTTAAACAAAATGGGTCCTACTTTATTGACATAATTTCTAAAATGACAAGTTTTAGACAAAGCCAGTATTAAGTTAATACTTTTTAAATATGTTTTATTGGGAGTTCACATCATGGCTCAGTGGAAACGAACCCAACTAGTATCCATGAGGACTCGGGTTCGATCCCTGGCCTCTCTCAGTGGGTTAAGGATCTAGCATTGCTCTGAGCTATGGTGTAGGTCGCAGACACACCTCGGATTTTCATTGCTGTGGCTGTGGCTCTGATTTGACCCTGAGCCTGGGAATTTCCATGTGCTGCTAGTGCAGCCATAAAAAGCAAAAAAAAAAAAAAAAAAAGAGGGGAGTGGGGATTATTATAATAGGATTATTATGGAAACCACAATATTTACTTCCCTCAATTATTCAACTGGATTAAAATACAAAACCAATAAATTTATGGGCATTTTATTGTAAGTTTTTCACCAATTTCTATCTTTATGTCTAAAAGACTAAATCAGGAGTTCCCATCTTGGTTCAGTGGAAACAATCTGACTAGTATCACAAGGACACAGGTTCCAACCTTGGCCTCGCTCAGTGGCTTAAGGATCCAGCATTGCCATGAGCTGTGATGTAGGCTGCAGACATGGCTTGGATCTAGCATTGCTGTGGCTGTGACATAGGCTGGCAGCTGTAGCTCCAATTCGACCCCTAGCCTGGGAACCTCCATAGGCTATGGGTGCAGCCTTAAAAATACAAAAAAAAAATAATAATAATAATAAAATAAAAAATAAAAGACTAAATCAAGAAAAAAGAATATACATCAAGATGATAAGAGTTACTAGTCCAGAACATATCAATGAAAGTATAGAAAAAGCTATCATGACAATCAAAGAGATAATGATTAGTCCATTAGTTTGAATTTATTTTCAGTTGCAAGAAATAAGAATAGGCTTATTCTGGATTTCCCGTCGTGGCACAGTGGTTGACGAATCCGACTAGGAACCATGAGGTTAGGGGTTTGATCCCTAGCCTTGCTCAGTGGGTTGGGGATCTGGCATTGCCGTGAGCTGTGGTGTAGGTCGCAGACGTGGCTCAGATCCTGCGTTGCTGTGGCTTTGGTGTAGGCCAGCGGCTACAGCTCCAATTCGACCCCTAGCCTGGGAACCTCCATATGCCACAGGAGCGGCCCAAGAAACGGCAAAAAGACCAAAAAAAAAAAGGCTTATTCTTATTTTATCAATGCATATTCTCATTCTTTATTCTTATTCAATGCAAGTAGGCTTAAATTTTAAAAAAAAAGTTTAAAGGAAGGGGAAGATTTATTGGCCCATATAACTGAACAGTCAAGAAAGATATTTATATTTACACACAGCTTGATCCCATACTCAAATATAATCAAAATCTTATTCCTAGCTTTGCTTCCTCTGCTTTATTTATTTTTTTGCTTTTTAGGGCCGTACTCACAGCATGTGGAGGTTCCCAGGCTAGGGGTCGAATTGGAACTATAGCTGCTGTCCTATACCACAGCCACAGCAACGCAGGATCCTTAACCCACTGAGCAAAGTCGGAAATCAAACCTGCATCCTCATGGATACTAGTTAGATTTGTTAACCGCTGGGCCACGATGGGAACTCCTGCTTCCTCTGCTTTATTTTTTAGGCTGCATATGATAGCCTCTTAGAAATGCCAGGATCTCCCTTGGAGCTTTAATACCTATAAACCTCAATACTCACATCACAGTCTCAGAGGAGAAAAGAGAGTATGTGCCCCAACATTTTCACCATAATCCTCCTCACTTTACTCTTGTGGACCAATTAGAACCCATGCCCTCTCTTCAGGTGGTATACTGAAACCAGCCTAAGTTACCAGAGTCTCACCTCTGAAGTAAGGCATGAGATCAACCCAATAGGAAATGTTACCAGGAAAAGGGAGAAGGGCTATTGGCCAGCAAATCACCACTCTAACAGATGGCAAATTGTCAAATTAGAACATTACTGTTTTAATATTATATCATATGAAAGCTTCCATAAGATAAGCCAACTCTCTAAATATAATGTTAAAGGAATTTACCTTGATTGTATTAGTTTTCTATTGCTGCATAAGAAAGTAAAACAACTTAAAGACTTTAAACAACATCCATTTATTACCTTACAGTCCTGTAGGTCAGAAGTCTGCATACAGCTTGACTGAGTCCTCTATTTATGGTCTCACAAAGTTAAGATTAAGGTGTCATCTGAGCTTCTTCCTCATCTGGACCTCAGGGTTCACTTCCAAGATCATGTGGTTGTAGCAGAGTTCAGTTTCCTGTGGCTATAAGACTGAGGTCCTGGTTTTTTTGCTAGCTAACAACTGGAGACCACTTTCAACATCTAGAGGCCACTTTCAGTTTCTTGCATCATGGCCCCTTCCATCTGAAAACCACCAATGGAGACTCTCTCTCAAATTGAATCATTTTCACATTTCAAATCTGTTTGACTTGCCTCTGATCTCTATATTTAAGACTCATATGATTAGGTCAGACCCACCCAGAAAACCTCCCTATTTTAAGGTCAACTGTTTGGGATTTTAATTACATCTGCAAAATCCCCTCATAGGAGTATTCTATCTGAATAACTAGGTGAAGGTATGTATGTACACCATGGGACATAAATCTTAAGGACCATCTTAGAGCTCTATCTACTACACTAATATATTTTGGGTTTCCTTTTAAGGAGGAAGTTTCAGGCCAGGGGTAGACCCACGCTGCAGCTACAGCAACCCAGATCCTTTAACTCACTGCACAGGGCTGGGGATCGAACCTAAGCCTCTGCAGCGACCCAAGCCACTACAGTCGGATTCTTAAGCCACTACACTATGGCGGGAATTCTAGGTTTTGTTTTAACGGAAATACCACACACACACACAAAAAAAGAAAGCTGTGGCAGTAGAGGTAAAGTCTACAATTTAAAATATGAATAACACAAACAGAAATGTAGAACAAAGAGGAAAGTCTGGGGTTTTGGTTCTAATTTTAGGTTTGGGCTTTTGTTTTATTTTGTTTTTTTTAATCAAGTCAAGTGTCAAATCTGGAACCTTAAATCAAAATGTTTTTTTAAGAAGGAAAAAAGTTTATTTTTTGAAAAAGAGAACCCAATTATACCTAATTTTAGAGTAGAGGTCAAGCTCCTTCGATGCTTTCTTAGAAAATAAAGAACGGAAGCCAAATAAATTTTCCCTAAAAATCCAAATCAAATATTAGTTTATGAAAGTTCTAATTATCTTGGATATTTTCTGGTTAGAAGCATGTCTTGTTAAATGTCTACACTATACAATATATTTTAAAAGAGAAAGAAGGAGCAAAATTGAACCACTTCCAGTCTCTTAAGAAAGATGTTCTTAAATTTTTCCCTGGATTAGTGATGTAAAAGTGAAGCATTGCCCTCTAGAGGAAAAAGAGCTTTCTAGAGCAGGCAACTGTTTCATGATAATGTAATGTTACTATATGAATAGTGTCCTACTAATTTCAGGTTTACCTTCTTCTATAGGGCACAGAAAAGAAACAGAAAATAGCTTTAGTATAGTGAGCACTAAAAGAATGTCTAATAAATTTAGGATTTTTCAGGAGTTTGGTAAACTCTTTAATTTGGAGTATACTAATTTTTAAACATTTAATGTATTTGCACTGTAATTGCACAATAAGTCTGTCCTAGAAAGTACAAAGTTTTTCATTTTCTTAAAATGTATGGATAAAACTTATAAGACTTTCTTCCCAGTTAGTAAAGCAACAGAACCATATGTATGTATAATACATATGATCTTAAATTATACAGAAAAGTTGGTAACAAAATTGACCATGTAATTTTGCTACCACATTCAAACTTAATATTTAGAGATTTTCAAAAGCAAGTAGGAGATAGAGGAAGAATTTTAAAATTTCAACAGCTATTTCAGCAATCCATATCAAGAATTTCCCTTTTACAGAGTTCCCCTCGTGGTGCAGTGGTTAACGAATCCGACTAGGAACCATGAGGTTGTAGGTTCGGTCCCTGCCCTTGCTCAGTGGGTTGATGATCCGGCGTTGCCGTGAGCTGTGGTGGCTCGGATCCCATGTTGCTGTGGCTCTGGCGTAGGCCGGTGGCTACAGCTCCGATTTGACCCCTAGCCTGGGAACCTCCATATGCCACGGGAGCGGCCCAAGAAATAGCAAAAAGACACACACACACACAAAAAAGAATTTCCCTTTTACCAGAAGGGTCTTCTGCCTGCTCATGCTGTCCCAAGAATCAACATCAGAAGCCAAAGCAGGTTGTTCAAACATCTGAGTCTCTCTCTTTGATATAATTAAATAGCTGTTTCCAAATTATTTTCCCCAGAACCACAACCAGGAAGATTTATGGGCAGTGTCTCATCCATGTTTTCACTAGAGCAGTTTTTTTCTTATCTTCCTGTTAGCGTTCTATATAAACTTAAATGGTTTCAGGCTTTAAAAAGGAAGAAAGGAAGGAAAAAAAGGAAGAAAAAAATGAAGGGAAGGAAAGAAGGAAGGGAGGGAGGTAGAGAAGAAGGAAAGGGGAAAAGAAATATAAGCTTAAAAACTGTTGGTCTCCTTAAATTCTCTTCTTAGATTACATAACTATTTCCCCTGTTTTTCTGTCTCCAAGGATGGCAGCAGCAAAGAGCTGATTGCTTTAGGCTAGTTCCTAAAGTGACAGGTCACACCAAGTACAAACCCAAGCCTAAAGCAAAGGGATGGAAACAGAGTAGAACACTGTATGTCCTTAGCATAAATTCTTCACTGCAGAAGACTCTTGTACAGATACAAAGAAGAACAACGGTGGTGTCGCTGAAAAACAAAAAAAAAAGTACAATCTAAAAGCCAAGAATTACGTTTTCCTTGGCAGACTTTCTGAGTACTTCAAGCCCAGAAGCAACCTCTCAGACAGCTCCAAGAGATTGCTGCAAGGAGGTAAGGAAGAGACTAGGATATACAGGTGTTCTTGAAACAAAGACCAGGTAGTTGGAACATCAGAAGATTATTATTAACTACAGAAACCAGATATCTCAAGTTGATAAATTTAGCATTTTTCTATGTATGGGAAGATGTGAGAGTCTGGGCTCACTGAAATCATTCCCTTGATATGCACCTTAGCTATCTAGGGGTAGTATCCTGTTATTTCCCATCCTGAGTTCCCTCAGGGCCTACTGTTTGGGTGGCTATAGTGACTTGATGGTTATAACATCCCTTGTTTAGTGACATGGCAGACAACATTTCTCATTCACGGAAGTCTAAATACACCATATGATGCGAGTGTGACATGAATTTTTCATGTGACATGGCATTTTTCTTCCTGCACCTACACCCACCAGCCATCTCACACTGACTTTCATAATTAGACATATCCCTCTTCCTTCTCTCTTTCTCTAAAGTGACAGAGCATATTTATATATTATAAATGTATTAGGTATTTACAGATCTACAAATATGTCACAAAATAGCAGAATAAGAGGTTTTAATGAACTATTAGGGGAGATTACCAACAGAAGTTTCCACTTTGCCTCTGTTGATTTTCTATGAGCAAAGGATTAAGCTATTTTTTAGCATAGGATCTGGAAATCATAGTCTTTTTTGCATCAAGAGATTCAACCACACTATAAAATACTCAGTCACCTGGTTTGAATTCTTTGAGCAGAACCTGAGGCATTTTAGCACATAAACTAATCATACTTATGGAATCATGGAATCCAAATTGGCTAGGCTTATGACAAAATCCTGGCTTGTTTTCATCCTCTCACCACCAGTTATCATATTTGGCAGCACCACCTAAATGAAATGAAAGTAAAATGTTCTTGTAAAAGTCTTAGAACATCCCTCTACTTTCTCCTGACATTTGCAGAGGTTGCTTACAACTCAAAACTTGCAATCAGTAAGCACTTCAGAAGCCCTTCTATTCCCTTGCCCATCCAATTGAGCCAAATTCCATCACTGCTGTTCCTCCAGCCTCTCCTATCCTCTCTTCCAAACCCACCTGGTAAGCCCTAAATCCCATCTTTCCCTCAATTCAGTCACCTCATCTTTGACTGCTGCCAAATAATATGTCTTGACATAAGGTTTAAAGATAAGTCTCTCACTTAAATATAACTAAGCAGAAATGCAATTAGAATATACACGGTATTAGAGAAAAATAAGATTTTACACCAAAAATTTCTACAAAAAAATATTTCAGAGCAGAGATACTTAAAATTAGTCAATGATTAGTGTCACAACCCAGCTCTCAATCCAAATTCTATCCATGATTTCTTTCCACGCAAGCTTGGAAGATGTAATACTATTATATTAACTACCTTCAATAAATCATTTCAAAATGTAATCATGCCCTTTAAAGGTCTCCCTAAATATGATCAAATCCTTTATGTGTGACTGACTGCATGACAGGTTAAACAGTGCACACAATTGATACTGGTATTCCAAAAATACTCAAAGCATCAAGGAAAGAAAGGATGCTTGGTACTATCCCCTTATAAGAACCAAAGGTTGCCAAATTGTCTGTAATTCTTGCACCATTATAATAATAATTCACACTTATCATGTACTTACTATGTGTCACACATTATAAAAGCAGTTTTTTATTTAAAAAAATTAACCAAAATTAAGAATATGATTATTACTGGCATTTTACAAGAGAAGAAGAGAGGCACAGACAGGTTAATGATCGCTCTAAATTCAGCAGTGGCAGAGCTAGGATTTAAACCCAGCAAGTCAGGCTGTGGACCCGAAATATCTTGAAAAGTCTCCAAAAAAATTGAGTGATAAAACATGTGCTTAGATCGTAAAGATACTGAGGAAATTTCCCCATTTTAGCAAGCTATCCTAAAAATTGTATACCACCTCAAAAATGTTTAGAATGACAATAGATTCTTTATTTAAATGAAAAGAGACATGGGTTACATGCAATGATTAGAAATTCTCTAACAACATAAGAAAAGGAATGTTTGAAAGTCACAGACTGAATATTCTTAATATAAGTTTCAAAATAGAGAATGCATTCTTATGCTTGGAACTTGAAGAACTCTATCTTTTCGAAATGAATCTAGTTCTTCTGCATTTTGTAAAAATCTTTTATGCTCCTAAAATTAAGTTTCTTCATTCCTAAAAGTTTTACAAGAATTCAAACTAAAAAAGCAAAATAGGGAGCAAAAGAAGGTAAAGGAACTTATTTGGAATAAAAACACAAATTAATTATCAAAATTAAAATCTTAGTTTGGAAAAACAAACAACATACCTGTATTAGGAAAAATAGTACACAAACCTGAAGCTGCAACATGAAATAACTCATTTTTTTCTTAAAAAAATGTGTTTCATGGCGGTATCAAGGAGAATGATCTAAAAGTAGCACATCTGGCACTACATTAGATGATTAAAATCCACATAAATTAAACTAAAAATAAATAAAAAGGACAGAGAAAAGAGAGCAGAGTAGTAGGACATGAAGCTCACATACTCCCACAAATACAATGAAAATACATATTCATGTGGAATGACTTGCACAGAAAATCTGTTGAATGTAGGCAAAAGACCTCAGGATTCTGACAGAGCAGGAAAATCTTCACAAAACCAGGGAGGACAAAAGAAAAAAAGAGAGAAAAAACGAGAAAGGAAGCAGGACAGGACCTGCAACCCCAGGAAGGAGCTGGAAAGAAGAAAAGCTCCTACACCCTGGGAAGTGCCCCCACCAGCAAAGAAATCAACCAGGACAGAAGAGGAACTTTGTGCAGTCCTGGAGGAGAACACAGTGATCAGTTTGTAGGAATTAAGACGGAGAAGTTCCTCTTATAGCTCAGTGGAAACAAACCTGACCAGTATCCCTGAAGATTCAGGTTCGATTCCTGGCACTACTCAGTGGGTTAAGGATCTGGCACTGCCACAAGCTGTGGTGTAGGTCATAGAATGCAGCTCAGATATGGCGTTGGCTGTGGCAGAGGCCTCAGCTGCATCTCCAATTTGACTCCCAGCCTGGGAACTTCCATATGCTGCATCTGCAGCCCTAAAAAAAAAAAAAAAAAAAAAAAAAAAGGAAACACTCCTGCACAAATGGTCTGAAGCTCCCTATTGTCTGCTGGCTGGTACAGGCAGGAGTTGGGAAATGAAACTAAGGCTCTAGAGATCAGACTCAAGAGGGAGCTAGTACTGGCTGTATGGGAGGAAACTGGGGTAGGCTGTGCAGAAGCAGCTTGGGGGGACTAGAGTCTTGGGCAAGCACATTTCAAGGTGTAAGCTGGGTAAGCCTGGACAGGTTTGGAGGCCAGGTGCCACGGTTTGAAGATACAGGTGGGAAGGAGTGGGATCCACCACTACAGCCTTGTTCCTTGCATGCACTCAGGCAGCAAGATACCACCTGCTCCAGCTCCAGGAGCCCTAGCCTGAGCAGCTGCTGCCTAGCAGTAGCCTGGAAGCAGCCCCTGACCCTGGGGCCAAAGAGAGCAAGCCCAAGAGTGGCTCAGCAAAAGGAATGACCCCAGAAAATGCCCACCCCTGACATGAGGCTACAAAGAGCACTGCCTAGCAACAGCAACACTTTGAGCTAAAGAGAACTCCAGTGACCCAGAGAGTGACCACGGAATGGTGCCTGACCCTGCAGCTACAGAGAGTGCTCCTGCAAGCCACTCAGCAAAGGGAGGGACTGAAGGAACAGCAAGTATACCCACAACTACAGAGAACAGTCCAGAGAGCATCCCCAGAAAAAGAAGACCCACAGAAGCAGCTGCTGAAGTCACCAGCTATAGGAAAGGGTCCTGAGAGCTGCCTGGTAGTGGGAGGAATTGCAAGAGCTCCTATTTCCCGCCCCTCCCCCCCCCCCCGCCCTGCTACTCTGCTACAAGAGCAGTCCCTTGAACTGTGAAGCAGTGCCACATCCCTCACAGACCCATCCCCATTAACCACTCAACTCCAGGAGAGACAGCATGATATTGCTGCTCCCATCATGTGCTCTGGGTACATGAGAGCCACCACCACCTCTGAAAACTAAAGGACTGGGCACCAGCTGCTGCATCTAAATACCTACCATCAAGGAAACCACAAACAGAAAGTTAGATAATATTAGATGACAAAGAAATAGCTTTCAGACAAAGGAAGAAGATAAAAAAACACAAAAACAACTAAATGAAGACAAGGTAGGCAATCTACCTGAAAAAGAATTCAGAGTGATGATAGTAAAGATGACCCAAGATCTCAGAAAAAGAATAGAGTCAATATCGAGAAGTTATTAGCAATTATTAGAAGTTATTAACAAAGAGCTAGAATATTTAAAGAACAAGCAACCTAAGATGAACAGCACAATATTTGAAATGAAAAATACACTAGAAGGAAACAATAGCAGGATAACAGAGGCAGAAGAATGAATACATGAGATGGAAGACAGAGTGGTGGAAATCACAGCCACAGAAAAAAGTGAATAAAAAAGAATGAAAAGACCTGAAGATAGTGTAAGATACACCTGAGACAACATTCTCATCCCAGTGGGACCAGAGGGAGAAGAGAGAGAAAGAAAGGGCCCGAGAAAATTTTTGAACCAATTGTAACTGAAAAGTTCCCTAATATGGGAAAGGAAACACTCATTAACTTTGAAGAATCACAGAGAATCCCATACAGGAAAAACCAAAGGGGAACACAGTGACGCACATACTAATCAAACTGACAAAAATTAAATGCAAAGAAAAAGTATTAAAACTCACAAGGGGAAAGCAACGGATAACAAACAAGGAAACCTCCATAAGGATGATACTTGATTTTTTTAGCAGAAACTCTGCAAGCTAGAAGGGAGTGGCAAGAACTATTTAAAGTGATGAAGGTGAGGAAACCAGAACCAAGAATACTTTACCCAGCAAGGCTTTCATTCAGATTTTATGGGAGATCAAAAGTTTTTCATATAAGCAAAAGCTAAGAGAATTCAGCACCCCCAAACCAGATCTACAACTACTAAAGTAACTTCTCTAGGCAGAAAAGGCCACAGTTAGAAACAAGAAAATAGAAATGAGAAAGCACGCTGGTAAAGGCAAACATAAGTAGGAAATCACCCACTGACAAATATGATATTAAAACTAGCAAGCATGAGAAGAAAAGAGGATAAATGCAGAACACTGAAAATGCATTTGCAATTAAGAGATCAGCAACTACAAACAATTCTGTACATATAAAGACTGCTATATAAAAATCTAATGGGAATCTCAAACCAAAAACCTACAAAAGACACACACATATAAAAGCAAAAAAAATACAGCACCAATGATAGTCAGAAAATCACAAGAGGAGTTCCCGTCGTGGCACAGTGGTTAACGAATCCGACTAGGAACCATGAGGTTGCGGGTTCGGTCCCTGCCCTTGCTCAGTGGGTTGACGATCCGGCGTTGCCGTGAGCTGTGGTGTAGGTTGCAGATGCGGCTCGGATCCCGCGTTGCTGTGGCTCTGGCGTAGGCCAGTGGCTACAGCTCCGATTCAACCCCTAGCCTGGGAACCTCCATATGCCGCGGGAGCGGCCCAAGAAATAGCAACAACAACAACAAAAAAGACGAAAGACAAATAAAAAAAAAAAGAAAAAAATCACAAGAGAATACAACAAAGAGGAAGGGAAGGAAAAAAACCTAAAAGAGCAAATCCAAAACAATTAAGAAAATGGCAATAATCTCATACATATACATAATTACACTGAATATAAATGGATGAGATGCTCCAACCAATAGACATCAACTGGCTGAATGGATTCAAAGACAAGACCCATATATATGCTGTTTACAAGAGACACACTTCAGAGCTAATGACACATAAGAGTCTGAAAGTGAGAGGATGGAAGAAGGTATTACATGCAAAGGGAAATAAAAGTAAAGCTGGAATAGCAATATTCGTATCAGAAAAATGGACTTTAAAATAAAGAAGGGGACTTCCCATTGTGGTGCAGCAGAAATAAACCCAACCAGGAACCATGAGGTTCTGGGTTCAATCCCTGGCCTCGCTCAGTGGGTTAAGGATCTGGCGTTGCTGTGAGCTGTGGTATAGGTCACAGACACAGCTCAGACCTGACACTGCTGGGGTTGTGGTGTAGACCAGCAGCTATAGCTCCGATTAGACCCTTACCCTGGAACCCTCCATATGCCGTGGGTGCAGCCCTAAAAAGCAAAAAATAAATAAAGAAAGAAAAATAAAAATAAAATAAAATACAGTAAAGAAGGTCACAAGAGACAAAGAAGGACACTACACAATGCACAATGGATCAATCCAAGAATAAGATACAACAATTTTAAATATATATGCATCCAACATATGAGCACCACAATATATAAAGCAACTGCTAAAAGCCATAAAAGGATAAATCTACAGCAACACGATAATACTGGGTGACTTTAACACCCCACTTACATCAATAGATGGATCATTCAGACAGGAAATCAACAATGAAACACAGGCCTTCAATAACACTCTAGACCAGATAGACATAACTGATATTTATAGAACATTCCATCCCAATGCAATAGAATATCCAGTCTTCCCAAGTGCACATGGAAAATTCTCCAAGACAGATCACATCTTGGATCACAGATCAACCCACGGCAAATTTTTAAAATTTAAATCATACTGGAGTTCCCACTGTAGCTCAGCAGTTTATAAACCCAACTAGTATCTATGAGGACACAGGTTCAATCCCTAGCCTTGATCAGTGGGCTAAGGATCAGGTGTTGCCATGAGCTGTGGTATAGGTTGGCAGCTGCAGCTCTGATTTGACTTCTAGCCTGGGAACGTCCATATGCTGCAGATGTGGCCCTAGAAAGACAAAAAAATTAAATAAATAAATAAATAAATCATACCAACCATTTTCTCTGACCACAACACTATGAAGCTAGAAATCAGCTAGAAGAAAAAACAGCAAAAAAACACAAATTCATGGAAGCTAAACAGTATGATACTTAAGAACCAATGGATAACTGAAGCAATCAAATAGAAAATTAAAAGATATTTAGAGACAAACAAAAGATACAACAACCCAAAACCTATGGAAATAGCAAAAGCAGTTCTGAGAGAAAAGTTTATAGCAACAAAATTCTTACCTCAGGAAATAATAAAAATCTCAAATAAGCAACCTAAACTTAGATCCAAAGTAATTAAAGATGGAACAGCAAAGCCAAAAATTAGAAGAAGGAAAAAAATCATGAAGATCAAAGCAGAAGTAAAAGAAACTGAGATTTAAAAAAAAAAAAAAATAGAGAAGATCACCAAAACCAAAAATTGGTTCTTTGAAAAGATCTACAAAATTGATAAACCTTTAGCCAGACTCATCAAGGAAAAAAAAAGGGGAGAGGGCTCAAATCAATAAAATTAGAAATAAAAAGGAGAAGTTACAAGTTACACTACAGATAACAAGGATTTTAAGAGACTACTACCAGTAACTATATGCCAATAAAATAGAAAACCTAGAGGAAACAGGTTCTTATAAAGGTACAACTTTTCCATTCTTTGAGGCTACCATTATCCTGATACTAAAACCATACAAAGATACCACAAAAGAAAATTAGGGGCGAGTGTCACTGATGAACATAGATGCAAAAATCTTCAAAAAATATTCTCAAATCAAATACAACTCTATATTGAAAGGATCATACACCATGATCAAGTGAGATTTATCCCAGGGATGCAAGGATACTTTAATATCCGCAAGTCAATCAGTGTGATACACAACATCAACAAACTGAAGAATAAAAACAATATGATCATGTCATGAGAAGCAGAAAAAGCTTTTGACAAAATTCAACACCCATTTCTGATAAAAACTCTCCAGAAAGTATGCAGAGTGGGAACCTACCTCAACATAACAAAAGCCACAAATGACAAACCCATAGCTAACATCATTGTCAATGGTGAAAAAACTGAAAGCATTTCCACTAAGATCAGGAACAAGACAAGGATGTTCACATTCACCATTTTCAACCTAGTTTTTGAAGTCCTAGCCCTGGTAATCAGAGAAGAAAAATAAATAAAAGGAATCCAAATTGGAAAAGACGATATGGTCAGTTTGCAGATGACATGATACTATACATAGGAAACCCTAAAAAAACCACCAGAAAACTGTTAGAGCTCATGAATGAATTGGTACAGTGGCAGGATACAAAATTATAATTGCATTTCTATATACTAACAATGAAAGATAAGAAAGAGATATTAGGGAAACAATCCCATAAAATAGCTAGGAATAAACTTACCTAAGGAGACAAAAGACCTGTATTCTGAAAACTATAAGATGTTGATAAAAGAAATCAAAAATTACACAAAGAGATGGAAAAACATACTGTGCACTTGTATTGGAAGAATCAATATTGGAAAAATGAGTGTACTACTCAAGGAAAGCTACAGATTCAATGCAATCCCTATCAAATGACAGATGACATACTTCGGAAGTAACACAAAATATTTTAACATTTGTATGGAATCACAAAGACTCAAAATAGCCAAAGCAATATTGAAAAAGGCAAATGGAACTGAAGAAATGAGGCTTCCTGTCTTCTGACTATACTACAAAGCTACAGTGTTCAAAACAGTATGGAACTGCACCCCCCCCCAAAAAAAAAACAGAAATATAGATCAATGGAACAGGATAGAAAACGCAAAAATAAACCCAAGCACCTATGACCAACTAATCTATGACAAAGGAAGCAAGAACATACAAGGGAGGAAAGACAGTCTCTTCAGTAAGTAGTGCTGGGAAAAATGGACAGCTGCCTGTAAAAGAATGAAATTAGGGAGTCATGGCTCAGCAAGTTAAGAACCCGACTGGTATCCATGAGGATGTGGGTTTGGTCCCTGGCCTCACTCAGTATGTCAAGGATCCAGCATTGCTGTGAGCTGTGGCACAGGTCACAGATGAAGTTTGGATCCTGTGTTGCTGTGGCTGGGCTGTGGTACAGTCTGGTGGCTGCAGCTCTGATTTGACCCCTAGCCTGGGAACTTTCATATGCTGCAAGTGTGGCCCTAAAAAAGACCAAAAAAAATAGAAGGAAAGAAATCAGAACACTCCTGAACACCATACACAAAAATAAACTCAAAATGAATTAAAGACCTAAATATAAGATCAGATACTATAAAACTCTTAGAGGAAAACAGGCCGAACACTCTCTGACATCAACTACAGCAACATCTTCTCAGAGATGCACCTCCTAGAGTAATGAAAATAAAATAAAAGAATAAATAAAAGGGACCTAATTAAATTTAAAAGTTTTTTTCACAGCAAAGGAAACCCTAAATGAAACAAAAAAACAGCCCACAGAGTGGGAGAAAAATATTTGCAAATGAAGCAACTAACAAGGGATTAATCTCCAAAATTTATAAACACGTTTTACCACTCAATACCAAAACAACAAACAACCCCATCAAAAAATGGGCAGAAGATATAAACAGCCAATTCTCTAAAGAAGACATACAGATGGCCAAAAAACACACGAAAAGATGTTCAACATCACTCATTATTAGAGAAATGCAAATCAAAACCACTATGAGGTACCACCTTCTACCAGCCAGAATGGCCGTGATCAAAAAGTCTACAAACAATAAATGCTTGAGAGGGTGTGGAGAAAAGGGAACCCCTTACACCGTTGGCAGTGTTATAAATTGGTGCAACCGCTACGGAAAACAGTATAGATATTCCTCAGAAAACTGAAAATGGAATTAACATTTGATCCAGTAATCTCAGTCCTGGGCATCTACCCAGAGAAAACCAGGACTCAAAAAGCTACACGTACCCCAATGCTCATTGCAGCACTATATACAATAGCCAAGACATGGAAGCAACCTAAATGCCCATTGACAGAGGAGTGGCTAAAGAAGATGTGGTACATATATTCAATGGAATATTACTCAGCCATAAAAAGGAATGGAATAATGGCATTTGCAGCAACATGAATGGACATAGAAATTATCACGCTAAGTGAAGTCAGTAAGACAGAAATGTCACATGCTATCACTTGTATGTGGAATCTAAAAAAAGATACGATGAATTTCTTTGCAGAACAGAAACTGACTCACAGACTTTGAATAACTTACAGTTACCAAAGGAGACAATTCGGAGGGAGTGGGAGGGATGGGATGGCAGGTTAGGATGGAAATGCTATAAAATTGGGTTGTGATGATGGCTGTACAACTATACATATAATAAAACTCACTGAGCTAAAAAAAGGCCTACTGAACCACAGCTCTCTATAATTACTACAGAGAAGGTACAAAACGTATACTGTGCTACATTCAATAATGGTTACCAGGGAAAATATAAGAAATTACGTCTAGTATTAATTTTTCTGTAAGCATCAATTTCCTGTCATATCTTTTAGTTATATGACGAGCCTAAAGTCAAGTTTATCAACTGTAGTCTCTACACAGAATAAAATATTACATGCAAATTTGTTTACAGGTCTTGAATATGTTGTACTCATCAATATAATTTTAATGTATGTTGCTTATATTATTTCCTTTTACCATGTATCACTGGTATTCAGGAACTACTGCTACCAATCTTACCTCCAAATAACTCACCTCCCCATTTTAATTTTACATGGAAAAGATGAATAAATCTATTTAAGGCAGAAAATAAAAAATTTAAGTATTGTCAAAAACGTCATTTCTAATTTTCAGTTTTAATGGGAGACTAAAATAACCTATCTATGCCCAGATGTCTATCAAAGACACACTTCTCATTCCCTTCATTATGTACCCAACAAAAAGATGTAAAAAAAATCAAAAAAGGTAAAACAACCCTGAGATAATTGCCACTTGATTAAAGCTCAGGTGATACATTATTGTTGTGTAAAAGTTAAATCTGTGATTTAACTGTTGACCTTCAAAGTGGTAATAATCACTGGAATAGTTTTATGTTAGGAGGGAAAATATTTGGTCACTAACAGCCAATTAAAGTTTCTCTCAATATTTAAAAATGTTCTTATCAACAAGAACAATTAAGTACAAGTTTTGACTTAGAAATTAAAGGAATATGAAACAAATAGTTCAAGAAAAACAAAAAATGAAAAAGACAACTTATAGAATGGGAGAAAATAGTTTCAAATGGTGCAACAGACAAGGGCTTAATCTCTAGAATATACAAGCAACTTATACAACTCAATAGCAAAAAAGCCAACAACCCAATTGGAAAATGGGCAAAAGACCTGAACAGACATTTTTCCAAGGAAAATGTACAGATGGTCAACAAGCACATGAAAAAATGCTCAACATCCCTGACTATGAGAGAAATGCAAATCAAAACTACCATAAGATACTATCTCACACCAGTCAGAATGGCCATCATTAATAAGTCCACAAATAACAACTGCTGGAAGGGGTGTGGAAAAAAAGGAACCCTCCTGCACTGTTGGTGGGAATGTAAGCTGGTACAGCCACTATGGAGAACAGTATGGAGGTACCTTAGAAATCTATACACAGAACTCCTATATGACCCAGCAATCTCCCCACTCTTGGGCATATATCCAGACAAAACTTTTCATAAAAAAGACATGTGCACCCTCATGTTCATTGCATCACTATTCACAACAGCCAAGACATGGAAACAACCCAAATGTCCATCAACAGACGGTTGGATTAAGAAGATGTGGTATATATACACTATGGAATACTATTTAGCCATAAAAAAGAATGACATAATGCCATTTGCAGCAACATGGATGGAACTAGAGACTCTCATACTGAGTGAAATAAGTCAGAAAGAGAAAGACAAATACCATATCACTTATAACTGGAATCTAATATACAGCAAAAATGAATGTTTCCACAGAAAAGAAAATCATGGATTTGGAGAATAGACTTGTGGTTGCCAAGGGGGCGGGGGAGGGAGTGGCATGGATTGGGAGATTGGGGTTAATAGATGTAAACTATTGCCTTTGGAATGGATTAGCAATGGGATCCTGCTGTGTAGCACTGGGAACTATGTCTGGTCACTTATGATGGAACATGATAATGTGAGAAAAAAGAATGTGTACATGTATGTGTAACTGCGTCACCATGCTGTATAGTAGGAAAAAAACTGTATTGGCAAAATAACAATTTTTAAAAAACTTTATTTGAAACCAAAACATTTTATTTAATTATACAGGAAATAAAGTCAGGATTATTCAGTTTAATTTCAAGAAAAAGGTAATGCTTAGATATAGTTTTGTGCATGGTATTCCTCATTACTTTTCCATTTCTACATATTTATTGCACACTTAGTACTTAACTTTTTAGTTATACTAAGCAAAAAAATGACTGTAGCATTCATTTATTTACTGTGTGGTTAATGTAATAAATAAAATGTGCTGTGTGTGCACAAAACCAGTTCAAATATTTAATCAGGAGTTGTCAAAACTAAAGTTACTTTTCTCAAAAACTGTACAAGTTGTGTAGGACTGTTTTTTAAAAATCGAAGTTTTGTGTTCATTACTAATGTAATTTTAGATTACAAGCCTCTAAAGCATCTGACAACCAGAGCCAAGTTTCACAACTCACATTTATCAGTACACAAAAATTGACATTATGGTGTCTATCTCATTTGACATGAGAAATTCTGCTATTTCTAACTTCCAAAGTAGCATGATAGGCTTGTAAAATCTGTCCAGAAATTTCTGCCGTTATCATGTAAAAAATCAAATGAGAGTCACACTTTGCTGCCAGATCAACAGAATAACTTAAGTTTCTTGGTAAAGAGCATAGATATTTTCCCAGAAAAACTCAAAATAAAAAAATAGACCATTCACATTATCTATAACATTATCTACCTTTTTCCAATTACTATAAATCAATATATACAAGAAGTACTCTATGTGATCTCAAAGTTGTTTTCCAGTCTAAACATATCTTCATAAAATTCTGTGATCCTGCAGTTTTTCTGTAACATTAAGTTCATGATTTCTTAGAATACATGAATTAATTATTTACATATTTAGTAGGGTAAATATTCTTTGCAACTTTGCAAAGTACTAGGAATTAATGGACTTTAGAAAAAAAAAACATAAAATAGAAAATTAGCAAAGGGAGTACTCCTTGTTAAAAATGCAACACAAGAACAAAGTATTTACCAGGAAATCACTCTAGTATCACTGCTGCATTCCTCCTTATTTCTTTCTTCACATAATATACACAGGCAACAAAGCAATCACAACCAATATTTCTATTCCACTAATATTATTCTTACTCATGCTCATATATGCATATATGTACATGCAATATAGGGACAATAACTCTATTTTTAAGTGGATGATCACAAAGATCTCAAGAAAGTAGCCAAAGCCACAAATTTGTCCCCATATGTTCCTCAATAATATCACATGCCAGAACAGCTTCGCAGTGCCCAGTTTCTTAAAGTAGAACAGTTATTTTAAAAGAAGTGTTCTATAATTTTAGGAGAGAATATCAGTAACTGAATGCAATTAGGATAAAATAAGTCAATAGAAAATTAGAACCCAATGACTTTCAATGATGACTGGTGATATTTAATGTTTGAAATACAATGAACACATCAAATACTTTATGACATGTTATACTTTTGTTTATCATTTGCTCCTATTTGTTTATCATGACCAGTCTATGAGAGGTCAAAGTTTAATACTGTTTACAACTAAGGTCACCAAAGATCCCCAAATTTAAGCAACTTGCTTAAGGTCACACAACTAGGAAATTAGAGCAGAGATATAGAAGACAAACTTGTTAACAGTGCTTTCAGGACTTTATTTAAGCTTTCAGGACCTGTATTTCTATCACAGGTGAATCGAGATATTATACGATTTAATTTCATAATGTATTTATCGCTAAACAAATTCTCAATAAAGCACCCATTATGTGGTTACACCATGCTTAAGACCATGGTTAAACCTCTACTGTTTCCTTAAAAGGAAGCACATCTAACAAGTTCACCTAAAATTCCTGAAATTCCACTTGTATTACTTCCAACATGTCAATTTTTTAAACAACCTTACTCGGTAACTTGTTTTCTGTTCTTATCCTGTCTGAACTATCAGCAGTATGTGATGTTTAATTTCTCTATTTCTTAAAACTATCCTCTTGACTTCCGAGACAATTCTCTTCCCGCAGATTTATTCCTCGTGTTTCTTTCATTTCCACTTCCCACCTTAAATGTTCATGTCACCCATACAAGATGAAGATATTTATAAGAAACTTAACTGAGTCCCAGAATAAAACTTAAGACTATTTTAGATTCAGAAATATACAGAGTCCAACAAATTAAAATTACAATGTCTGGCAGCTAATGAAAAATTACCAGGCAGGCAAAGAAGCATTAAGAGCACAAGCCATAAAGCAGAGAAAAATTCTTTACCAAAGACAACCCCAAAATTACACAGATGATAAAATGAAGAGACAAAGACATTAAAACAGGTACCATCCACTATATTCCATTCTTCTTCCAAAGAAACTAGAAGAAAATTGAGCATGTTATGTTTAAGCGTAAAAGACATATCAAACACAATACAAAGTTTTCTAGATGTGAAAACTACAAATGTCTGAAATGAAAAGTACACTGAATGTGGAGTTCCCATTGTGGCGCAGCAGAAATGAATCCAACTAGGAACCATGATGTTGTGGGTTCAGTCTCTGGCCTCACTCAGTGGGTTAATGATTCGGTGTTGCCATGAGCTGTGGTATAGGTCACAGACGCAGCTCAGATCTGACATTACTGTTGCTGTGGCATTGGCTGGCAGCTACAGCTCCAATTAGACCCTAGCCTGGGAACCTCCATGTGCCATGGGTGCAGCCCTAAAAAGACAAAAAAAAACAAAAAACAAAAAACAGTACACTAAATAGGACTAATAGCTGATTAGAAACTGCAGAAGAAAACAGCAAAGTAAATTTCTGAAGACACAGCAATAGAAACTACCTAAAATGAAACAGAAAGAGAAAAAAAGACTAAAAAAAAAAAAAAAGAACAGAGTATCAGTAAGCTGTGAGGCAACTTCAAATAACCCAATTATGTGTGAAATTAATGACACTAAGGAGAAAAGAGGACAGAAAAAATATTTGAAGAAATAAAGACTAACATTTTTCCAAAATTAATAAAAAATATAAACTCAGCCCTAAGAGGCTCAACAAACCCCAAGCAGAGGAAACATGAAAAAACTACACGAGTACATCATGATCAATTTACTTGAAACTGATGACAAAGAAAAAAAATCTTTATAGCAGCCAGAAGCACAAATTTTTAAAAATAATAATAAAAAAATCCATTCCTGTGATGTTTCCATTAAAACCAATATAGATTTCTCTTTTTGTAGTTTTTCCAATTACAACCAATATTTTATGTTGAAGCTAGAATTTTATATAATACATATAATATGCATATATAATATCATTATAAGTTGTATAAGTTATATGTATATATACATAAAACTCAGACGTAGTGCTGGGAGTATGGTGAGGCAAAAGGAGAGAAGTTATAAAATTATAAAATTAAAGGAGGCACTTTCATGACCCTGATAGGGACTACCTCTTAAACTCAAAGGAAATCAAAGCAAAGGAAATCATAGAAAAAAAAACAAAAAGACAACTTACAGAATGGGAGAAAATAGTTTTGAATGATGTAACTGACAAGGGCTTCATCTTTAAAATATACAAACAACTTATACAACTCAACAGCAAAAAAGCCAACAACCCAACTGAAAAATGAGCAAAAGATCTGATAGACTTTCCTCCAAAGAAGATATACAGATGGCCAACAAGCACATGAAAAAAGGTTTAACAGCACTGATTATCAGAAAAATGCAAATCAAAACTACAATGAGGTACAACCTCACACCAGTCAGAACAGCTATCATTAATAAGTCTACATTTGTCATTTACAAATGCTGGAGGGGGTGTGGAGAAAACAGTACCCTCCTTCACTCTTGGTGAGAATGTAAATTGGTACAACCACTATGGAAAACAGTATGGAGGTTCCTCAGAAAACTTAATACAGAACTACCATATGATCCAGCAATCCCACTCTTGGACATACATCCAGACAAAAAAAACTTTTATTCAGAAAAATACATGCACCCCTGTGTTCACTGCAGTGCTATTCACAATAGCCAAGACATGGTACCAACCTCAATGTCCAATGACAGATGAATGGATGAAGATGAATGGATTCCATACATACACACACACACACAATGGAATACTACTCAGCCATAAAAAAGAACAAAATAATGCCATTTGCAGCAACATGGATAGAACTAGACTCTCATACTGAGTGAAGTAAGTCAGAAAGAGAAAGACAGATACCATATTATATCACATATCTGGAATCTAATATAGGGCACAAATCAACCTTTCCACAGAAAAGAAAATAATGGACATTGAGAACAGACTTGTGGTTGCCAAGTGGAAGGGGAGGGAGTGGGATGGACTGGGAATTTGGGGTTAATAGATGCCAACTATTGCCTTTGGAATGGATAAGCAATGAGATCCTGCTTGTAGCACTAGGAACTATATCTAGTCACTTATGATGGAGCATGAAAATGTGAGAAAAAGGTATGTATATGTGTGACAGAACAGTGTAAGCCAGCTATAACGGAAAAAAATAAAAATAAAAAATAAAATAAAAATGAAAATAAAAACTAAAAATCATTAAATAAAAAAAAATACAATAAAGGCCAAATAAAATATATCTGTAGGCCTGACTCAGCACACCAACTGGCTACTTGAAATCTCCACCATGTAGTTCTCTCTGACCCCTGCACAAGAAATTTGGGAACTCAGGATCTAAGCATTTAGATTAATACAACCTCCCAAAACCACCGAGATGTTTAATTTTATTTTCTCTTAACTTTTGACTTTCCCAGGCTGGAGAACCTTGATGCACATGCAAAGGAACATTTCATGGCCCCTTATATATGTTTCCCCTATTATTTCATGTGTTTTTTTTTGTCTTTTTTTTTTTGCTATTTCTTTGGGCCGCTCCCGCGGAATATGGAGATTCCCAGGCTAGGGGTCGAATTGGGGCTGTAGCCACCGGCCTACACCAGAGCCACAGCAATGCAGGATCCGAGCCGCGTCTGCAACCTACACCACAGCTCAGGGCAACACCGGATCGTCAACCCACTGAGCAAGGGCAGGGACCGAACCCGCAACCTCATGGTTCCTAGTCGGATTCGTTAACCACTGTGCCACAACGGGAACTCCCTTCATGTGTTTCTTAAACTAGAAGTGTTTCCAATCTTATACTAAAAGAGCAAAGATATAAACACTATATTAGAACATCCAAACAGAATTTGTACTTGGATGATATCAAAGTCCAAATGCTCAAAATATTCCAGTTTTAAGATTATCTACATTCTATTAATGATATTACTTTAAAACCTTTTATAAACAATGATCTTGAAAGCACACTAAGGATTATGATTATGCAAACACAACAAGAGAAAAGTGACCAGAATTTCATCAATTATTCAAGAGCTAATGATGAACACCTTAGTTTTCTTTCTGCTACTTATCTTTCATGCATGAGAAAAATAAACACATGGGATATCTACAAAATGAAGAAATACCAAGTTATTCTAAACTTAAGGATATTATTTAGTATATTGCAACTTGGGATGCTACACTGGAATGAAAAATCAAGAATTTTTATTAATCCTTGCATTTCATTCATTAACATAATCCCTATTACTCAGAATTCATTTACATACAGGACTTGGTCTCAATCCAGTAAGAATGAAAATATTAATCTTAAAAAGTTTAATGAGGGAGTTCCTGTTGTGGCACAGCAGAAATGAGTATGACTAGTATCCATGAGGATGTGGGTTCTATCCCAGGCCTCGCTCAGTGTGTCAGGGAACCAGGATTGCCGTGAGCTGTGGTATAGTTTGCAGATGCAGCTCAGATCCGTGGCTAGGGCATAGGCTGGCAGCTGTAGCTCCAATTCGACCCCTAGCCTGGAAACTTCCATATGCTGCGGGTGCAGCCCTAAAAAGACCAAAAAAAAAAAAAAAGGTTTAATGAAGGTAAATTAAATGAGATAAAAACTAAATGTATTAAAATCAAATGTTAATGAATTTACCACAAATAATTTGAACAGACCATTTTGCAAATGACCTAAAAATGATAAGTGTGTACTTGCTATGCTCAATCTGGTATTTTAGAATTAAAATATTTTCAGAAACAGATCAATATAATCAACTTTGCTATTATCATAACAGAATAAAAGAAAGCTATAAAAACAAACTACTACTGCTGTTGCTTAGACTTTTCTTTGTAGATTCAGGGTATGTCAAGACTCAAGAAAGTGAGACATTTCAGGGTCATTAGACCATATGACCCTGATGATATCTCTTGATGAAACAAGGATTTAACCATGTATTCTGGAAAAAATGGAATAAAATTTGAATGTTATCAGAATGTTTTCTACTTTCAGTGATAATGTGGCAGTGATCAAAGTGGGAATGGGGGGTGGGACAAGGGTGGTTCTAAATCTTTGGTGATACCTCTACTTTCCCCAGGAGAGCACAAGTTCCTTAAGGACAGGAGATATGTCTGTTTAATTCACTGTGACAAACTCAGCATCTAGCACATAGTGTACACAAGTATTTTAATAAATGAGTGAAATAAGTATATTGTGTGCTATCTAATAATTATACTAAAAATGTTGCTAAATATTTTATTCAAGATGGTCAGGGAATAGGATTTCTAATTAATTAATACTATGAATAGACAAGATCCCTTTCAATTAGAAATGTTTTACAGGGAGGTGTTTTTTGTTTTTTTTTTTTCTTTTTAGGGCCACACCCGAAGCATATGAAGATTCCCAGGCTAGGGGTCTAATCAGAGCTGTAAGCCACCAGCCTACACCCACAGACAAAGAAATGCCAGATGCAAGCCCCATCTGCGACCTACACCACAGCTCAGGGCAACACCAGATCCTTAACCCACTAAGCAAGGCTGGGGATCAAATCTGTGTTCTCATGGATACTAGTCAGGTTCATAAATCACTGAGCCACAAAGGGAACTCCAAATTAGAAACTTTTAAACACACACACACACACACACACACAGACTTTGAATTTAAGCTGACTTGAGTTTTACATCTAAATCAGCCAAAACTCCATGAGTTTCAGTTTTCTCATTTAAGTAATATTGTTTACTCACCTCATTAAAGAGTGCAAGAGGACTTGCAGAAAGTGCATGTGACATATGTGGATTAAGATTTGGTCAAAAGTGACAGCTGTTATAACTTTAAAGAAATAATTTTTAAAAAACAGAACTAAAAACTCCATAATAAACAGAGTTTTGGGTGTTCTCTATCCATTCAAGTCATACTTCACATCTTTCTGAATTCTTAGTTTAAAATGATGTTCAGAGATGGCAGTTAGCAGAGACCAGCCTGCTAGAATCTATACACTTCCAATGGACTGAAGCGCTATGCACCAGACATCCGCATGCAAGCATATTAAACAGACAAAAACTCCTTAAAGACTTTATATTCAGTGGGAGCAGGGCAGGGGGTGGGGGTGGGGAGACCAGGAGACATACAATTAATAATAAACATTATAAATATGTTTTATATGGTATGCCAGCAAGTAATAAGTGCTATTAAAAGAGCGAGTGCAGAATATGGGAAGATTGGGAGTACACGATTGTTGGGACTGAGATTATAATTTCCAATTGGGTGGCCAGAATAGGTCCCTTGGGAAGAAAATATTTAGGGGAAGAGCTGAAGGAGGGGAGAGACTTGGCTATGTGAATATCATTCTAAAAGCAGATGCATAATCAATAATTTCCTAAATTTGTAAATAACTAATTCTCTATTCTAATTATTTTTCTTTTTCTTTGTTTTTTTTGGGTTTTTTTTTTGTCTTTTTTGGGCCACACCTGCAGCACATGAGGCTCCCAAGCTAGGGGTTAATCGGAGCTGTACCTTCTGGCCTAGCCACAGCCACAGCAATGCCAGATTCAAGTTGTGTCTTCGAACTACACCACAACTCATGGCAACACCAGATCCTTAACCCACTGAGTGAGGCCAGGGATCGAACCTGCGACCTCATGGATGCTAGTCAGATTCATTTCTGCTGAGCCATGATGGAAACTCCTAATTCTCTAATTTCTAATCCTGTTTTGATCGTATCAATTCTTCTTACTCTTTTTTACTCAAAAAATCTGTTTCAGATAATTCATGAGAAACAATGATCAAAAACAAAGATCAAAAAGAACATTGTCATTTACTGAGCACTTAATAAACACATATTTTTTAAAACTTGCATTAATGGACTTGTTCTTTTGCTTTGCAATTTTCTTTTTTTCATTTCTGACCATGCCCACAGTGCGTGAAAGTTCCTGAGCCAGGGATCGAACCCAAGCCACAGCATGACAAGATGGAATCCTTACCCACTAGGCCACCAGGGAACTCCCAATAAACATATTTTTTATAAATATCTTTTAAGAGGCAAATTAAATTAGCATGTTTCAATTCTAGAGATGATCCTTCACCTAATTTAAATATCTTCTAAAAATAATGCACTTAAGAAGCTCCCTGGTGGTTCAGTGGGTTAAGGATCCAGCATTGCCACTTCTGTGGCATGGGTTCAATTCTTGGCCTGGGAACTTCCACATACCACGGATGCAGCCAAAAAATTAATTAATTAATACATTTAATAGTATTCATTGTCTCTAAAATCTTAAGTATGTAGCCAATATTTTTCAACATAACATACAATTCCAACTTCCATTCTAAGTAAACCAGCTGATTTGTGTTTCTTGAGAAGCAAGATACCATAAACTATGTAATTTTCTATAGGAAAGCATAATGAAAAGAGCTGATGAATAAGATTGTTGGGGAAAATTACATGGATTTTTCAGTACTCAGATCTCTGTGTACATTCCAAAAAAGAAATTACACAACCAGACTAACCAAATAAAATCACTTCAACAAAAACAGAAAAACAATAAAAACCATACAAGATTAGAAATGTTTAACAGAGAAAAATGAACCATGTAACAGAGCTATGAACTCTCTAACTGTTCTGAAAGATGTTTAAGCTGAATTATAAAATAAATATTCAAATATACATATTTTAATATCCTCCCCAGCACATTTCAGTATTTCCCTGAACCAATTTTATGTACATTTAATTTATGTTTCTGTGTCAAACACCTGCATGTTATAAATATATTAGCACAAAAACCTATTTTGAGGATTTTATTAAATCAGAAGTATGTACTAGTACGCTTCCATTCAGTTGAAGAAGTTAATACGAGAGTTGTTGGCTAGTTACGGCATAAAACTGAGCCAGGAAAAACATTCACTTATTTATATACTGTAGCACCTGAAAACGTTTCATTTACACTGTGCCCATAACCACAAAATTTATCAAATAAATTTTCAGACTCTCCCATCCAAGTAGAGGCAACATTTCCAAAGACACTGTAAAATTCAGATTAATTTCAAAAATAAAAATTAACATTATATAATTGCATCTAAAAATCAGAAAAAAAGAAAAATAATACTCTGTAAATGATAAAAATCGAGTATAAAAGATTTTGTAAAATAACGTATCTTATGCAGAAATTGGGGCATTAATGATCCTAGGAATATTTTATGCAAAAAATCAAGACTCATATGATTAAGATAAAAAACCAGGGAGACTCAGTATTAAGACAAGTTTATATTATTACAGGGAAACAAACATGTAGGGAGACCTGAAAATTTCTATTTTTACATTACTATTTATTTATAATACTTACAATCAGCCTTTTAATATAGCATGGAAAAATTATGGCATTTAGATTCCCAAATCAAGTCAGCCAGCACCGACAAGGATGGAGCTTATCCAAAAATTCACATCCCTATATTTCAGTGGTTCACAACTAGGGGCAATTTTGCCCCCCAGGGACATTTGGCAATGTCAGGAGACATTTCTCGTTATCACAACTGGGAGCAAGGGGAGGTGGCAAAACTGGCACCTGGTGGGTAGTAAGGAATGCTGCTAAACATCTTCAATGCACAGGACAACACCCCAGATAAAAAATTATCCAATCCAAAATGTCAGTCTCAATGCTCAGATTGAGACTCTCTGCTATAGAGATAGATGCCTTTGTTAAAGACCCCCTCCCTGGGTCAGCTAGGATCAGAATAGTGGGGTCAAATGAAACAATGAATAGTGATCTCTGTAAAGAATCCCTCAGAACAAGGCCATATATTAGAAGACAGCATGACTGGCCTATACGATATGTTGAGAAAACAAGAAGTACCTTCTTTTGGGCCATCACCCAGTTGCTCCTCACACCTTTGTCCCACCTGTCCAGGACCTCTATTGGGCTGAAAGTATTTTGAATCTTCTATTTCCCTTCTTTTTCAACTCTTTATTATGGAAAATCCATACATACACAAAATAGGATAGTACAATGTAACTATCACCCAGCTTTAACAAGTATCAGCATTCTTTCATTTTTGATCTTGTCATTCTCACTGTTAGCTCTCCCACTCTTTTGTTTGGCAGTTTTGCTAGAGTTTTTAAAAGCAAATATGAGACAACATATATTATTTCACCAATTAATATTTTAGCTTCTTCCTATGTATTTACTACTGCAGAAAGATATTCAGCATGAATTGGACATGATCAACTGGAAAGTGGGCAACAACAGAATGACATTAGTTAAAGTAAGAAAGCAATGGGAAGGACCAGAACAGACATCCCAGGTCTAGATATGATAGGGCAAGCCCTCTGTGGCGATAAAAAACCAACTATAATGGAAAAAATAAAAATCACTAAATAAAAAAAGAAAGTGAGTCAAGGGCTACACACCAAAAGATGGTAAAAACAAAGGCTTTTATGCAGTCAGACATACATCCACTAGTCAGGACCTGTATATAGAGTAAGCCATCAGTGAGATGGTAACACATAGTTGCCAGTAATAAGCCAAGTGTCTGGATCAGGAATGTTAATAAGTTTGAAAGCTCTTGCCAACTCTTAACAATTTGATAGCTATCCGAAGTGTTCTTACAAAGATTCTGGCACTCCACGGAGGGAAAAAATCCAAGATCAGTGGGGAATAGGGAAATATAGCACCTATGCCACAGAGCTGCCATTTCTTGTCCGAGAGCTAAAGTAATAAAACCTGGAAAGGAAACTTAGCTTCCATGTCAAAGGCAGGCATTACCTGAGAATCCAAGAGGCCAGATGAAAGTCAAAACTAGCATGCATCATACTGCAGAGCCACCTAAAAGGCTGGCCTCCTCTTGGCATTCTGCCTATTCTCTACCAAATGTGGGTGGCCCTACACAGACAAGCTTGTTCATAAAATATCAACAACATAGGAACTGCATGACTTGCATACTATGACTATGTCAAAATAAAAGAAGCTAAGATTCCTATGTATACTCATGGGAAGGATTTAAAACCAGGGGTTTAAATTAAAAATATTCAACTCATACACATACAGTCCAAAGGAATAAACATGTACCCTGCCTCCTCTAGTTTCCATTCTCCAAACAGTGGCCTATGTGTTCTTTTCAAAATGCAAATCTGATTATATCACATCTTGCTTAAAATCCTTCTGTGATTATGACTTTACCCAAGAATAAAGTCCAAATCCTAACAACAGCCTGGCCTGGCCCTTGACTAATTTTCCTCTTCTGATGCATAGCATTCCACCTCTCTCCATCCATACTGACTTTCTTTCAACTTCTCTTCCTTTCTTAGATAAAAAACAACGTGCACTTATTATACCCTAGGCACTTTGTTAAGCACTTTATGTATATATTTCACTTTACCTCCTCAAAGCCTATAGGATAGGTGCACTATTCATCTCCCCAAGAGAAGTTAAGTGCCTTGCCATGGAAGAGCCTAGTATGTTGCCCAATAAAAGGCTCCACCATGTGTACCTCAATTAAAGCCTTCTGCAATAAAGACTTGCCAAAAAATGTAAGAAATTTGTTTTTAGATCACAAGCAAGTACTAGACTCAAAAATTAATCATATTTTAAAAATATTAAGTTAGCTATAAAAATACAAGAATGCCCCTACTTAACTCAGGTCAGACTTCTAGCAATCCCTAGTCTCAAGTATTAGATGGTTTAAAACAAGGGCTAAAACATTCTCTGACATCAACGGGACAAATGTTGTCTTAGGTCAGTCTCCCACGACAATAGAAATAAAAGCAAAGGCAAACCAATGCAACCTAATCAAACTTACAAGCTTTTGCACAGCAAAGGAAACCATAAAAAAAAAAACACACACACATGAAAAGACAACTTATGGAATGGGAGAAAATAGTTGCAAATAATGCTCCAAAATATACAAACAACTCAAAACTCAACAACAAAAAAACAAACAACTCAACTGAAAAATGGGCAGAAGACCTGAACAGACATTTCTCCAAAGAAGACACGTGAATGGCCAACAGGCACAACAGCACAATGAAAAACTGCTCAACATCACCAATTCTTACAGAAATGAAAATCGAAACTACAATGAGGTACAACCTCACACCAGTCAGAATGGCTATCATTAATAAGTCTACATTTGTCATTTACAAATGCTGGAGGGGGTGTGGAGAAAACAGTACCCTCCTTCACTCTTGGTGAGAATGTAAATTGGTACAACCACTATGGAAAACAGTATAGAAGTTCCTCAGAAAACTAAATACAGAACTACCATATGATCCAGCAATCCCACTCTTGGACATACATCCGGACAAAACTTTTATTCAGAAAAATACATGCATCCTTATGTTCACTGCAGTGCTATTCACAATAGCCAAGACATGGAACCAACCTAAATGTCCATTGACAGATGTATGGATGAAGATGTGGTGTGTATGTGTATATATATATATATATATATATATATATATATATATATATGAATACTACTCAGCCATAAAAAAGAATGAAATAATGCCATTTGCAGCAACAGGGATGGCACGAGAGACTCTCACACTAAGTGAAGTAAGTCAGAAATATAAAAACAAATACCATATGATACCACTTATGTGTGGAATCTAAAATATGGCACAGATGAACCTATCTATAGACCAGAAACAGATTCACAGACCTAAAATACAGATTTGTGGTTCCCAGGGGGGAGGGAGAGGGAGTGGGATGGACTGGGAGTTTGGGGTTGGTAGACGAAAACTATTATATTTAGAGTGGATAAGCAATGAGGTCCTACTGCATAGCACAAGGAACTATATCCAATCACTTGTGGTAGAAATAATAGAAGATAATATGAGACAAAGAATGTGTACATATATACACATATCACACACACACAGTCACTTTGCTGTAGAGCAGCAATTGACAGAACATTATAAATCAACTATAAGAAAAAATTTTAAAAAAAAGACTGAAAGGCCTATCACAAAATTCATGAACTTTATATGAGAGAACATGCAGCAGCATGTTGGACCATATCATGTAAACCATATCATGGCAAATTATATGTGGATACAATAGCCAGTGAGAAGTGAAAGCCAGTAGACAATATACACAGAAAGAGTAGACCAGAACTTGTTTTCTTTTTGGTTCTTCTATACTCTCTAAAGGCACTCAATTTTAATACATAATAACACTACATACTCAACAATGTGTCAGTGCATAACAACTTAGTTTATTATCTGAGATTCAAATAGGATTTGAGTACAGGAAGTGAAGCATTTTACAAATATTTTCATTATAAATAACTAAAGCAAAAGTTTTGATATTTACAGTTTCAGTTATTTATAAAATTCTAAATTATCCTTATGATACAGGCTAAATGGGGTGTTACTGTACAATATAATGGACAACCAGCCATTAAAAAATTTTAAATATAGTTTAAGAATTGAGGATTCACTGCACCAAATATAGAGCACGAGTCTACTGCATGAATGGAGACATACATTGGGTATGGATCTGTGTTTAAATGTGTAAGTTAAAATACTAAACTTAACAATTTGCAGCTGTTTTATAAGCCTCAGGAAATGAACAAATCTTATAAATTTTAGATTCATTTGCTTGGGAGAGCAAAATACATTGACTTTCTTTTCTCAGTGCTATTTCTAATCTCTATCCTATTTTAGGGGAGTTCCCGTCATGGCTCAGTGGTTAACGAATCCAACTAGGAACCACGAGGTTGCAGATTCAATCCCTAGCCTCGCTCAGTGGGTTAAGGATCTGGCATTGCCGTGAGCTGTGGTGTAGGTCACAGATGCGGCTCGGATCTGGCGTTGCTGTGGCTCTGGCATAGGCCAGCACCTGTAGCTCCAACTGGACCTCTAAGCCTGGGAACCTCCATATGCCGCAGGCGCAGACCTAGAAAAGCCAAAATATATATATATTTATATATCCTATTATACATATGTGTGTATATACATATATACACATGCCTTTATGTTTTTAATAATTATTATATTTTTCTGATTGCAAAATAATGATATTCATTGTACTTCTGAAAATGCAGAAAAGGGAAAGAAAAATTTTAGGGAGTTCCTGTTGTGGCTCAGCAGTAACGAACTCAACTAGGATCCATGAGGATGCAAGTTCAACCCTTGGCCTTGCTCAGTGGGTTAAAGGATCCCACAGGCATTGCTGTGAGCTGTGGTGTAGGTTGCAGATGCAGCTTGGGTCTGGCACTGCTGTGGCTACAGCATAGCCGGCACCTGTAGCTTCAATTCAACCCCTAGCCTAGGAACTTCCATATGCCGTACCTTCAGCCTTAAAGAGCAAAAACAACAACAAAAAAAAATTAATTCAAAGATAATTTAAAAACAATTCAAAGATAATTACTCCAGTTCATGTCCACCTAGGGACGTCAAAAAAAAACAAAACAAAAAAACAAAAAACAAAGATAATTACTCCTCTTAAAATTTTGGTATATGTTCTTCCACGTTACATATTTATTCTCTTTTACAAAGCTATGAAAATACTGTAGAAACTCTGTGTAACTTAAGGTTTTTTTCCTAAAATATAGCTTTTAAATAACCCTACGTATGTTTTTACTGTAACCTAACTCAAGCACGTTTTTGGAAATTGGTAGAATATAAAATATAAATAAATATTAACCCACCCTCAGAGTGTAATATTAGTTTCATCTGATTTTTATCATTACTGAAAAGCAAAATAATCCACATTATATTGCAAATTAAAATAAACTGAAATATAATACTTGAATTTAAACATATGTTCAAATAATTTGAAGGGTCAAGTACTCTGTAACATTCAGATTTTTCAACAAAACAATAAAATATTCTGGAATCATAGAAACAAAAGTATATTTTTATAGGTTTTAAAATATAATAAATTAAGTTAATGAGGATTACAAAGACTTTCTTTTAAATAAGAATAATAAATAGCCCATTGAATTCAGGGCCAATCACAGATTGTTTTTAAATGGATTATTTTTGAGGCAGATCATGATTTACTCAGTAGAAGAGGAAAAAACAGAGCATGCAAATTACAGTAATATTTAAAAACTTAATTCTGAAATATTTTTAGCTTTACAGAAGTATCATAAAAAAGGTACAGCTTCCTTTAATCTCCCAATCTTAACATCTTACATAAGCATGGTACATTTATCAAAAAAAATAAAGATATTAAAATCAGCACAAAACTATTAACTAAAATTCAGATTTCACCAGTTTGTCTAGTAATGCCCTTTTTCTGTTACAGGATCCATGTTACACATAAGTATTGATGTCTGCATATTCTCCTCCAATATCTGTGAGTCTTTTCCTTGTATTTCATGAGGTTAATACTTCTGAAGAGTACCTGTGTGGTATTTTGTAGAATGTTTCTCAATTTGGACTTGCTTGATATTTTCTCATGATTATACCAGGGTTAGGTACTTCTGAGAAGAATACTAGAGAGGTAAATTGCCCTCACCACCACATCATATCACAAGGTATATGACATCAACATGACTTATCTAGTGACAGTAACTTTAATCATTTTATTAAGATAATGTCAGCCAGGATTCTTACTATAAAATTACTATTCTTCTCTATATATACTCTATTCTTTAGAAGTCACTAAAATCCAGACCACCCTGAAGAGGAAAAATTAAGCTCCACTTCCTGGAGAGAGAGGTATCAAAGCATGTATGAACATATGTTAAAGCATTATAGTAATTAATACAAAGTTGGAAAGAGGTATTTTCAGGCCATGCAAATACTGTTTCTCCTTAAAGTGTTGCACATTAATTTTCGCATTCATCAGTAGATTTACCTGCAGAATTATTACTGTGATATGCTAACCACGATTTTCTATTTCTATTACTCCTTTTACATTTATTATTTGAAATTCTTTTATAAGGAAGATTTGTCCCTTCTCCACCATATATTTATTTACTCAGTTATTTATGTCAGTATGAACTCACAGACATTTAGATTATTCTTTGGGTTATAATCAAAACTTTTGTTATTTATTTTGTCGCTCAAATTATACCAAATTTTGCTACTGGTTCTTTCAGGTTGGCCCCTTCCCCCTCAAAGCAGAGTAGTTTTTTTAAAGTATCCAATTCAGTGTCTTTTAGCATGTCCCCAAAGTTGAAAAAAATCACCAGCATCTAATTCCAGAACATTTCATCATTCCAAAAAAGAAACTTGTATGGTTCTTTCTCCTAACACTTCTGACACCAACTACACGGAGTTTTTTCCATACCAACAACCAATTCTCCAACACCAACTAGGTATCTAACAATTCAATTCAATTCTGACAACAACCTGGAGTTAGTGAAGATCCCATAGTTTATGAGCTCATTTCCACAAGACTGCCTCTACTTCAGATGTCAAGTGCAAATGGGGTGCCCAGACTACCCACACTTCTTCCCAGCCAACTATAATTTCAAAAGTTCCCACAATTATTCACTAAAATAGATCACAGAACTCAGGAAATCACTGTACTTATGTTTTCTGGTTTACTATAAAGAATACAACTCAGAAGCAGCCTAATGAAAGAAATATATAGGACAAAGTAAGAGAAGAGCTGGCACCTCTTTGCAGGTGCCACCCTCCCAACACATCAGTGTTTTTACCAACCCAGTAAAGGAGATTTCATATACTGTAGGCACTATTGATTAAATCAATGGACATTGTTGATTTTAATTTCCATCCCCCCCTTCTCCCCAGAAGTCAGTGGGTATGGCTTAAAGTTTTCTCTAGTAACTAGCTCCCACCCTGAAGCCATCCAGAGTTCCCCCAAGAATCATTTCATTACTACACAGAAGACAGTGTTAAAATAAAATAAAATGGAGACCAGGCTTGGAGATGCCCCAAGCAGACAAAACCAGCTAAGCCATATAAGCCAAACTTACGTTTATTTCATGAATGTAGGCAAAACATAATTTAGGTTATTTCTTGTTAATGTCTCTGATAATCACAAATGAAATGTGAATTATCTTTCTAAAACAGCATACGATAATCACTTTTAACCAATCCCCTGCCATCTGGAAATCTCCATCGTAATAACCAATCATTGTAAATGTTAAACAACTCTTCATTTTCACTTTATGACCCATTCTGTAACATCATGCCTCTGAGTGTCATACCACTTTTGGGTCTGAGCCTTGGGTTTAAAGGTTTCACATTCAATATAACATTCCTATCAAGTAAAGCTCTATGAATTTTCTTTAGTAAATTCAAGATGTTTAGAGGCACTGTGCCAGGATCTGGGGACAAATGCCAAATATTTACTTTATATTGTAACACAAAACCCCATACCAATCAGAAGTCATTCCACAGACCCTCTCTCCCATCCTCTGGCAACCACTAATCTACATTTTGTTTCTACTTATTTGCATATTTGGAGCATTTCACATAAACAGAATTTTACAATATGTGGCCTTTTATGTTTGCTTCTTTCATTTAGAACAATGTTTCTCAAGGTTCATTCATGTTTTAGCATGTATCAGCATTTCATGGCAAAATATTACTCCATAGTATGGATATACCACATTTTGCTTAACTACTCTTCAGCTGATGAATATTTGCAATGTTTCTGCCTTTTGGCTATCATGAGAAATGCTACTATGAATATTACTATAGGTTCGATGAAATCCAGTTTATGTATTTTTCTTTTCCTTTCACACTTGTGCTTTCAGTGTCACATCCAAGAAACTAATCCAAGGTTATATAATCCAAAGTCTCAAAGATTTAGGCCTGTTTTCTTCTAAGAGTTTTATAGTTTCAGCTCTTATATCTAAGTTTCCGATGCATATTTTAATTAATTTTTGTATATATAATGTGAGATAGGGGTCCAACTTCATTTTTTTGCATATAAATATCCAACTGTCCCAGCACATTTCTGGATTCTCGATTCTATTTTATAGATCTATATCAATCTTTTTGCCACTTCTACACTGTTCTCATTACTGTTGCTCTGAGTAAGTTTTGAAAGTAAAAAGCATCTGTGTTCTAACTTTAGTTTTTTTCAAGATTATCTGGGCTATTCTGGGTCCTTTGTCTTTCCACATAAATTTTTAAATCAGCTTGTCAATTCTGGCAAAAAAAAAAAAAAAAAAGCCATTTGGGATTTTGAAAGGAACTGTACTGAATCTGTAAATCAATTGGAATTGATTTCCATCTTAACAATACTGTCTTCCAATCTACACATTTCCATTTATTTAGGTCTTTTTCCTTTTTTCAATGATGTACAGTTTTCAGTGTACAAGTCTTATACTTTTGTCAAATTTACTCCCAAGCTTTTTTATCACCATTGATGTTACTAAACAGAACTGCTTTAATTTCATTTTTGGATTATTTACTGCTAGTAATAGATAGACAATAGAATTTCACATACTGATCAGGTATAGTGCAATCTTGCTGAACTCATTTATTAGCTTTGATCATTTCTATGGTATGCATTCCTTAGGGTAGTCTATATACCAGATCATGCCATCTGGGAATACAGATACTTTTACTTCTTCCTCTCTAATCTAGATGCCCTATATTTCTTTTGCTTGTCTAACTCACCTAGCTTGATCTTTCAGTACAGTGTCAAATAGAAGTGATTAGACTAGATATGTTTGGCTTGTTCCTAATCTTAGGGGTAAAACAATCAGTTTTTCACCATTAAGTGAGATTTTTAACCTTAGGTTCTCCATAGATGCCCTTTGTCAGGTTAAGAACATTCCCTATATTTGGAATATGTTGTGTGTTTTTATCATGAAAGGGTGTGGATTTTTTTTTCAAAAGTTTTTTCTGTATGTTTTGAGATGATTATGGGTTTTTATATCTACTCTATTGTTACAATCTATTATACCAACTGGGTCTTGCATATTGAATCAACTTTGCATTCCTAGGATAAACCCCACTTTATCATAGTGCATAATCCTTTTTATAAGTTTGCTTCATTCTGTTTGCTAACATTATGTTGAGAAATGTGGGGCTCTACATTCACAGTGACATTGCTCTACAGTTATCTTTTCTCATAATGTCTTCATCTGGTTTTGCTATCAGAGTAGTACTGACCTCATAGAATGATTTGGGAAGTTTTCCCTCTTCTTCTAGCTTTTGTAAAAGCTAGTAACTTTTAAAGGGATTTATAATATTTTATATCCTCATTTTAAAATGAAAAAAAGATTATTATAGAAAGGATTTGCAGGAACACAGACTTCTGCTTTTGGCCATTGTACAGTACCTAGTATAGGTCTTATCAATTACAAAACTGGACAAAATATATTAAGATTTACTGCTTTTAGAAACTGAGCAGCCTGTAGTACAAAAGAGAACAAATTAGGTGAGCCTCTGGGGCTCTTTCTGCACCATGGTGCAGTGAGGGGGAGATCAAGTAGAAAGTGGCTTTCTCACTGAACTGACAAGGCAAAGACTGGATATTGGGGTATTGCAGCAAGTAGAATTTAAGGGGCCAGATTCACAGAGGAGTGATCTGTGGTGAGGAAGTTACACAGAAGTATGCGTAGGAGTTTCTTTCAGGGCGTTGGCCAAGGCCAGAACCATGCATTTCAAGCTAAGACTCCATGTGAACTAGCAGACAATAGCTGCAAAGAGTTGAACACAAAAGCAAGAGAAGAAGAAGAAGTTGTACAAAGTTGGAAGATGTTCAGGGCAAAGGGAATGGAAAGATCTCATAGAGTTCCTTAGGTATTCAGCTGCAACTCCCAAAACGGTCTGCCTTAACAGTAAGAACCACAATCTAAAATGAGACAAACCCTAGGACTAAGGACAAATCTAAAATAGACCTGTATTAACAAACCATTATTCTGACAGATCAAAAGAATCTTCCAATTATCTAACTGACAAATTTAATGTGCCAGGAGAAGAAACTCAATACCCAAAGGACAATAATACAACATAGAATCCTTACAACCTACCATTGACAATGTCCAGTATAAAATTAAAAAATACATTTGAGGAAAAAGAGAAAACTTGACCCTATCAAGAAAAAAAGGAGTCAATAGAAAAATGTCCCCAAATGTCCCAGATATTGGGAATAACAGAAAATACTTTAAAATATACTCAAATACTTAAGAAAAAGAGACATCATAAGTGAACAGATGGGGAAGGTCTGTGCAGAAATGGAAACTAGTTTTAAAAAGTCTCAACTGGATTTCCCTTGTGGTGCAGTAGGTTAAGGATCCAGCATTGTTACTGCAGTGGGTCAAGTAGTGGAATGTATGTAAATGGAATCACCATACACCTTTTAATATTAAATTTACTTATTTACTTAAATTACCAATTAATTTACATATAGTAGTAAATAATTTACACAGTCATCTAGAAATAGCTCTTTGTTCCACTCAGAGTTTGACGAAACAATCTTTTTTTTTTTTTTGTCTTTTTTGCCATTTCTTGGGCTGCTCCCGTGGCATATAGAGGTTCCCAGGCTAGGAGTCTAATCGGAGCTGTAGCCTCTGGCCTACACCACAGCCACAGCAACACGGGATCTGAGCCACGTCTGCAACCTACACCACAGCTCACAGCAACGCCGGATCCTTAACCCACTGAGCAAGGCCAGGGATCGAAGCCGCAACCTCATAGTTCCCAGTCAGATTCGTTAACCACTGAGCCACGACGGGAACTCCATGATGAAACAATCTTATTCAAACTTTTCAGACGTATCTTCAACAACCAGTTCTTCACCATTACCAAAACCATTCATACCACAAAGAGGTTTCAAAATAGCTGACTAAAAAATGGATAGGCGAACTCACCTTTATCAAAGCAATACAGAATTTCATTGATGGGGATTTAAAAATTTTGCAAAAAGGATTTTCATTAAGAAAGCTGTAATTCTGACCACTCCAGAGAGTGTGTGGGTGGTATCTTCACTTTACTCAAAGCCTAGAGAGAGGAATTTGAAAAATAAAAACCTGGAAAACTTCTCTTGTATGCCCTGCAGTTGGGGGACAAAGTCATCTATTGAATGACTTATTCCTGAGAATACAAAAGCAGATTATGTCAGCATAATAGTTAGGGCTGCATCTGGGAAGCAACCGCACTCCCCTCCAATGGCTGATCGAAACGTGTGAATCCTGAAAACAAAATATGAAATTCATGGTAGGTATGTTAGCCAAGATCATTCAAACCAAGATCCTATCCAAAAGGCAGACCTGGCTCCCAGTTACAGTCTGTCAATTGGATCACATGAAGAAAGTCTACAGAAAAAGAAGAGGGGAAAAGAACTGCCTCTTCCTATATATATCTTCCTATTTCTGTCATCATCACCCAGCAAAGACACTTTACCCCCAGCAGAAACAGTTGATTCTAAAGCAGCAGTGGGTTGCAGTTTCACTCCCCAAACCAACTACACTGTGTCCCTCAGATACATCAGTACAAGATAGTCGGTGCACCCCACCAGAGTTGTCAATCCAGCATCCATATTCTTAAAGTACCAGCAATGACCCTTCTTAAGAATTGAGTCTCAATTCAGGATACCTCCTCTAAGCCTCTAAGACTTTAAAATTCCAGGCTCTTCCCTTCTGTATCCCCAGACTTAAAGGAGTTAACCGTTATACCTGGCTAATAATTCTTTCCATTAAGTTCTCCTTTAAAGTGAATGGTATAGTTCCTGTCTCCTGATTAGACTCTGATTGACTCATGTTATGATCTGTTTTGCTGTCTTCAATAAAACCTAATAACAGCCCATAAAAACACGACATTACAGAATATGAAATTATCCTGAAGCTCATATTCAACAGGTGGTGACCACAAAGTGACCCACCTGGCATGATACAAGTGTCCATAAAGGCTTTACATTGAGTCATTTGCTATAAATGGGCAAAATTCTTTAACCCCTTTGAGCACTGCCCAACCAAATTCTGGAAGCATAGGATGACTCCAATAAACCCCCCCCCCTTTTTTTTTACATAGACTCCTCTAGCCAGTCTTCTGATTTAAGACTCTTAAGAGTGAAACAGTTCCCAGGATCTATATCCTCTAAATTTTCAGTGCCAAAATATATGCACATATTTCTCTAAATGCATCTATTCAAGGTCCCATTACTTGACTGGAGGTAGAGGCTAGCACAACTCTCCTCTCTGTGGCAAAGGAGGGTGAGGAAACATCATAAAACACTGACATCTCTCTCCCAAAAAATATACAACACAGGCCTCCATCTTGCAATCTTCGATATTCCTCAGCCTTTTTTAAATGTAGAAAGGTAATAGGTAAATGAGAGCAAAAATGAGTTTTGAAAGCCCCCTTTTCCAACTATGCATAGATGGAATAGAACTTGAATTTAGACTGTAGATCCTTAGCATTTATGATCCTTGGCCTCTAGAGCCTCCTTTCAAACTCCAAGTCATCAGAAAAACTTACATTTAAAATCCTATCTGTAGGAGTTACCATCGTGGCTCAGTGGTTAACAAATCCGACTAGGAACCATGAGGTTGCGGGTTCGATCCCTGCCCTTGCTCAGTGGGTTGGGGATCTGTCATTGCCATGAATGTGGTGTAGGTCACAGAGGTGGCTCGGATCCCGCTTTGCTGTGGCTGTGGTGTAGGCCAGAGGCTACAGCTCCGATTAGACCCCTAGCCTGGGAACCTCCATATGCCTCGGGAGTGGCCCTAGAAAAAAGCAAAAAGACAAAAAATAAATAAATAAATAAATAAAACCCCTTCTGTATTAGTTAGGGTATGAATTAACCTTTTGTAACAAAAGACCCTAAAATACAGCAGCTCAAATAAGGTCACAGTTTATTTCTCTTTCATGTAAGAGAGCAATAAACTTTCACCCATGGAAGAATACACTTTTACTTAGTGGGACAACAGGTTACTCACCAAAGGATATCCCCTCAGAGTACTGCTCTTGCCTGCACAGCTGAAGCTGACTCACCACTGTGATGGCCAAGGTCCAGCCTTCAGGAGGATGAAATGAAATAAAGGGATATGAATACCCAATATATTTTTCTTTTTATGGCTGTACCCACAGCATATGGAAGTTCCTGGGCTAGGGGTCAAATTGGAGCTGCAGCTGAGGCCTATGGTACAGCCACAGAAACAATGGATCCAAGCCACATCTCTGGCGTAGGCCACAGCTTGTGGCAGTGCCAGATCCTTAAGCCCCTAACCAAGACTAGGGATCAAACCCGCATCCTCCTGGACACTATGTCAGGTTCTTAACCTGCTGAGCCACAACAGGAACTCTGAATGGGTACCCAATATTTTAAAGGCAAGACTCAAAAGGTACATTTATAATGCCATAGGTAAAAAGTTAGACATGGAACCATATCTAGCTCTAACAACAGGCTAGAAATGTAGTCTCTAGCTCAGGTGCCATTTGCCCAGCAGGGGCTCAGCAGCTTCTATTGCTAAAAGGAAAAAGGAAAGGATGGACATTGGGGATAAGTATCAGATTCTGCTAACATATAAATAAGTCCAAAATTAAAAATTAATATTGAAAAGGAAATTAAAGAAAATTTTAATGTGAAATGCCACAATCAGAATATACTTTTAAAAATAAAAAGTTTTCTTTAAAAATTTAGGCCTAAAAAGCAAAAAAAATAAAAAATAATAAAAATTTAGCCCTAAAATACCTTAAACCTGAATAAATTACTACCTTGACATTTAAAAAACTAACATTGGAGTTCCCGTCGTGGGGCAGTGGTTAACGAATCCGACTAGGAACCATGAGGTTGCAGGTTCGGTCCCTGCCCTTGCTCAGTGGGTTAACGATCCGGCATTGCCCTGAGCTGTGGTGTAGGTTGCAGACGCGGCTCGGATCCCGTGTTGCTGTGGCTCTGGCGTAGGCCGGTGGCTACAGCTCCCATTCGACCCCTAGCCTGGGAACCTCCATATGCCGCGGGAGTGGCCCAAGAAATAGCAACAACAACAACAACAACAACAACAAAGACAAAAGACAAAAAAAAAAAAAAAACTAACATTGAAATCATTGGGATCTACTTTTTCTTTTTTCTTTTTTTTTTTTTTTTTTTTTTTTTTTGCTTTTTAGGGCCACATGCATAGCATATAGAAGTTCCCAGGCTAGGGGTCGAATTAGAGCTACAGGTGCAGGCCTACACCATAGCCACAGCAACTTGGAATCCAAACCGCATCTGTGACCTACACCACATCTCATGGCAATACTGGATCCTTAACCCACTGAGCAAGGTCAGGGATCGAACCTTTACCCTCATGGATACCAGTCAGGTTCGTTACCGCTATACCACAATGGGAATTCCAGAGATCTACTTTCAGTGATCCAGGAAAACAGTGAAAACAATAAAAAAAAAAATCTTTGGATGAGCCAGGACCCTTGGTGCAATGCCTTCAAACTCTTAAGAAACATTTTATCAGAGCCAACAAAATTAAAACAATAAAAATAGCATAGTGTTCATTTCACCTCGTTTTTTAAATCCACCTACTCTAAGCTAAACAGGCAGGAAAATGCCTAGAGCAGGAACCATGAGGAAAAGTCCAAGAGAAGGATTCACAAACTAAATAATCAATTCCTCCAGTGACTGTAAAGAGGGCACATATTATGTTAGATGACAACACCTCTCATTTTTACAGAAATAGTTAAAGTTCTAAAAATTACAGGCCAATGGGTTATTTTTGGCTAAACTACACTATGCTAGCTTTATTCCACATAGGTTCAACATATGTTAAGATATGCTCAGAAAAACAAATCAGTTCAACATGAACTAATATGCAGGTAGCAACCACACATCAATTAAAGCCAACTTCTGACTTCCTTGACGAGAACTCCCTAGAAGGTTAATAAACAAGTTTGCAGTCAGAGTATTAGTGGCTATGGTAACCCTAGTCACGTTTTAAAAAGCTAATTCCAATGTTTCCAGATGCCCTCTAACTAAAGACAGCAGTTTAACAAAATTGAGAATTCCAAGATAACTAAGCAATCTTATCCTTGGGAGACCTGTTTGAAAAGGTACACCTGCAGTAATAAAAATAGAACCATTTGAACATGTCTCAAGAACAGCGGTTTTCCCAAAACTAGGATGAAAGAGCCCAGTATATGAACTGCTCTGTCCAGGCTTAACTTTGAAAAAGTATGTTGAGGTATTTATAAATTTACCTGTGGAAAAGAATTTGCAGTATTTTGGGGTCTGGCACTGTTACTGCCTTTCATTAAGCTTAACTAGAACCCATTTTCACAACTGAGATCTTAGAGAATGTGTATTTTTGGACCATCAAATTTTAAATAGAAAATAAGTGTTTTCATAGATTATTCTTTATAATAAAGTTCCAACTGATAAAAACAACTGACTAAATAACTACATTTTCATATATTCGTTAATGTCAACACACATTTTTAAGTACTCTTCATCCAATTAAGCCACCATTCCACTTTTTGAACACTCATTTTTAATATTCTCTATTTATTTGACCATTTCCTACTAAAAGTTTAATACCACAATTTATATAAAGTCACTTTCATGAGAACTCCTTGTGAGCAAATAATGTTTTCGTGTTAAAGAATAGCATATTAAGCATGTTATAAGTGGAATGATAAGAATGTCTAATCAAGTTTGGAAGTTGGGCAGTAGCTTAGACTTAAAAAAGCTGTCCTAACATAGGGCCAGTTAAATACCCTATATTCTGAAGAATATTTTTAAATCTCAAATTCGTTATTTAAAGAAAAAAATAATAAAACTATATAAAATTTAACTATATAAAATTTAAACATTTAAAATTCTAGCATTTGAAAGAGTAACTTAGAATAATGTATCAAGTATTCTAATTTGTAATAAAAACAATTACACTATTTTACGTTAACCAAAAGCCCTTATTTAACAAAAAACCTCTATTAGGATAATGGGAGTATTTTTAACTTTTGCAAACAAACAAAAAAACACAACGACCACAAAAAGAGAACAAGACTAAAGCAAGTACATTCATTAATTTAAGTAAGGCAATGAAGTAGATAAAAAATCTGAAACAAGTTATTTTCTCTCTGAATCAAGGCACACATATCAAATAAATAAATAAAACCATAAAGATTCTTGAGTATTATCCCATGCAAGTCTAAGAGGCAGACAAAAAGAATCTTAAAGCTCAAAAATACCTCAGAGACCATGCCAGTTACTTTGATAGAGTCTCTTAGCTCCAAACCCAGACTTCTACACTACATTTTCTGATGGTAAAGAATGATAAGAATGTTCAGGGAAGTTTGGAAGTTGGGCGGTAGCTTAAACTACTGATTCTCCCTTAGAGACTCTGGAGGGAGCTTAGTCCAGAACTGTAAAAGAATGAATTTCTACTGTTTTAAGCCATCAAGTTGGCAGTAATTTGTTAGCAGCCCTAGGAAAATAAAACAGGGATAATAAACAAAAGTGTTATGAGGTGCACAGCATTTTAAGAATGGTAGGTAGGATTTACATGTATACTGATTAAAAGAAAGAAAAGGGGGGGAAGTGAGCTTTACAAATGAAGGAAAAAAATGGTGAGACAGAAAATTAAGGCAGCTGTACAAGGAAAACACATAGTAGTTCAATTAGGTGAGAGTATGGATGCTACTTGAAAATAATGGTACAGATTGCTTAAGATCTTAAATGCCAGCTTAAGAAGGTTGAATACTAATATAAGAAGTTTGAACTTTAATTTCTAAACAGTCAAGATCCTCTGAAGCTTATAAAGACAAGGTAGGGGGGTATGTGTGTGTTAGGAAACAGGGTCTGGGAAGAAGAAATAATGATGTGATAAACCCTTTGCATACCTGTTATACTGTTATCCAACTTTTCATTCATATCCTTCCACCACAAGGCATAAAGATTGGGACTAAATTCCTTTAAGAACAAGAAAAAATTCTAATATATGTGTTTGATAAATGCTAAATGAGTGGAGAATACTGTGCATTTTTTTAGTCATTATTAAGCATGTCATAATAGAGAATTCTAAATAGTACTTGAATCACTTTTACCCTTCAAGAGTCTGATTAAGAGGATTCTGTAGAAAATATACATTAATATTGAAAGTATAAGATACTTGGGCTCAGTGTGATTAACCTCAGGGACTATGCCAGAACCAGGATAGCAATTCCAGCCAAATCCAATGAATTAGTGGTGCTTGGCTGGAGCAGAGTTGAGAAGGTAAGGTTTGCCAATAGATTAAGAAAACCTGATAAATTGTTGGATTAGGAGTAAACACCCAAATGATCCTGTTTCCACTCCCATTCTTGCTCCAGAAGTGACTCACTTGATTTCCTTAAAAACTTTTCATTTTTCATGCCTTATGTGAATTACAGAAAGAAAAATTCCATTTCAATGAAGGGTTCCATTAATTGGTCATGGTTAATCAAAGGTTTACTGCATTCAGGTTAAAAAAGCAAAGGTTGTACTCAGAGGATAGAGGGTAGTTCTTTCTGTATTTTATGATTTAAGAATATTAACTATTCTGGCTGGAAAGACTGAACAGATACAACTGCCTGTCTTAGAAGAATGCCAGTGCATGTTTTATGAAAGGGCTAGTTCGGCGTTTGGACCCAACAACATACTCAGTAGGGCCTTGGAAAAGAAAAGTGCATGGGTCAGTGAAAAACAGGGGAAGGGGAAAGAAGGAACTCTGTAAACACTAATTTCCAAAGTTTAAGTAAAGTTTTGAGACTAGACCCTGAGAGACGCTAAATGGCAGTGATTGGAAATGTGGTCAAGCCTTAAGTGACCCACAATCATCTTCGACCATATGCAGCACCCACACCTCTGGTGACAGGCAAACCAAAATAATTGTCTTTTAAAGGTTTAAAATATAGTTCGTAAAACGCGATATAAATGCAAACATTATCATACAAGTTTTGTTACCCTTGTTGTCCTAGGGAAAGTAGAGTACGCACTCTCTTTGTCAGGTGCAAGCTGTTTACTGTTCCGTTGCGCTTACATTTTTGTTGACGTAGGAATGAGTGCCAGGGCCGGTAAAACCCTTAAATGGGGACCTCAATAGCAAATCCGAGTAGGCCCGCTCCGAACCATCGAAATGCACACTTTTTCTGGAAAAGCGCGGGAGAAGCGCAGAGCACACAGGGGCCCCACCCAGCACTCTAGGACCCACCCCCAGCAAGCGCAGGCGCACTCCGGTGTCTTAAAGACCAACTTGGACCACGTTCTGAGCTGATGTCGGAGCGTTCTCTTTAACCACGCGGGCCCCAGTCCTGAGCATGCGCAGTTAGACAAAGGTCCGCTCGTGTGGTTACTATTTTTATCTGACAGACCTGATTGTCAGGAGCCCAGCTCAGGTTCTTTTCCCCCCCCTCTCTTAATGAAACTCATTTGACTAAAGCAGAAGTTGCTGTTAGGAGATAGAACCTGCTCCTCCCATTAAACCACTTCTCTGCTCTAAGCGGCGGATCGCGCACTTTAGGCAATCGGTCCTGACAGATACGGAAAATAAATGTCACTTAGTGGAGAGCACTTACAATCGGAAGACTTAGTCCCATGACTAAACCACTTTACAAAAAAAATCCTCTAATTTTTTCCATACTACAAGCTTCATAAAGCCCAGAAGAATTCTATTGCTGCATGTCAGTGAGAATGGTACTTTTTAGTAACGAGGACCTGCTGCATAAGCGGCGCATGCGCGAGTCACCCGGCAGCTGTGTGGCGGCGGAGGAGCCTGAGTACCCGATTACCTTGCGTTCTCCGCTGGTTGTCCGCAGGCGTCTGGCCTGGGTTTGGGGCCGTTATGGGGAAGGTGAATGTGGCCAAGTTGCGTTACATGAGCCGGGATGACTTCAGGGTCCTGACCGCGGTAAGAAGTTCGCCGTTTTCCTGTCTCCAACGTCCTTTTCCACCGCGTGTGCTCTTCCTCTTCAAGTTTGCTGGGAGCTATGCGCGCTTTAGGCCCTGGAAGGCGACGGAGGTTGGGAATGGGGAAAAGAAAACCACCGAGACGGAATTTTCAAAAGCCTTCGCTCAGAGTCTTTTCTCTTCCCCCAAGTAGAGCAGGGGCCCCTTTTTAAATCATTTCTTTCCTTTCTGCCCCACTTTTCCAAAGCCACACTCGAATCTCCGTGGCCTGGGAAGCATCTCTGACCCAGGGCTTCTGACCAGCTGAGAAGAGTTTAAGGCGCTTGAAAAGAATTGACAGCACTGAGTTCTCTACTCACAGGCTCAGTCACATAGTGTTACCTCAGTTTCAATCAATTAACATACTCGTCGGGTTCTTAGTAATAGTTTTAGGGAATTCAACAAGGCAAGGGGAGCATATAATCAAGTAAACGAATAAACAGATAATATCAGATAACACGGGCTATAAGATGATAAAAAGGGTAAAGGAATAGAAACTCTGAGTGGTGAGGCCGGGGCCAATGAATATTGTATTTAAATTGCTTAGTCAGAGAAAACTGTCTGAGTTCAAGAATCTTATTTTTTGACTGTTGTATCCAAAGTTTTAAGACCTTTCTAAAAATTTCCCCGTTCTTGGTAGCTACAGAATAAATATTTGCTAAGTAAAGGAAAGGATGGGGGGTTAGGCCTGATAGCCGAATGAAAAGGAGGCAGCCCAGGGAAGTCCTTGGAAAGAATTGAAGGCAGAGGAAACTCTAGTGGCAAGTTCAAAGATCCTGAGGCAAGAATGGTTTTTGAGAACGGAAAGGCCATAGTGAACAAGAAGCAGAATAGGTGGAAGTTAACCCGAAAAGATGAGAACTAGATCATGTGCTATAGATATATACCCATGCAGGCCTGGTAAAGAATTTGGACCATAGTCTTAAATGTAAGGGAGCCACTTATGTGTTTTGTTTGTTTTTGTTTTTAATGGCCCCAGGCCTATGGAAGCTCCTGGGCCAGGGGATTGAATCCAGCCACAGCTACTGCTACCCCACGTCCTTTAATCTTTTGTGCCAGGCCAGGGAAAAAAACCCTCGGCTCCATAGCCACCCTAGCTGCTGCAGTCAGAATCTTAACCCACTGCGCCACCGAGGGAACTACAAGGGAATCACTGAAGTTTTAAGCAGGGAAGTAATACAAACTGACTTTATGGTCTTGGTCTTATAGCACAAAGATCAACACATAGATTAGGGATTTTCAGGATAAATCACATTTATGTAGGAACTATTAGCTTTTGCTTAAGTAGGCCATTTTTAAGGATTAAACTATAAGGTGTAAATTCAGTATAAATTTGGAAGGCACTTTTTTCCCCCTTCCCACAGATTTTGAGTTTTGTCTACCTAGTTTCACATCTGAAAGATATCTTCCTTCTCTGATTCCTCAACACATTCCCTCATTCCTTAATGACTCTGACAGAAAGTAGGGAAATTAAGAAACTCTTAGAGTCTGGAAGGGAACAGAGCATGGAAGAAGATTAAAGTGTGAAGTTTTAGTCGGAACATCAAAATGCTGCTACATTTATCTTCCAAAGCTTTATTTCTGCAATACTTAAGTTCTTCTGAAGCTCACTAAGGAATGACCGAACTCATCAAATATTTCAGTCTCTTAAGTCTCACTGGTCTTGGTGTCAGTGGCTACCTTTCCTTGACTCTCTACCCTTCTCTGGCATCTCCTATGTCAGTAATCATAATTGGACTGTCTGTCTTTACCTTTCAGGGTGAACTCGCTCCAGATTGTGTCCCTCATCTCTTTTTTTTCCTATTAGCTCTCACTTGATGATCATATCCACTTCATGGCTTTATGTCTTACGTCCATCAAAGAATTGACAGTTTTTCCCCCTGTTAAAGCTTCACTCCTGAGTGTAGATCAGCCTTTCCAAATTCCCTTAAATATCTTTATTTGAAGTGCCTTCCATAAAGGACTTTCCAGCACTTCAGAGTCAGTGTGCTCAGTTTTTCTACCCCCTCACTCCATTCCCAAGCTCCATTAAAGTAATAATTATTGTCTTAAAACCTGTTCTTTCTCTTCACTTCAACTTTGGTTCTTCATTCCATTTACCCTCCCACATCCAATACCAGTCCCTCCCATACTAACTTCTAGAGATCTTTAATTCTTTCCTTCAATTACCACTACCTCTTCCCTGCCCTGACTTCTGTTTCCGCTGGCCTTGACTGTTGTCATCCAATACACCACATTCAGTTTTTGCCTTCTCTAAACTACTTTCCATATTCCTGCTAGGTTAATGTCCTTAAAAGAACCCTGTTCTTTTCCCTTGCCTAAACATCTTCATGAATTTCCTTCTTTCTTCAGTATAAAATCTAAAACTGCTTGGTCTGCATTTCAGGTCCTTCCATATCTTCTCATTAAATTCCTTCTTAATAAATATCTAGACTATCTGGGAGATCCCTTCGTGGTGCAGTGGAAACAAATCCGACTAGGAACCATGAGGTTGTGGGTTTGATCCCTGACCTCGCTCAGTGGGTTAAGGATCCAGCGTTGGTGTGAGCTGTGGTGTAGGTTGCAGACTCGGCTCGGATCTCATATTGCTGTGGTGCAGGCCGCAGCTGTAGCTCAAATTGGACCCCTAGCCTGGGAACCTCCATATGCTGTGGGTATGGCCCTAAAAAGCAAAAAAAAAAAAGTAAAATAAATATCTGGAATATCTGTAGTTGCGAAGCACAAATGTTTGGATGTCAGTAAATATTGGCACCATATGTCAGTGATTACGTTAAGCACTCACAATTCATACTCTTGAAGTGCGTAATAGAATATCAGTGATTAAATATCAAATTGTGACATAAAAATGTGTCCAGAGAAGTTAATAATTATGTCTTGGAGTTGGTTTGCAAACTGCATGGTTAGAGAAGTTTGAAAGAGAAGTTTTTTATAAGGTTTTGGTAGACAACGGCTCTAGGTTTATTATGATTCATATTTATTTCTTCAATTTCAGGTTGAAATGGGCATGAAGAATCATGAAATTGTTCCCTGCAGTTTGGTTGCTTCTATAGCCAGCCTTAAACATGGTGGTTGTAATAAAGTTTTAAGAGAACTGGTAAAACATAAACTCATAGCTTGGGAGCGAACTAAAAGTAAGTATTTGAGGCACCATTTGTGATTTGTCCATGTAACTGGCTTTCCCTGAGAACAGGTATTCCAAAAGACAGTTGGAAGTTGCCAGACTAAAGAACCAGACCTGGGACTGACCAACCAATAGAACACTTCCACCATGTTCTATTGGTTAAAGCACTTATAGAGCACACCCAGATTAAAGAGGCTAGAGAAGTTGCCTCCACCTCCTGGTAGGGGATTAACAAGTTTGAATTACAGAAGAGACAATAGGATAGATGTATTGTTGCTGCCATCTTTGGAAAGTACATCTGCCAAAGGACTTGATAGTATCATCTCTCAGACCATTGTTGGAGAGGGATAACTTTCTCTTTTTCCACCTATCATGGATCCATACTTTATAAAATAATAATAAAAAGTAATTACTAGAAAAAAGAAACTGACAAAATACAGGCACAGATTCCTTATTAGAATTAAAGGCATAAAATAACTTAGTGAAGTTGATATAAAAATTTTTTAACTTAAACATTTAATTTCCGTCACGGACTAGTAACAAACATTTATAGGCTGGTGTCAGCCTGTACATTACACTTTGAGTAACACTGCTTTAGAAAAGAAATAAAAATTTTAGCAGGAAATGCCAAACTTAGAAGACTAGGTAGCCAAGTCTTTTGACTTAATGTCATGTAACTTGATGATACTGTGAAACTAAAATATGGTCTTTCTCATTTGATTTTATCTAGCTGTCCAAGGTTATCGGTTGACAAATGCAGGCTATGATTACCTTGCTTTGAAAACACTTTCTTCTAGACAGGTGGTTGAATCTGTTGGAAACCAAATGGGTGTTGGCAAAGAATCTGGTAAGTACTAATAGTACTATTGAATGCATTTTCCTTGCTTTAGTTTATATTTCCCCTTGAGAAAGGATACATCTTTTAATTTCCTGTTTTCAAAAGTATAAATTGAAAAGTTGGTTGGAAGCAACACAGATTTTGAAATTACCTATAATTAAGTAGATTATTGTTTTTGTGACTGAAAATTCAGTTATACCAAGAATTAGTTTTTCTTGGAGTTCTCTTGTGGCTCAGCAACTTAAGGATCCAGAGTTGTTAACTGCAGTGGTGTGGGCCACTGATGTTGGGCAGGTTTAATCCCTGCCCTGGGAACTTGCAATCGTATAATGTGGGTGTGGTGCAAAAAAAAAAAGAATTACTTGGAGTTCCCAATGTGGCTAAGTGAAAACAATCCAACTGGCAACCATGAGGTTGCGAGTTCAATCCCTGGCCTCGCTCAGTAGTTTAAGGATCCAGCACTGCTGTGAGCTGTGGTGTAAGTCACAGATGCAGCTCAGATTCAGCATTGTTGCGGCTGTGGCATAGGCCAGCAGCTACAGCTCCACTTGGACCCCTAGCCTGGGAACCTCCACATGCCATGAGTGTGGCCCTTAAAAAAGCAAAAAAAAAAAAATACCTTTTCTCTAATAACTGAAATTTTTGGCAAATATTGTGTGTGCCAAAGATTTAGTGCTCTTATTTTAATATCTGATAAATGATATATTAGATATCCGATTAAAGAAAGTAACAAAAGAAAATACTAAAAACCACATTTTTCTGTCATAGCAATATGATCAGCAAGGCAAAGTTAAATATGTGTGGAACATGGAAAAAAGATATCCTAAAATAGCATTAAACAAATACCTATGTATTGGTTTTCTATGTGTGGTAAAAATAAATAACAGGGAATGATTTTTCTTTATGCCGCATCCCCCCTTTTTTTTATCTTTTTTGGCTGACCCTGTGGCATGTAGAAATTCCCCAGCCAGGGATCAAGTCCAGGACAGAACTGCAACCTATACCACCACAGATGCAGCAACACTTATCTTTAACCTATTGCGCTGGACCAGGCATCCAACCCCTGCCTTCACAGAGACAAGCTGGATCATTATCCCACTGCACCACAGTGGGAACTTGGAACCTCTTACACACTTTTTTTTATTCTATATAGTTATTCTGTATAATTGTATAATTTAAACAGCAAAATTAAAGTTAGTAGTAAAAGAACCATTAGGAAATCTATTCCAAAGGAGGTTGTTTTGGTACTTCATATGGTATCCAGATTATGATATATATTTAATAAGTAATATTAAGAGTGTTAAATACAAAAATGTGTATGTAAAATGAGGTAATGAAACACCTCTTGAGATGTGCTTCCCTTTAGTTTTTTTTTAATGTTCAACTTTTTTTCAATTAAAAAATGGCTTTTAAAATTTCTACCAGCTTCATTACATGCAAAATGATAGAGTGGAAAAGAGAGTACAGTCAAAAGTGAATCTTAACTGCTAACCTAGGTCTCAGCCTCCTGTTACTACTTCCCAAAGTTGTCACTCTTTATTAATGTTACATATTCTAGAAATATGTAAATACAGGTGTGTAATATACTGAGGATGTGTGTGTGTGTGTGTATATATATATATATATGTATACACATTCACTGATCTTTTAAAGGTGAAAGCAAACAGGACTTAAAATTCTGCATCTTGATTTTTTTCCCACCGGTGCTTCGCTGACATCATTTCACATCAGCAGAGATGGGTTTCTCATAGTTTTCCGAGTATTACATTCTCAGAAATTAAATAGAGTTAAGGTTAAGTACGTTTAAAATTTTGATGTTACCAGATTTCCCTGCAAAAAATTTATACCAAAACCCCACCAATATGAGAGAGGCTGCTTTTCAATAGGAATATTATAATTAAAATTTCTCATGAGTAATTAGGACATGTTGTAGTCAATATTATAAGTAGCAACTTGTTTCATAATTAGAATATGTATGGGAAGCTCTCCATTCTGATTATCAGCATTATATTCTGACACTCAGTATTATTCATTGAAGCAATTTAAGAATTGAACTTCACATTGTTGAGAGAGAAGATATCAATCACTTGCACATGTAGGATACTAAGGAACATTTAGATGTTTTTCCTCTAAATTGAATTGAACATTAAAACCCTTCAGAAACAGGGGAGTTCCCGTCGTGGCGCAGTGGTTAACGAATCCGACTAGGAACCATGAGGTTGCGGGTTCGGTCCCTGCCCTTGCTCAGTGGGTTAACGATCCGGCATTGCCCTGAGCTGTGGTGTAGGTTGCAGACGCGGCTCGGATCCCGTGTTGCTGTGGCTCTGGCTTAGGCTGGTGGCTACAGCTCCGATTGGAACCCTAGCCTGGGAACCTCCATATGCCGCAGAAGCGGCCCAAGAAATGGCAAAAAGACAAAAAAAAAAAAAAACCTTCAGAAACAGTTACCTTTGACACGTTGCATCCCTGTTTTCTTTTGTAGTAGATCTTAATACATGTCATCATTTTGGATTATAATTTAAAGAATTTTGCTGAAAGTTAAGTATTTCTGGGTCTTAGGAAAGGTAAAGTTTGATACAAATAAAATCAGGCAAAGTTAGAAAATTAGAATTGTTTATATTTATTGGAATAAAAATAATGATTCTGGAGTTCCCGCTGTGGCATCTTGGGAGCAATGGGACACAGGTTCAATCCCCAGCCTGGCACAGTGGATAAAGGATCTGGTGATGCCACAGCTGTGGCTTAGGTCACATCTACGGCTCGTATCTGATCCCTGGCTCAGAAATCCCATGTGTCGCAAGGCAGCCAAAAATAACTAATAATAATAATAATTCTTTTAAAATTTTTCCTCTAGATATTTACATTGTTGCTAATGAAGAAGGGCAGCAGTTTGCATTAAAGCTTCACAGACTGGGAAGAACCTCCTTTCGAAATCTGAAAAATAAGCGTGATTACCACAAACATAGGCATAACATGTCTTGGCTTTATTTATCTCGTCTCTCTGCCATGAAAGAATTTGCTTATATGAAGGTATTTTTTTAATGACTTTACATTTTTTAACCAAATAATTTGTTCAGTTTAAAGACTATAGTGACATACATCAGTCTGTTGCTTCCCCAATCCTTATAGTCACATTTAACACTGTCGACTATTTTGTTATTTGTTTTTCTAGTGACTTCCTTTCACACAAAAGTATTTTTAACTATTCTAAATGCGTAGCGGCAACTTGTATTCTTTAATATTAATAAGATAGAGAAACCTTAAATAGTTAATGATGTAATTGCCTCAGAAATGTGTATGTGTGAATGTATATCTATTCAGTGTATGTATCTGTACATATGTCTGTCTTTAATTGAAAACGTCAAATAATTAGCTCTAAAAAAACCACAATGTCTCAGATATATTGATTAAAATTTTTTCCCCATATTGGAAGAAATGCCAGTATGAATTTGTATATGTATTAGAAATGGTAAAAATCTTAATCTTTTACCTTCCAAATTCATTATGGTTTTTCATTAAATATCTTTAAGGATAACGGAGTTAAATATCTTCCCTAATAATTTAAATTCAATAGAAAGTAACTGCATTTTTATTATGCTCTTCAGTATGATTTATTATAATTTATCTTTTTTAAATTTTGAATTATTGAGGAACTCCTTGGTATCTAGTGGTTAGGACTCAGTGCTTTCATCACAGCAGCCCAAGTTCAGTACCTTGGGATCCCACATTAAGCCTCTGCACATCTCAGCCAAAAATTTTTTTTTGAATTATTAAAAGTTGACATCAAGCTGGTGCACATCATAGCCAAAAAAAAATTTTTTTCAATTAAAAGTCCAACATGTGACCTGTTATTTCTTGGTAGTTTCTGTTTGAGGTCCTTCAGGTAGGTTATTTTAATTCATACACTTAAATTTTTAGTAATTATGAGGGAAGATTCCTCAAGGCAATAAAAATAACTCATGCTGATACCATACATGTTATATGCTTATTGTCTTATCCAGTGGTTTCTATCCTATGATAGTCAGACAGCAAGTAGGCTATTTTCATAAAGATTGTTAGACATTTTCCCCAATTATTAGGTATTTTCATGATGTGTTTATATGAAGGTACAGGAATAGAGGCTGGTTATGCATAAATATGATTCTCAAATTTATTCTCTCTTTCCCTAAGAAAAAATAAGATTGATCTGTAATTAAGAGCTTAGATATGGCACAAGGACTACTCTGACAGAAGTTAAGGTTGTTACATGCTGTTGAGCTGCCAAGACCTGTTCAGAACCATTAGGATTTAAAAATAAAAAATTATCAGGCAAGCAAACAATCTTGGGGAACAGGAAGTAATTCAGTTCCTGTCCAAGGAAGAAAGTAGACATCCTCTTAAGATTAACCCTGTTAATAAGCATATGTTGAATATCTGCTGTGTGCCTACTCTGTGTTAAGTACTTTGTGTAGGGTGGATTGAAGAATGGATACAAAAGGAATAATGAATGCAGTCTGTGTCTTAAAGTAGGAAAGATAAAATGAGCACACATAAAACAACATACTCAGACTACTACATTGTTTATATTTGTCACATAATAAATTTATATTGTATATAGTGGTCTAAAGAGAAAGGTCAGTGCTTTATAAATTAAAATGGCTAATATATTGGAATATTTCATTTACTCATATTCCAGACCACAGAATATTTCCTAAATCACAATTTATTTCCATTTGAATTTTTTAAGTACACTCCAGAAATGACAAAAACGTACAAAGTAGAAGAGGATATACGTATCCTAAGAGACTAAACTTCTTGAACACAGAGATAGTTTTACACTCATTTTTGTAACCCTAGTACTGGATATAATATTTAGTGAATGTTCCATAAATGAATGTCCAGTAAAAAAAAGAATTAAGTAAACTGGTTTACAATTGTGTTGTTTTTTTTGGGGGGGGGGTGTTTTTTGTCTTTTTGCCTTTTCTAAAGCTGTTTCCTCGGCATATGGAGGTTCCCAGGCTAGGGGTCAAATCAGAGCTGCAACTGCTGGCCTACGCCAGAGCCACAGCAACACAGGATCCAAACCGAGTCAGCGACCTACACCACAGTTCACGGCAATGCCATCCTTAACCCACTATGCCACAACGGGAACTCCTACAATTGTGTTTTTATATGCAGGTCATTTGATGCTGTGAATAAGCTTTACATAAATAATCATGTGTTAACTGTAATTTTGTAAAGGCTTATATGTTTTTCCTCTGGTTGTAGACAGGCATATTTAGTTTTATTGTTCCCTAAAAATTAATGACCTCTTCATTAGTTTTTACCTGTTATGCTTTAGGCATTGTATGAAAGGAAATTTCCAGTTCCAAAGCCAATTGATTATAATCGCCATGCAGTGGTCATGGAACTCATAAATGGCTATCCTCTGTAAGTATTTTTTATTCTTGAAACCTTGAGTCCTAATAAATAATTATGTTTCAGTTTTTTAAAATAATTTTTTTTTGTTAAATGAAATATTGCTTTTAGGAAGTTAGAAATTAACATAAAACAGACTTAAAGACAAATTGTAAATTCACTTTCATTCTGACTATGGATTTTATAGTCTTTGACTATGAATTAATTGGAGGGATAAAGTTGCCATTTACAGAAATGGGAGAAACTGCAGGGACAGTGTGGAATTAGAGGGTGGGGCAAAATCAGAGGTTTACTTTGGGGCATGCTAAGTTAGAGAGGCCTTCAAGTTCAGAGATGCTTAGAAGTCTGTGTATGAGCCTGGATTAGATCACCAAGAATGGGTAAGAGTATATTTTAGGGTTAACCTTTAAGGAGCTCCAAGATTTATAGATCAGGGTAAAGCTGAAGAACTAGCCAAAAAGACTAAGAAGGAATGATCAGTACAGAAAAAGGATAGCCTGATGAGTCAGTACCAAGAGTCAAGTGAAGGAACTGTCTCAGGGATGGGGAGGAGGTTAACTGACTGATGAAGATCAAGAATTGACCAGTGGATTTAGCAACATGGAAGTCATTGATGGTCCTGACAAGAACTCTTTCACTGGAACAAGGTGAATGAAAGCCTGTTTGATATGGGTTCATTAGAGTGGGAAGAAAAAAAATGGAGAGGAGTTTGGCTATAAAGAAGATAAAAGAGGGAGTTCCTGTTGTATCTTAGTTAAACGCAACTAGTATCCATGAGGATGCAGGTTTGACACCTGGCCTTGCTCAGTGGGTTAAGGATCTGGCATTGACGTGAGCTGTGGTGTAGGTCGCAGACGTGGCTCAGATCCTGCATTGCTGTGGCTGTGGGAAAAAAAAAGATAAAAGAATGTGGTAGTGGAAAGAAGATACAGAATCAAGTGGGTTGTGGTACCTTTTTTTTTCCTTTTTTAAAAGCTGTTATATCATGTCTGTATGCTGATAGGAATGAAGAGAAAACTGCTATGGAGACATGTAATGGAAATAACATTTATATGTAAATACTTTCATTACAACCAGAAAGGACTACAAATAACTTATTTTCATACTTAAAACACTTTCAGATGTCAGATACACCATGTTGAAGATCCCTCATCAGTATATGATGAAGCTATGGAACTAATTGTTAAACTTGCAAATCATGGATTAATTCATGGAGATTTCAATGAATTCAATCTCATTTTGGATAAAGATGACCACATCACCATGATAGATTTTCCACAAATGGTTTCAACATCTCATCCCAATGCTGAATGGTATGTTCTGGATGTGGGTGTGTTTATGTATGATGCAGTCATTTTATTTATGCATAATTTTTTTTCAGCTTTGTAATACTGTCTTTTGGGTCAATAACTGGTTTGAAGGGGCTGATGTTAATAGTCTAAAATTTCGGGGTTTTAATCAAAGGATATCAAACTACTAGGATTTCATCCTAGGTATTTTTCTTATTCCTCAGTATTTTTAAGGGAAAAAAAAATGCACTTTGATCCAGCTCTTAAAATCTATTCATTAAAATTATTCTGTACATTAGAAATCTGAAGAAACTGCCTGCTTTTATAAATCATTAAAAGAATTTGAATTACTGTTGTAATCTGACAGACTTCCAAAAGTCACACTTTCTTAGCCATGGAACTCTTTATTCAAACAAACTTTGAAATGGAAGCCCAATTTTTAAAACAAATAAAAGCCTACTCAGAAGAAGTAGAAACATGGAGGGGAAAACCCCAGAATCCCATACTCTATGCCTTTCCCCTTTTCCCTCTGCTCTATGATTGCCTCCAAGAAGGCTTCACCGGGCATAATTTAGTAATTTCTTATGGCCTTAATGGAAGTTACGGTTTTGTACTGGACTCAGTTGCCAGACTGATAATATCTCTTATGTAGTTTTTAGCTTTTATTTAAGAGAAAGGGATTCACATATAACCTCATCCCTGACACAGGGAAGAATCACTTTATATACTGTGATAATCTTAATTTCTCACATAATTTAACCATTTAAACCAGCCAGATTGTGAAATATGGCAGAATACTTTCGTTTATGTGTTTGTATTTCATGACCCAGTTGAGCATAATCGGGTTGAGTATTTTTTTTCTCCTATTCCAAGTTAAAATATGAGAAACATCTTTTCCCTAAGAACAACTGCTATTACTTATATAATGGATATTCATTTGTGCAGAGTTTGAGCTCTTCTTCTTCTCATTTTCATTAGAAAACATCTATACTTATCTAGAGAAGTGTCATTTAAAAACAAATTGAATAATCCCAACAAAGCAATACTAATAGATTAATGCCTGACACTTGGGTTGTTAATATATCTTTGGATGATCACCATGTTTTATTTCTATGGAGTAACATAGTCATATAATAAAGGAACATCTAGGAAGCACCAGAATTAGAGAAGGAAAATGATGGTAGATTATGACATTATAGGTTTAAGCTGCAGTATTTTATAGGGAGATGTGATTTACCTTGAAATTTTATGGGGAGGTACTTGGGTGAAGGAGTTGTACTAAGCACTGGAGATTAAGATATATAAAATCTATCTTTGTTTTGAAAAAGTTATAACCTAGTAGGTGAGACATAAACATCTATAAAAAGATAATTTTAAAATAATTCATTGAGGAGTTCCTGTTGTGGCTGAGCAGGTTAAGAACCCAACTAGTATCCATGAGGATGTGGGTTCGATTCCTGGTCTTGTTCAGTGGGTTAAGGATCCCACATTGCCACAAGTTGCAGCATAGGTTATAGATGTGGCTCGGATCTGGTGTTGCTGTGGTATAGGCCTCAACTGCCACTTCGAGTTGACCTGTAGCCTGGGAACTTCCATATGCTGCAGATATGGCCCTGAAAAGAAATGAAATAGTTTATTGAGGTTTTTCCCAGGCTGCCCTAAGAGGAGTGAAAATGTCTTCCTATTTCTAAACTTCATCTTTGTCAGAATAATAATTTAGTTAAAATTCAAGGAAAAGTCAGTTCCATGTCATCTTGTCTCTTCTTTGTTCTACTCTAGAAACATCAAAGATTCAGTCTGTTTTTGCAGCTTTATGGTGGCCTAAAAAGCAACCTGATTTTTAGAGGTCCTTCCACTCTTGGCTTCCAGATTAACGTGTCTTCAGATGACTAAAGCCACAGCATTATTTATCCCTTTTAAATATTTATCACTTATCAGTTAATAGGTAATACAGATACATAAACTTAACATTCGTTAATCCCCAAAGTTTTTCTTATGAGTCACTGTTTTTATCTTCAGTCTTGACTAGAGGCTCTATTGGACATAACTAATGGAACTCTAACCAGACAGACTGGAAACCAAAGAGGGAAACCAAACCTGCAAGGCCCTTACCTTTTTTCTGGGATTTCTTTTTTTTTTTTTTTAATTTATTTATTTTTGTTGTTGTTGTTGTTGTTGCCATCTCTTGGGCCGCTCCCGCGGCACATGGAGGTTCCCAGGCTAGGGGTCGAATCGGAGCTGTAGCCACCGGCCTGCGCCAGAGCCACAGCAACGCGGATCCGAGCCACGTCTGCAACCTACACCACAGCTCACGGCAACGCCGGATCGCTAACCTACTGAGCAAGGGCAGGGACTGAACCCGCAACCTCATGGTTCCTAGTCGGATTCGCCAACCACTGCGCCACGACGGGAACTCCCCTTTTCTGGGATTTCTACTCTTCTCTTAGTATGTCTCACAGTATGGGAAAACCTTGAGCTTTCAGACCGTGAGAACTATATGCCTTTGACAGCTAATATTCCTTGTTAGTTCCTCTGCTTTTAGTTACTGATTTGTTTCTTTTTTCTTTTGAGTAACATCCTTCTCTCTTTTAAGGCATAGGAGTGTCATAACAATAAGGATGTTGTCATTTGCTAATAAGGTAAAAAGATAAATAATAAAGGCTATATAAAAAATGATCCTTGCTTTTTCAGGTACTTTGACAGAGATGTTAAATGTATTAGAGATTTCTTCATGAAACGTTTCAGCTATGAAAGTGAACTTTTTCCAACCTTCAGTGATATAAGGTTTGTGCCCTGTATTGCATAAAATGATAGAATTCTGTAATTCTGTTTAAGTACCAGATTTATTTATTCAGCTATGTGAGTAAGCCATTTTTAAAAGCGTTTATCAGAATTTGTTTTTCCTTCATTCACTGCAGGAGCCATCTTTAATTGATTCATGGAACATAATTACACATTGTCAAAACTATACTTCCTCATTTTATATACTTAAGATAGTTTTCTGGGATTTCCCACTATAGCGCAGTGGGTTAAGAATCGATTGCAGTGGCTCAAGTGCTGCTGAGGTGTGGGTTCCTTCCCCAGCTGGCACAGTGGGTTAAAGGATCCAATATTGCCACAGCTGTGGTGTAGGTCAAGCTTTGGGTCAGATTCAGTACCTGGCCCTGGAACTTCCCTATGCCATGGGAGCAGCTATTAAAATATATATAGTTTTCTGATTTGAGGTGATTGACAAAACTTAAAAAAATCTTTAGTCTTCTCTGAAAGTTAATATCTGTTGCTTTTCAGTCATTTTATTCTTTTTTTTTTTTTTTTTCACTTTTTAAGGCCCAATCCATGGCATATGGAGGTTCCCAGGCCAGGGGTCTAATCTAATGTATGCCACAGCCATAGCAATGCGAGATCCGAGCTGTGTCTGCAACCTACACCACAGTTCACAGCAACATGGCATCTTTAACCCACTTAGCAAGGCCAGGGATTAAACCCGCAACCCCATGCTTCCTAGTCAGATTTGTTTCCACTGCACCACGACGGGAACTCCAGTCATTTTATTCTTAAATAACAGTCAGCATATGTCTTCTACATTTGTATATTTAAGTGCTTTAATATTACATTTTAGGCTGAGAAAAACCTTTAAAATATATAAACTTTTAAACTCATTTCAAAATTATATTTTACCAGAATAATAAATATTCACACCAGATGGATTTTTTTTCTGTCTGAATGCTTGACATTCTTCTTTTCCTAGGAGGGAGGACTCTCTTGATGTAGAGGTTTCTGCCAGTGGCTACACAAAGGAAATGCAGGTACATGATGAACTACTTCATCCAGTAGGTCCAGATGATGAAAATACTGAAACAGTGGAGGAATTTGAATTCTCATTTTCTGATGAAGAAGTTTCAGAAAAAGCAAAGGATTGTAGATCAGAAAATGAAGGTGGACAAAACTTTAAAAATGAATTACTTGACTGCTGTGGCAGAGCACCTGAAGACCTTGAACAAATAAAGACAGACAGTTTGTCAGAGGCGAGTGCTGATCCACATGGTTTGGAAATGACTGAGTTCAACCAACCTTTAGAAGAAATAAAAGGGCAGCTTGTTGAAAACAATCCTGTAACTGAGTTTTCTGGGGAGAATAACAGAACTGAAAATGACACCAGGCAAGGTTGTAAGGAGGATCAAGAAGGAATCCTCAAGGGCTCTGAGGAGTATGAAGATGAGTGCCCTAATCTAATTGCCTTGTCGTCGTTGAACAGAGAATTCAGGCCTTTCAGGTATAGATTTCTGTTGATTGGTTTTGTTTATTTGTTTTGTCTTTTTAGGACCACACCTACAGCACATGGAGGTTCCCAGGTTAGGGGTGAGTCAGAGCTGTAGCTGCTGGCCTACACCACAGCCACAGCAACGGCAGGATCCGAGACAAATCTGCAACCTACACCACAGCTTATGGCAATGCCGGATCGTTAACCCATTGAGCAAGGCCAGGGATTGAACATGCATCTTCATGGATACTAGTCAGATTCATTTCCGCTGAGCCATGACAGGAGCTCCTGTTGGTTTTTTACTTTAATTTGGAGACCTATACTTCTGTTTGATTCTGGTAAATGAGTGTTTTTTCAAAATGTCCTGGAGGCTTTATTCTGTACCATTATGTGCAAAATGAAAGCAAATAGTTATTTTATTGTTAAAATTCCAAGTATTCTCTACAGTTGACCAGATCCTTGACAGCCTATTGATTCAGTTTTAAGCAGTTATGCTTTAAAGTACAAACTTTCAAATAATTAATACAGATCCCTTGATAAGTTGATGAGGTTTTAGATGGAAGAATTGTTTTTATATTTTTATAATTATTCATCTAATGTATGTTTGATTAATATGAAGTTCAGTAAATATGTAGTAAATGTGCTCTCTTAAAATACCTACTTAAAGTAAATTTTCTCTCATCCTTTAACTTACCTATTCATATTATGTTAAAATTAATGTGTTATTTTTCCCTTAAGATTTTTTTTTTTTTTTTGGTAAATATTAATGAATCAGCCCCATCTTAGATTAGCAAAAGATCTAAAATTTAATTTTTAGATTGGGGTAACTTATCCAGAATCAAACAACTATAGCTTAATGAAATACAGTTTTATTTATTTCAAAAGTGTAATATGACAAAATTAAATCAACAATACATTTGTTAGACTTTTATCAGCACATATTTTTACACTCTAAGACTGCCTTTACCTTTTTAGCTTTATTGTAAAGTAAAACATGAGACTACTGTTCATCAACACATATTTTTACATTTTAAGGCTGCCTTTACCTTTTTAGCTTTGTTGTAAAGTAAAACATGAGACTGCTGTTTTCCTTGTGTTTTGAGATACATGTGTCAGTGGCTTGTGATTTTGAGTAAGTAATACAAGAAAATGTACATAGGTTAAATAGTCTTCTAAGTACTGAAAATTGGTTCTCAGTCTCTAAAACGTGGGCAAAATGCTTATATTCAAAGTAGAAACAACAGATACTGCTGAAAAATATTGACAGGAGTTACTGTTGGCAGAGTTTCTTTGACATTAAAACTGAGCATTGTGTAAAACAAGTTAGTTTCCATCATTGCAGTTTTTTCTGCCTCTAGAGTACTATCTGTATTCCCATTACATCTACTGTTGGGGAAGCTGGGATTTAGATTGTGAGAGGTAGATTTGTTTATAGTTTAGTGAAAGAAGAGAAGAAGATTAGTGGAAAAGATAAATGAATTGTGAGGAAGTGGTAACACATTCTGATGACTGAAGTATTCAGCCATTTTGAAATTTTGATAGTGACTATCAGAATGCTAAAAAGGAAAATCGTTAATGTATTGGGCTGAATTGTGGGTAACTTTACTTTTACCCTTACAGAAATTTTAAACATATTGTCTTTCTGATGTATTTTATGTCTTTAAATTTTACTATCATGTAAAGAATGATGTAAGTTAAGCATAATTATTAAAAATTATTTAAATTAACTTTGATTTTTTTTAATTTTAGAGATCAAAATATGGAAGATATTAATCAACATAGAATAAGAACTCTGAGTGTTACTTCTATGAGCAGTGTTTTGAGCTGTTCAACAATTCCTCCGGTAATTATTTACTGAACATTTTCCAAATGTTTGCTAGGTCACTACTGTGAACAGATTACTGAGCTCAAGCACCATGAGGATTACATGGTGTACAAGACCACGTTGGCCATTTGGATTCACACGTGAAAAGTATAAAATTATAATAAGTACAAGTTGAAAAATAGGAAAGGGTTTGCTTTTAGCTAGAATGATCAGAGCTTTCAGGGAAAAGGTAGCATGGAAGTTGTCTTGAACTCGAAGGATAAAAATCATAGAAATTTAGATCCAAAGGGGACTTTGTGGATTATCACTTGGTCTTATCTCTGCATTTGAACAATTAGGAAATTGAGATCCAAACAAGTTACATAACTTTGCTTAGGATTACTCAGTGACAGCACTGCAACTGAAATGTGAAAACACACAGGCTCACTAATTAGCTTGTTCTTAAATTTTTAAAGATAAAAATGGGTAATTTTAAGACTTTTATTGACATCTAAAGCTTTGTTGGATATTTAGCAGCTACGTCCAAGAGAATTTCATAAGGGACTTTTTCTGAACAGGATAATGAACACATAGGCAGTTCCTGCTGAGGAGCTTTTCTGCCTGTCAGCCTTCTCTCCAGGCTATCCTGGAGGAAGAATCATTTTGTTTCCTTGATAGGTTTTAAGTATAGAGATAATTGGTTTGGATTTTTTTCTTTCTGGCTAAAGATACTATGTACCTTTGAGACTAGTTTTTACTGATAACTACTTAAAATGAGCAAAAAAAGAAAATCAGTTTAGAAGGTAGAAAGGAGGAAATAAAATTATTATGTGGAAAGTTAACTGAAAAGAAAAGAACCTTACTTTTTCCTGAACTTCTCATTTTTTAAATTCAGATATAGTGTTCATAAGTTAAAATATACGCCATGTGGTGGGTAATGTAGGACATTTACAAAATTAAATCAGAATTATTAAAAAAAAAAGCTGAAAATTATATTACTGTTTTATACTACAGTGTACTGTTTTTTGGGGGTTTTTTTTTGTCTTTTTAAGGCCACACCAGCAGCATATGGAGGTTCCCAGGCTAGGAATCCAGTTGGAGCTATAGCTGCCGGCCTACACCAGAGCCACGGCAACTCAGAATTCTACATGTCAGTGAGAGCATTTGATGTTGGTGTCTCATTGTCTGACTGACTTCACTTAGCATGATAATTTCTAGGTCCATCCATGTTGCTAAAAATGCCGTTATTTCATTCCTTTTAATGGCTGAGTAATATTGCAGTGTGAATATGTACCACATCTTCTTTATCCACTCCTCTATTGATGGATATTTAGGTTGTTTCCATGTCTCAGCTATTGAAAATAGTGCTGCAGTGAACATCGGAGTACATGTGTCTTCTCGAGTCATGGTTTTCTCTGTATACATGTCCAGGAGTGGGATTGCTGGATCAAATGGTAGTTCTATTTTTAGTTTTCTGAAGAATCTCCATAGAAAAGAAATAATTTTTAAGTCAATGAAATTTTTGAAACATCTGTTAATTCTGCGCTTGTGGCATATGGACATTCCCAGGCCAGGGATCTAATCTGAGCCACAGCCGTGACCTACATCACAGCTGTAGCAATGCCCACTCTTAACCCACTGCACCTGACTGAGGTCAAACTGGCACCACCACAGAGATAATGCCAGATCCTTAATCTTCTATGCCACAGCTGGAAACGCCTATTTAAGTATTATCACCTGTCTCTATTAAGAATTTCTGGGAGTTCCTATTGTAGCTCAGCAGCTTCAGGACTTGATGTAGTCTCCATAAGGATGGTGGTTCAATTCTTGGCCTTGCTCAGTGGATTAAGGATTCTGCATTGCTGCAGGCTATAGCATAGGCCTCATCTATGGCTCCAGTGTTGTTCATGGCTGTGGTGTAGGCCTCAGCTGCAGCTCCGATTTGACCTCTGGCCTGGGAACTTCTATATGCCACAGGTACTGCTGTAAAAAGAAAAAAAAAGAATTTCTCATACTTTGTCATTGCCTGTCCACCTGTGGCTTTGATATTAAACTTGCTGAGATTTATTTACCCTCATTTCTTTGGTGTCTTAGAGTCAAAATGTAAGTGCCTTTATATCTAATTATAGTGTTGTGAAATTGACAATTCTATTACATATAAAGAAAAATTACTGATTCCTGCTCCTTGCTTAAATTTTAGGTTATGCCCTCTTCTGAATGTAAAGATGGTGACCCTAACATTGTCTTTAGGTTTTGACTTTATCCCTTTTTAATTTAACAGCGAACAGCAGGAACTTATGTTTTAAATGTGATCAAGCCTATAGATGCATTGCATTATAAAACACAAATTTGCCATTAGTATAAGAGGAAAGAAGATCTCTTTAACCTAACTTGATCAAAAAGATTTCCCTCTAATCACTGGAAACAAAGTGATCATTTTAACTTGGCATTCTTTTGGAAATTTGGTCTTACTATTTTCCTTGAGGTCATACTCCATTTTTGTAGAAGGTTAGGAGAAAATATAGTTTATTTTTATTACCTTTGCTAATTTGATAATTGTTTTTATGTCTGCACAGGTAAAAGATTTTCTCTGTGTTCTTTAAAATCAGAATTGTAAAATCCATTTTCCCCTGTAAAATAATCTTATAGTTCCCTGTTTATTGGCAAAGTTGCCATTATGAATCCTATTCTTTCTAATTTGTAACATAATTAAATTATAATTAAACAGTAGAGTATATTGGCTTTTTTTTAATGGTATATGAAAGTTTCCAGGCCAGGGATTAAATCCAAGCCAGAACTGCCACCTACACTGCAGTTGCAGCACCACCAGATTCTTTAACCCACTATGCTAGGCTGGGAATTAAACCTGTATCTCTGCATCGACCCAGGCCACTGCAGTCAGATTCTTAACCTACTATACCACAGTGGGAACTCCTAACATAAATTAATTTTAAATAGAAATGCATATGACCAGGAGTTCCCATTGTTGCTCAGTGGGTTATGAATCCAACTAGTATCCACGAGGATGCAGGTTCCATCCCTGGTCTCACTGAGTGGGTTAAGGATCCATTGTTTCTGTAAACTGTGGTATCAGCCAGCAACTGCAGCTCTGATTCAATCCCTAAGCTGGGAACTCCCATATGCCACAGGTGTGGCCATTGGAGGAAAAAAAAACCCAATGCACATGGCCACCAACTACAAACAACAAAACAATGAAGTACATGATTTTCATTCATTTTTTAAATGTACTCCCTGAAATGATACACATGTACAGTTGACCCTTGATCAACACTTATTTGAATACCCATTCCGCTTATATGCAGAACTTTTCAGTGGTAAAGAAATTCAGTTGGTTGAATCCACAAATGCAGAGGAGCTTCTGGTGTGGGTGGATTTTTGACTGTGCAGCAGGTCACTGCTCATACCCTCATTGTTCCAGGGTCAACTGTATTTTATTTATATATGTTTATATATGTGTGTGTGTGAGTTCTCTCACTTTTTCTAACATGAAAGTTAACCTTGTAGGATTTGTAAAAATTGTTTCAGATTAGGAGGAATACATGCATAATAATACATTATTTCCTTATTTTCTTTAGCTGCTCAATATGATTGTCTTTTGGCCTCACTGAAGTAAAGAACCAAGGGAAAATTTAAGTAGAATATTTAGAAAAGAAATTTTTTTTTTCTTGGAACTGTCATGGAGGCCTCTGTCTGAATCCACTCCTTGCACACACTCTACTATTGTCTCAGTTTCCTATCTGTTGGGTGCCATCTTTCCTAGTTTCATCTCTTTTTCTTAACTATTTTACTGCTTTGGCTGTATGGAGTTTAGTAGTCATTTGAATGAATTTTGAGGGGAATTTTTATTACTAAAATGTCTTTTTATTCTGTCTTCACACTTGATTGAGAATTTAAGTGTTAGAGTTGTGGTTTGGAGATAATTTTCCTTCAGACTTCTGAAGTTATTTCTCCATAGTCTTGCTGTAATTGAGAAGACGCTGATCTGATTTAGGTTTATGGTTTCCTGCTAAGGTAGAAAGGCTGTGATAGTTTGTAGGCCAGTCACTCCTATGTTAAACTTTGAGCTAATCCTAATGCTTTCAGTACTGAAACTTCTGGGATACCAGCCAGGTCCTCATAAGATTCTGGCCTCTTGGACGATCAGCCTCTGCGGGAACTTGAATTCTGATTCTTCTGTTCCCTTTCTCTTCTCCTACCTTTCCTCCCATTGAGAATCATTAGACTGAAAAAAGAGGGATCAGTTATTAAAGCCCATTTGCCTAAATGCTAGGTAAAATAATCCAAAGTTTACATTTAACTTACATAACCCAGAGTTTATAGTCCAGGAAATACATTAGATAGACTAGTTTTTCTATCCCCCTTTTAATCTCTCAAATCCATTACTCTTTAATTTTTACCTTGACAAAATTTTAATAAATGATTCTTTGTGCCTAGCATAGGATAGGGCCTGTTAAGAAGAGACCCTTGCTTCAACAGTTTCAGCACTTCTTTCTTTAGGAGACTAGTTGGATGATGGCAAGGTTATATTACAATTAAATAACAAACTGTAGTGATTCACAGGAAAGGAAAAAGTTATTGTGAATGGACTGTTCAGATTTTTTCTTCATCTTGTAAATCATGTGAGATTAGCAGCCTATGTCTTGAGTGATAAGAGAGAATTTGAATTTATGGTTATTCACCATGTGAAAACATACTGTTTCTTCCAGAAACTGTATGAGGACTTTTCTATGGGTAACTGCTACCATCAGGTCATTTCTACACAAGTTATGAAGGAACTCCTGCATATGTTTTGACCAGTCGTAAATGCTTTCAAACATAATTTTCCACTACAAAGTTTGGGGTTTTAGTTGGTGGGTTGGTTGGTTTTTCCTAGTTTTACCGATAGACACTAGGTGGCACTATGATGATTTGTTATTCAAAGAATTATCAACTACATACTATATTTTGCTAAAATCTATTTGTTAGGAATTTAATTCCTCCTGTTTTGTAACAGTTGGTGTTTTATTTTATTGATGGTTCACATAGTAATGTCAATTTTTGGAATTTTTAAAATATGCTTTTAACAGAAATTTGAAAAATATTAGCAATATAAATGTTTTATTGAATGTTTATACCTTGTCAAAATGTCAATAATTAGTAATACTAATTCATGAAATATTTCTAGGAATTGGTGAAACAGAAGGTGAGACGTCAATTGACAAAACAGCAAAAATCAGCCGTCAGACGTCGATTGCAGAAAGGAGAAGCAAATATATTTACCAAGCAACGGAGAGAAAACATGCAGAATATTAAATCAAGCTTGGAAGCAGCTACCTTTTGGGGAGAGTAATATTATTCAAGATCTTGACTATTTTTCATTCAGCTACTCTGATCCCTTCTTAAGCCACCTTCAGTATTTTTTGGACCAAGACAGATACATATAAATAGATAAAGAAACCCTCTTTCTTGATAAATTTGACTCATTCAATATATGTCTTCTAAAGAGTAACTAGAAATTCTGCTAAAGCAATCCAACTTTCCAAGTAATTTTTATTAGGAATATTTACATATTTAAAAGAATCTTAATATCACTGTTTTTGTTTTTTGTTCTCAAACAGGTATATTGCTTTGTTTCATATACCAGCTTTTCTTCTTAGAAACAACCTTAGCCAAGTCTTAATTCTTTCTCCCTCTCTCTTCCTTCTGGCTCATCAGCTTTCTCACTGTTAACATTGGATTTATAACCACTTTGTATCACTGTTTTGTTTGTTTATTTGGCCATACCCACAGGGTGTGGCAATTCCTGGACCAGAAATCAAACCTGCACCATACCAGTGACCTGAGCCACAGTGGTGACAGTGCTGGATCCTTAACTTGCTGCACCACCAGAAAATTCCTATAACGCTGTTTTGAGGATTGCGTGAGACAATGTGCAGAAAGCACTTTATAACAATGCCTGGCACTTTAAAGTGTACCTGTTGGAATGATAATTATAATGATGTTTATCTTTCTGAAAATCTCTAAACAACTTGGTTGCAGTTTATTTAGCCACTGGAAGAATTCACTGTCATCTGTTTTATTTAGTCTCTAGTATTAAGGATAAGCCAGTCATGCCTAATTTTATTTTCTGTTATTTAAATTGATAATGTTCATGGGAATAGAAACTTTAAATAGTCCCACCATGATTTCTACAGTTGCTGTTTTTACAGTTCGGTAGCCTGACAGAAGTAGAAAAGTTAGAGGTGAGGAAAGGTAAAAGAGATAAGAAGTGAGGAGTTCCTGTCGTGGCGCAGTGGTTAACGAATCCGACTAGGGACCATGAGGTTGTGGGTTCGGTCCCTGCCCTTGCTCAGTGGGTTAACGATCCCTCGTTGCCGTGAGCTGTGGTGTAGGTTGCAGACGAGGCTCGGATCCCGCGTTGCTGTGGCTCTGGCGTAGGCCGGTGGCTACAGCTCCGATTCAACCCCTAGCCTGGGAACCTCCATATGCCGCGGGAGCGACCCAAGAAATAGCAACAACAACAACAACAAAAGACAAAAAAAAAAAAAAGATAAGAAGTGAAAAGTTCTTTCTGGTATTTTTAGTTGAGTAGGTCTTAAATATATCTCACGTCGAAATTAGTAAATATGAGTTTGAACTGCGAGAGTCTAGTTATATATGGATGTTTTTCAGTAAATACATTCTATAGTAAGTTTTGTGTGATCTCAGGTTGCCTGAATTTGCAGATGTGGGAGGACTGACTCTAAGGTTATAGGTGGATTTTCGACTTGGGGTGAGTGTCAGTGCTCTTGAATCCTACGTTTAAGGGTCGGCTGTACTCACTGAGAGCCAGAAAGAAAGACAATACATAAGACGTGGTTTCTTCCTCAAAGACTTTATAATCCAGTGAGATGTGATTAAGTATACCTCTCTGATGATACTCCAGTCTCATCAGCATGCCCAGTGTTTCAGAAAAGGGGATGTCACCTGCAGTGAAAAATGGCCACTAGATGGCATTGTCACCCCATCATCACCAAATAGGACTTTCTTGAATTACTTGGATCTGTGGTTACGATTATCGAGGAGAAATAACAAATTCTCTTCCAAGATTGATAAAGCTAGCAGATTCCCTTTCACCTTTGTAAAATTAATTCTACTGGCCATTTGCAAGACCTATCTAATAAATTCATCTTAATAGTACAGATGCAGGAAAATGTCAAATCTAATCTCTTGAAAAGTACACTGATTTTCAAAGTATTTACATAATTTTGAATTTTAGGTATGTTTATGTCTTTCAATTCAAGTATTCACTTTTTGTAATCTGTCTACCTTAAAGCATTTTAATAATATAAAATAATGTTGAAAACAGCTTAGTAGAACCATAAGATGTTGATTTTAGAATACATTTTCTCATATTCAGAGTTTCAAAAGTAAATTGGAAATTAAACTGTATAACCTCACTCTGTGCAGCTTTGTTTGGTTGACTCAGTTCACCTTTGGGTATTTATTATATAAAAAACTTTATTATTTGAAGAACTCAGAGGGCAAATAAAAAATTCTTACCCTTAATATTCTAAGATTTCTTGTGAGTCACAGAACAAATTAGTCAGATGCACAAACCGGAACAAATTATTCTGGGTCCAATCACAATAATTATTTTTTAAAGATGTTTTTGAGTAGCCATCATTTAGAAAATAGAGGCTTTGCCTTATCAGACAGGATGTAACCCTCTCATTTTAAAACATGAATAGTAAGAAAATTTTTTAATTTTTAAAATTTAGTTTTATTTGGTCGTGCCCCTAGCATGTGGAAGTTCCCAGGGCCAGGGATCAAACCTGTGCCACAGCAGTGACAATGACAGATTCTTAACTGCTAGGCCACCAGAGAATTCCAGTAAGAAAAATTTAAAGTCTACTACTAATGTAATAAAACTGTATTGTGACTCAAACATCCATTGAGTCTGGGAGTTTCAGATTTGAATCTTAGTTCTACCATGTCCCAAATCTTATGTACCTTCTGTGTCTTCTGACCTCACTTTAATTTGTAAATGAAGTCATTTAATGGAGCCTGTTGTAAAGATTAAATGAAATAACACCTGTAAGCCTGGCACAGTGTCTGATACATACCACAGTGGTCCCTCAGTATCCCATGGGTATTTGTTCCAACTACTTTGTGGGTATAAAAGTCCTGTCATGTTCAAGTCCTTTATATTATTATACTATTTTTTGTGGAAAAGTGGGCCCTCCCTGCTCAGGGGTTCTGCATATAAGGATATGGAGGGCTGCCTGTTCATGTTTATTTGGTTAAGTGACATAAGGCTACCTTTTCCCAAGTATTTTAACTATAAGTTTATCATGATGCACAGATACTTTGCTTGCAGCCTTACATTATCTACTTGCTGTTCCTGTGAAATAGGCTTTTCCTATAAGGTAGGCAATTTATACTTGTGCTAACGTTGGTAACCATTGATTTGTTCTTTGTCACACAAATGTCAGAGGATACTAAGTGGAAGGTTAGTGCAGCTCAAGATAATCACTCTCTTAGATAAGTGTTCAGCATATTTTCTGACAAAACACATAGCTAATTTAAAAAACTCAGCAGGTAACCCCACTACCTCAGAGATTTACCAGCCCTTCCACAGGGTAGGGGGTTGAGTTCATTAGGTTCTCAAGGAGAGCATTTCCCTGAGGTGTAGGTTTGTTTCATGTCACAGATTCAAGGCCAGAGTGACAAGGTGAGTTTTTTGGAGGATGGGGGATTTGATTGATAGGTAGACTGAAAAAGAGATTATAAGAAGGAAATCATGCAGAAAATACAGAAGACAGAAACGAATGTGTTATGCTTATGCTGTAGTTGGGGAATGATGTTATGTGGCAAAAGACCAAATTAAAGATTATTTTGAAAAAGTGTAACTGACTCTATTAGGGAACAGGGTGATTGTAGATTTTTAAGCAGCATGGTGATTTGATTTTAAAGGGAGGAGGGGGTAGAAGTGAGAAAAGATTGTCAGTGTTAGTTAATGAATTGGAGGTAAATTGAATCTGAAAAGTTGTCCTGTCAGCCCTAGTATTCAGGTTGAGACATCCTGAAATAGAATCCTATACCATCATACTAGAGTTAGAGAGTCTTTATTACCTTGTTCTTATTTTAGAGATGAGAAAACATGTTTAGATGCATAATTACTTGCCCAAAGGCACAGACCGAATCAGGTTGAGAGTGAGAGAAAAGATGGAATTGATGGTACCACTAAAGTAAATGGTGGGAAAACCAGTGTACTAAGGTGGTTTAGAGCATTGTATCTAGCCCAGGAGTCTAAATGCTGCATGTCACTAAGGTCCACCCACTATAACTTGTCTTCCTGGAGCCAGGGAGATAGAGAAGAGACAGTCCTCATAACTACACATCCAGGCTTTGAGTCCTATCTTCCCCCAAGTTTCCTCCATTTTTAGAAAGTGGTTTGTATGGGAGTTTCCGTTGTGCAGCAGAAGCGAATCTGACTAGTATCCTTGAGGATGCAGGTTGGATCCCTGGCCTCGCTCAGTGGGTCGAGGATCAGCATTGCCATGAGTTGTGGTGTAGGCCAGCAGCTGCAGCTCTGATTCAACCCCTTGCCTGAGAACTTCCATATGCCTTGTATGCAGCCCTAAGAAGCCAAAAAGAAAAGAAAGAAAGCGGTTTGTCTGTTTTTCCATAATAGGCCTCTCTGTCTTCTCACAGGCCTCAAAAAAAAATCCATGTCAGTAAACTGAATCCCTGAGTGGGATATTGTTGGTTTTTCACACGGAGGTAGAAGGAAAGCAGGGTGGTGCTGGAGGAGGGTTTTTTCCTTGAGCCTAAGGATACTGAGGTACCAATATATTATTCTCTAACTTGGTCTTTCTCCAGTTGTCAACTTGTGGAAAAATAGGCCCCCTTTCTGTGCAGTTTCCTATCCCTCTTTATTTAAACAAATTTGAAAAGAAATATTTCTTCTGTGTCAGCAGGATGCATGCTAAGTGCAGAGCTCTGGTGGTGACTACATAGGAAGTGAAATGGAAATTACAGTTTACAGTGTGAAATGGATGGGCACAAGGCTTTTATCTTAATGTAAGCATATCCATAAGTGTGGCCTAAATTGAATTAAGAGTATACTAATGATGCAGTCTTTACAGGAAACTTCATCTAAAATATATGGAGCTGTGAAATTACTGGCTTGCTTGAACCTAACATCACCATCAACTAATCTCAGGTTTGTCATATGTTTATAGCCAATAAACATTTTACCTAGGTTTGTTTTAATCTCATACTAAGTTTTTTCATAGTTGAGATTTTCATTTTAATTTCCTCACTGTTGCAAAGATTTAAACATTCCATACAACTCATACCCCTAGAAACGTGACTTTATCTAAAGAAGGAAGAGGGTATCTCACCCATGTAAACTGGGTGTGTGTCTCCCACCACAGCATGCCCCTTATAGAAGACCCCATCTCCTTTCATGTGGAGAGTGGCTATAAGACTCAGCTTTAGTTTCAATTATTCTTTAAATCTTTTAGATTGATCTGGTCATTTTATAGCCACAACTTATATAAAAAATTTTTTTCCCTACTACCCAATAAAATAAATTCTTGTCCTGGACAGTAAGACACAGGAAGAGCAGGGGTGGTGGTACTGTGAGAAAATGCAAGGAGTGGAGAGGAACCAATAATCAGATAAACTTTTATGAAAGATTAAAATATGGTTAGAGTTCCCCTTGTGGCTCAGTGGTAATGAACCTGACTGGTATCCATGAGGACACGTGTTTGATCCCTGTCCTCACTCAGTGGGTTAAGTATCTGGCGTTGCCATGAGCTGAGGTGTAGGTCATAGATGTGACTCAGAACTATTGTGGCTGTGGCTATAGGGTAGGCTGGTAGGTGCAGCTCAGATTTGACCCCTAGCCTTGAAACTTCCATAAGCAGAGGGTGTGGCCCTAAAAAAGAAAAAAAAAAAAAGAATAAAAAAAATTTTGTAAAGACCACCTCAAAAGTTCATTCTAAAAACAAGCTAAAAAACTTTTTTATTGTTTTCAAAGTATATATTATGCTGGGAAGTCAGCCAGCCACACTTAAGGTAATCAGTTTAGTTTTTGTAAATTATCCAATGACCCAAGGACTTGGCATCATTATCTCCAGTCTTGTAAATTTGAACATCCAAATTCTTCCACCTTCAAAAACCTTGAGTTTGTCCATGAACTAGTATAGGCCACACCCCCCAACTCCCGTGATATCTTTGGCCTCTAAAGTTTTTTGGGGGAGGGCTTTTTGCCATTTCTTGAGCTGCTCCTGCGGCCATGGAGGTTCCCAGGCTAGGGGTCTAATCAGAGCTGCAGCTGCTGACCTACACCACAGCCACAGCAACGCAGGATCCGAGCCGCGTCTACAATCTGCACCACAGCTCACAGCAACACCGGATCCTTAACCCACTGAGCAAGGCCAGGGATCGAACCCGCAACCTCATGGTTCCTAGTCGGATTAGTTAACCACTGAGCCATGACAGGAACTACTAAAGTATTTTTTGAAGAATCAAATTTGCTTTTCTTTAAGGACCAAATACCCATACAGGACTGAGTAATTAGTTACACAAAACAATCAAAATGACATGGGCTCATTCAGGATCCCCAAATACATATATGACAGCAGAAGGCTCAGATTAATGAGGGGTTACCTTAATTCTGACTGCCCTGACAAAGATAAAGGGCAGTTTACTAGTGGTTTTATGTGATGGGGGGAATTATTTCATGAAAGCACTTTTCATAATTTTCTATAACAATAAGAGAACATTCATTCCTTTAAACTGTAGATGAAAAATTAATCAATTTTCTAGTTAGTTGTATAACTCAACAAATTAGTACTTACTGATGATTTCCTGAATGTAGCAAAATACCAGTGAGCAAATATCTGAGATAAAGTTCTTTCACGTTGCCTGTGTTTTTAAACTTTTGTGTGGTAATATGGAGTAGCCTTTCCAACTGACCCTCTCATAAATACCTTCCTTGACTCAAACACTTCATTAGTCTCTTCCCAGTTGAGAGTAAACAAATTAACACTGAAGAGTCATTTCATTCCTTTTACTTGTTCCTTCCTAGTCAAAAGTAAACAAAGTTGATGCTAACCAGCCATTCATTCCTCTTACTAGCCTCTTCCTAGTTGAGGCTAAACAAAGCCGTCACTGAACAGTCATTAGTCATTACCTCTGCAAAGTCAGTTTCTTCCTGGCCTTGTCCTTCTTCACCCTCCCACAACCCCCAGCAACATTCTTGCACAGGGCTATGAACTTTGGCCATTCTGTCATTTAGGACCTTCCAGTTCCCCTACCTATCATTCCAATAGGAATCTGGAAGGAGCTGCTATCATTCATTCTCCGTTGTTTTTATTTGAGTAGTTATAAGTTTGCTCAGTTATTGCAGGCCTCGTGCTGAAGTCTTTCAGGACCTGTATTCTCAACAACTTCTGTAACTTCACATAAAGGCCAACTCTCCTGCTTCACCTATCCCATTTTCCTCCCCCTGGGCCAAGGAGAGTATAAAGTGGGATGGCGAGGGGAATGGTGGAAGTGTTTCCTGTTTTTAACTGAAGATGATTCTTTGCAGCATTTATTATGTTTTCTAACATTCTGGGTGTTATTTCAATTGGTGGCCCCTGCCTCCTTATCAGTTTTGTACTTGTGATGACCTATTGAGCAACAAAATATTACTTATATGTATTATTAGCCATACTCTTTGGGAGCTTGGTATGTACTATTGGATTCAGCCTTCCACTTTTACCATTGGGTGATAAATTTTGAACACTGGATATGTCGGTTGGATGTCATTTCTCATACTTTTGAGTGGTACTCAAGCAGGATTTCTAAAAACATTTTTGTTTTCACTGTAGTCATCTACACTTGTTTCAGTATTTTGATTTTGCTTTTGGCAAATGCCTCAAGATGGTTGAGGTTGACATTGAAATCCCACGGGTGAACTGTAGAATGTATACTAAAATGAACACACTGCACAAGTGTTTCTCAGGCTCTTCGGTCTTCATCAGGTGCTTTCTACATCAAAGAGAGAATGGTGAGAAACCACCAAGTTATTTTTCTAGAATGTCTCACAACAGCACTTAGGGTGAGAAATCTTTAAGGGCAGATAATGAAGAAATTATTATGCAAAGAAAATGTATGCTGAAGGATTGTCCTAAGGAGAAAAGGAAACTACTACCCAACTGGTATATTGTATATCTACCTTTCTAGAAATCTTTTAATTTATTAAAATATAACTCATTAAAGATCATGACATTTTTATGAAATTATCTTTGCAGAGCTGTTTTGGGGTTCTCAGCAGATGCTTATAGTTTGCCTTTTTTAGAAAAAATCTTATGGAGGTTGAAGGTGTTTTATTAACATATTCTTACCTTTCATTTTAGTTAGCATTACCGGCGAGTATCTTTGAATTCACACTGTGAATGTGTCCATCATCATTGATGAATGGATATGAAGTTGACTATGTGATAGAAGTGATTTATTTGAAGACAGTGTAGCATTTAGGAAATAAGTGTATACTTTCAAGGCTAGAAAATATATGTCAATATTTGTGCTCATTTGTCATATACCTATAGAATCATAATTGTTACATGTGAAAGAGAGCATCTGGCTCAAACCCTTAATTTTCTCAATGAGGATTCTGAGTCCAGAGAAGATGAGTGACTTCTTCAAAGTTACACAGGTAACAAATTCAAATCCTATAACTTACCCAAATTCACTGCCTTCCACCTACAGGATTTGAAGGGCAATGTGGCTGGCTTTATAGAGCCATATTATACAACCAAAATGCTTTTTTTTTTTTTTTTTGGTCTTTTTGCTATTTCTTGGGCCACTCCCGTGGCATATGGAGATTCCCAGGCTAGGGGTCGAATCGGAGCTGTAGCCACCGGCCTACACCAGAGCCACAGCAACGCGGATCCGAGCCGCGTCTGCAACCTACACCACAGCTCACGGCAACGCTAGATCGGTAAGCCACTGAGCAAGGGCAGGGATCGAACCCACAACCTCATGGTTCCTAGTCAGATTCGTTAACCACTGCGCCACGACGGGAACTCCCAAAATGCTTTTATGTACTACTGGAATTAAGTCGAAAAAGTCTTCATTGATTAAAATCCCAGCATCCAATATTTCTAATTTCTCTACTTTTATGTTATCCATCTCCTTTGAGAATTCCATATTATTTTTTTATTCCTCTCATGAGAACCTAAAATATCTTGATTTACAATAAAAATATCTACATTTATTTGTACTTTATTTATACAAGTGTATAGTAGCTTTTTGCCTACAAATCATCTAGTTTCTCCTTTTAAATTATAAACTGGATGGCAAAGACAATATTTCCTATTTGGTACAGCCCTTGTAAAGTACACTTTGGGACCCTAAATAAGCGTTTTTAACATGAAGTGCACCTTCCAAGTATCTGTGCACTTTGGGCCAGCCCTTTTTCTCTGTTGTGTGTGGCATATACACTCCCTGTGGGCATTTGCTAAGTGATAGTCTTTGTAGTAGGAATTACTATTGCAGGTCCATTTCTTCTGTTTCCTTTTATTAATCCCACTCTTTTTCCCAACTAGCTGAAGAAGATCACAAGGAAAACATTTTATACAGTCTTTAAAGGACTGGTTTCAGTTAATCATATAGTGCAATCATATAGTGCGACTTTTAGATTCCAATTTATGGAATCTAAAAGTCGGAAAGAAGGTTGAAAACCACTTTCTTGTGCTTACCCTGGAAAAATATTTTTTAAAAAGTGAATAAGTTATCAACAAGTCTTCAGCCATTAAAATCAGTTCTTTTATATCTGGTATAAATCCTTATCACTGCTATGTAATTCTTTGACATGTCTCCTGTGGAAAGATTATTTTACATTGTTGTGTGTTGAAGGTATGGGTAGAAAAAGAAACCATTTTTTTTCTTCAGATCTTTTTGTAACTATTATCTTGAAAAATGTATTTTTACTCCTGAAATGTTTAATATGAAGTTATGAAATGAAAGAGGGTGACTGATATCAGAATTCATTAAAGTCAATCTTGGGAATTATTTGCCTTGAAGGATAAAAAGGGAAACAAATGTTTCCAGGCAAGCCAAAAGGCAGAGTATGAGATTTACTTTTCCAGTGCTCACCAAAAGTGACTATAATTTGGCTGGAGTGATTCTCCTGAATTCAAAAAGAAGGCATGATCTGGTGCCTGGCTACATCCACAATCTTTAGAGCACTTCTTTACCAAAGAAGAATTTAAATTATACTGGTCCTGAGCTAGAAACTTCTTTGCTACTAAGAAAACTTTTTTGAGAAATAACCTTCTTGATTCCAGATACCTGGGGAACAGCACATTTGAAGATAGTTGACAAAAAAAAAAATATTGCAATCAGAAAGCCACACACCATTCAGGCAGAATCTGGTTGGAGAGGGAAGCTGTTCCCATGATTAGTGAGCTTCCCCAGCTAGCCTGTAGGTGGGTGTGTTTAACAGAAGGAAGCAATGGGAACCCGCCTGTCAGCCAGCCTTTAGAGCTAATTAGCTCAGCATACAACAAAGATAAGTGAGCCTGGGAGGAGGGCCCCCTGAGGGGTCTTTAGATTCTGGGAAATGTCTGATTGGCAGATGTTAAAAGAGATTCTTTGGTAATCCTGTGCATCAATGAGCTGCACAAATTCAGACCAGGACTGCAAGAATTCAGGCATGAGGACACTGTGCAGCAGGCTCGCACAGGCAGACCCAAGATGGACAGAACATTGGAATCCCTGAGACACATCATTGCCCAAGTCTTGCCTCATAGAGACCCGTCTCTTGTCTTCAAAGACTGTAAGTACTGAAGGAGAAAAAGTTTTTTGACTTTTTTAGAAATTAGTCCTGAATGTCTAGTCACATCCCATTTAAGCATGTTTTCTTCTAAATCTCTGTAGTCGTATGCTGTGGTCTAAGTGATATTTAACTTGTTCCTGACTTCAGTCAGGAAAATGATTTCATTTCACCTACAGGTATCAGTCCCTATGTTATTTTGTCAGTGATACATCTTGCTAACCATTTCTCCTAAAATCTAAGAGTCAGCTACGACTTAATAAACTTTTTCAGATGCTTTTTAAATAAATCAAGGCAGATTGCTACTAGGATTAAAACTAAAAATAATTTGAATGTGATAATAAAATATATTTATATCTATATTTGTTAACTTGTTTAATCCTCCATATCATATATTAGTTATGCTAAAAAAATATATAATGTTTGAAATTTTTGGTTGCAAACAAAACAGTAAATCACTACTGAACTCATATTTTGATAACAAATTATAACACTTGGTTAAAAGGCCAATAAAATTAGATGTCTTCCCACCTCTGCATCCATACCCTCCCTCACCCCAAAAATCTAAATGGCTATGGCAGAGTTATTTCAAAATCTTATTTTTAATGATTATGAAAAATAGTTTAATCAAGTTCGCCAATTCTAGCAATACTATTAAACCATTTGTCATGTAACTTTGTTTCTGGAACCAATTTGATTTCCTGCTGCTGCAAAACAGACTATCTTCCCCTTGTATCTTATCTACAGTAGGTTTCATATTACAAAGGGCTTCTGAAATAGAACTTTGCTATGGAACTGCCCAAAAGGTAAAATGCATGTGGAATTTTTTTTTTTCACTTCAATAAGTTACAGCTTTCTTCTTTGTGAATCTCATGTGTTTGTCTCCATCAAAACATCAATGGTTTGGATTTTTGCTTTCTGATTGCTGAATAATGTTAGTTTCCAGATGTCCTTTTAGTTTATATTTTGCATATGTGTGATGAAGAAAAAGAAATGTTCGACAATTTTATTCTATAAAATTTTCTTACTAGAAGTTAAAGTATAACCAATCTGCCCTCTAAAACATTGTGTAAGCCTGCCTTTTCTTTCTTTTCTTTCCTTCCTTTCTTTCTTTTCTTTGTTTACTTTCTTTTTCTTTTTTCACTTTCTCTTTTTTTCTCTTCTCTCTGTCCCACTTTCTTGTTTCTTTAAAATATTGTCTTCAAGCATGTGTCAGTAGCTATGTTAGAACTAATAAAAATCACTCCCTCCCCCAGTCTAGCCTGGAGTCTATTCAGGTTTGGCATTTTTTTTTAAGTGAAAAGGTAAGGAAAGAATGTCTCTCCTAGAATAGCACAGAATTCACTAGCAAAGAGTAAAAGGGCTCTTGACCTGCCTAAGGCTTTGGATAAGTTTTAGAGTCCCAGGGGTTTTGTGCATAAAATTTGGGTAGTGGAAACAGTAAAAAGAAATTGAGGTGAAATTTTTCACTGAGTTCACTGTGAATCTAGGAAGTTTAATATGAAATTATATTATCACCCCCTTTTTGAAGTGAACTAAACTCCAGCAGTTTTTTACAGTTTAGCAGAGAGAATGTAATAGAAAGGGGTTAAAATAAAACATACATTATCTTCTGTCATTCAGGCCTTTATGGGAACTATTTTATATAGAAAAGCAAAGAAGTGTCTTATTTTATATATTTTTTTCATTAACATAGAACTTAAATGTCATCAGACAGCATTGCCTGCTTACCCTAGAGTGGGCTGCCACTCTGCAACTGCTTGCATGGCTTAATAGGTGTGAATTTTTACTGTTGCACTTCTCACTTCAAGTGTTCTAATCCTAAATAAATAAATAAATAAATGTAAGCCAAATGGTAGATTTATATGCCAGGGTTTTTTTATGATAAAGAAACATCTAACCACTCACCATCTTCTTGGAATAATTGGGACAGGTTCACTTACTTTCTGGAACAGGTATCATAAATCTGCCTGGGGCCTGTACCATGCCTTGGCAACCTATCATGCATGTGCCATGGTTTAGCACATGAACTCATTTTGGCACACCCATAAGTTGCTACCACCATACTCCTGCTTCACACACCATGTAAAAAGCTGCCATCAGTTTTGAATGGCAGGTTCTAAACAGCTTCCTTTCTTCCTAGTCACTCCTGGCTCCTCTTCCCTACCCCAGGCCAGTCTCTTTTTTGCCAGAAGGAAAGAGCTAAGCACATGAGCACATCACTGCCAATTCCTTTAGAAAAATTGCTACCTTGCTCTCCTACAAGATAAAAAGCCAATCCAACAATTTTTAAAATCCTGCACAGTTGAACAAAGGAACATTTAAAACATAATACCATTCTAAAGTTGTTTTTCTAAATTTCTCTTCTGTAAATGCCGAGACAGTTTTTCTCTCTTTATTCTTCAGAAACACATATAGGGGATGTAAAGGATCATTCAATTAATTTGTTGCCCTCATTTGGCTTTTGACTTGTTTTAAAAACAAGGAATAGTAAATTGAATCTTCTCTTCAAGTTGGTCAAGAAAAGTACCCGGAGAGTTTTCTGGTCTGAGACCAATGCACATGGGGATAGTTACATTCATTTAAGGAAATAAAATATGAATGGTTTTCTCAGCCAGTGAGGCCTTCCAAGTGGCATTTTGCAATGCATTAAACCTCTTATTTATTTTAGACAAGGTGTTCATCTGGCAAAAGTTGTGATTTGTTTTTTATTTTCCTTCCTGAAAGGAAATGAATTTCATAACACTTTTTCCCTATTTCATATTTAAATTGAAAAATAAAGAAATTTTATGTAGTTCCCTTCGTGGCGCAATCACGAGGTTGCGGGTTCAATCCCTGCCCTTATTCAGTGGGTTCAGGATCCAGCGTTGCCGTGAGCTATGGCGTAGGTTGCAGGCGTGGCTTGGATCCGGAATTACTGTGGCTCTGGCGTAGGCCAGCGGCTACAGCTCTGATTAGACGCCTAGCCTGGGAACCTCCATATGCCAAGGAAACGGCCCTAGAAAAGTCAAAAAGACAAAAAGAGAAAAAAGAAAAAAATAAATTTTAAATAAGACGGACTGTCAGACTGAAGTTTGCTTATCTGAGCTCACACTGGACTATTGTCCACTACCTAAATATTTCAGTTTTGTAACAAATATATCTGGGATTCTCCACCACCATACAGAATCTCTGCAGGGAAATTAAGTAAATTGAGACATTATTCATGTTGCCTTCCATTCTTGGCCTTGCGCAACATCCACTTTCTTTTCATGTGTTATGTGGCACAACCAAAGATGAACCATGTGGAAAACAGCCCTTGTCAGCTCTTTTGAGAGTGTGTGTTTGAGCTTACTAACTGTTTGTCACTGTTAAACAGTTTCTCACATACTTTCTCAAAATAAATCATCAGCACATGATTTCAAGAAGAGTATACTTTCAGATCCTGCTTTTCAAATTACAAGAGCATAATACGCTTATCTGCCATCTTTGGGCTCTTCTTTTATGCATTAATAGCAATGCTAGATTGTCATGTCCTCAGCATGTGATGACAGGCACTATACTAAGAACGTTTATTCTTCACAGAAAGTCACCTATTTTGATTTATAGGGTAGAGATCTGAGGCTTATGGTGGTTAAGGTGACTCACCCAAGGTCACACCTAGTAAAGTGATAAAGTGATGGGGCCAGGATTCAAAGTCTGTCTTCCAACTTTGCACATTTTGCCACTGCAAGACATTGCCTCTCAAAGGTGTTGCATTACTGTGCCATTTGTGCCATCGAGGCAGTATCTGTTAAGAAAACAGATGGGACTGAAGTGGATTCTTCTGAATGTTTGGAGGGAACTCAATAAGTTGGCACTACTCTGAGAAGGAGTATGAGAGGGGAAGGTATTGTTAAAGAGAGACAATAGCTTGTCCAAAGACAGATCCAGCAATACAAGATCAGTGCATCATCAGAGGTGGTGACAAGGCTGAGAAGGCAGGTAGAGTCCTGCTCAAGTATAGGCAACAGGGAGCCATTGAAGTTAACAGTGATCCTAGATTAGTTCTCAAAGTTTATGGCCTTCTGTTGCACTGCGAAAAAGATTGCACTGATATCTGTGGGAGGTACAGTTCCTGAAACTAAGTTAGACAGAGGTGCTGATTTTTCACAGCAAGAATCCTTTTACCCATTCAGGCGAGATGCAAGATTTGTAAATGTAAACATGCCTATAGGGAGAAACCACTTTCAGTAAATGAAGGCCAAAATCAAGGCAAACTGTCTCAAACGGATAGTTAAAAACCATCTTGGTTGTCATTGAAGCCATGAGAACATGCTGGTTTCTAGTACTGACTTATAAAGTAATGTGATAGATTTCACTCATGTTTCCCCAAATTTTATAATGAAAAAATAAGGTGAAACATTTACTAAACATTGCACAATTAGAAGCTAATTTCTCACATACTCGAAGTACATTCAACTTTTGCATTTGAGGAGACATTTTTCTGCATGAAAGTTTGTATTTACACCACATAGGTGAATACTTCAAAAAGTATAGTTTTACCCTTTGGAAAAATTGGACCAGACTATAGAACTATTAAAAACATCTTAGTAATCATAAATCTTGGCTGTACGGAATACAAGAGAGCAAAATTTCTCAAGAGTCAAGTCCTTTCTCCATCCCATGCTTTTTAGTGCAATTATCTGAAATCTAGAGATTTGATGATACATTTATGATTTTTGCATTTCAGAAAAAGGAATATAGTAGAATGTAAAAGATGAAGGCACTTGTGCAGTAAGATCCCAACACATATTGCATTGTGTTCCACCACAGAAAGTATACTGGATAAAACAAACAAACCAAAAACCTTCCACTGCTTACTAGCTTATTTTGGATTAATGATTGCATCTTAATTACAGTAATTTGAACTATGATGATTTTAGCATCTAAATTTAGGATGTCTGTTCTACTGAAGAAGTCTATTCAAATGCTGGTTTTACTTTATTATAGGAGACAACTATTTGAATTTATATTAAGGGAAAAAATTCATATTTCAGTTCAGCTATCACTGGCATAAGCATTTTTCTCTTCTCCTTTTTTAAGTAAAGATATATTTGGCAGAATTTAAATACTGAAAGTCTCAATGCCGGCAGAAAATTTTTCGAAATGGAAAAATGGAGGCGGCTTCTTGATCACTTAATGGCAATGTCTATCTTAATACATTTATTTCTTAATATACAAACACAATTTAGCAGATAAAAATAAAATTTGATTGACACCCATCCTGTGATCAGATATGGTGCCTCTTCACAGTCTGCTGTCTCATCTCACCATAGGCTTTTTTTTAAACAGTTAAGATTTGTTAGCCTGAACTCTACTTTAACAACTCCTGAAACTCATGTGTTAAGTTACAGCCCATAATAGGATACAGATGCACAAGGGTGAGTTTCTAAGTTATGATTTTTCTGTTTAAATGATACGGTTTTACTGATTATGTGCTACAGATTGATTTAAGAAATGTAAGACAACTTTAGAAGCCTTTCATAAAAGAATCTTCTTTATTTAATGCATTTCATATTGACATTTTAACCCCAAAGTCTCTTATTTCTTTTCTTCCATGTTCAAATGCTCATATAAGTTTAGTCTGTCAAGGTAGTTTTTAAAAATCCTATATTAAGAGAAAAAGGAAAAAGAATCCTACTGAAAGTTTAATAATGACAAAATATTCAATTATTACACTCCCTGTAGTTTTCTATATTCTCTCTCTGGTATCCATGGAATGCTGTTTGAATTATGGTTTTGCTTTTTCTTTTTTTTTCTGCTGCAATGATAATCAGTTGATCCCTATTTTGATCTCATCCCATTATGCAGCTGTGGGAATCCATCATTTAGTCACCACTCCTTTGGCACTTATGGCCTGCATAGTGTAGTTTACACTTTTCTCATATGGCTCTACACTATGAGTTATAGTTTTGCTGGCATGTTTTTGTCCACACCTAAGTTGGAAGTCTTAGAAGGGCAAAGCCATACCTTCCACTTCTTTGTAACCCCCACTGTGCTTCCCACAGTGCCAGGTAATTAGCAGGTGCACAACAGACATTTTTTGGTTGCTAATTTGTTGGTGTTCTCCTTTATGATGAACTAAATGGTGTCTTGGACCTTCTAAGCCATCATCCATTGACACCTTAATCTCACCCTAATTGTGCATGCAGGATTAAGTTGACTATCCCCATGAAAATGTAGGAAAAAGGGGCTCTGAAGATAATAAATACAGTCACTCCAGGCAACTTCCCCAGAGCACTGCCTTAGGTTGGCCTTGGGGGAGCAGCCTGAATTATCCCATATACCACACTGGCACAGAAACTTAGATTGCCATTCCTTAATATTCATCCTCAGGGTCTGCCCTCAATTCTGGGTCACCAAAAGCTGGGCACCAAGCTTTTTTAAGGCCAGTCTTTGTCAGTGCTTTGTACATAACCCCTAGTTCTTCAGCTGTGGCTGGGTCACAGAGCTTTCTTAAAATGACTGTTCTCAGGGAAGGTTTATCATATGCCTAAAGCCATATTTGCACAGATTTGACCATTTTAACTAAACAGAACCGATGAGCAAAGCAACAGTGTTTGCTCTACCCGCCCCCCCTTGGATCTTTTGTTGTTATCTAAATACAAAAGTCCTACAAAGTCTCTTAACTATAGTGCAATGTCACTGCCCAGTGGCACATGGGAAAGATGTATACTTCCTGATTGGTTAAATAGATTACATCATGTTTTTATTCTGTGTAGCTTTTGTGATTGAATGACATCATCTGAACCATGCTGCACATATAAACCACACTTGGGAGACCAAGGCCTGCCGTTGCTGCTGCATTTTAATTGTAGTATATTTAATAACTTTTTATTTTAATTTGTCTTTATGGTCCCTGTTGCTCCTTAATATTCTCTCCCCTCTGCCTTCTTAGAAAATTATCCTGTACTTCCAAAGATATTTTTAAAGTGTTATTTAAATTTCTCCCTGAATGATTTATAATTCAGCAATTTTAAATTCTAAAGGTGAAAATGAAACCAAATAGTATGATATACTTTTCTGTATATTTTGGAAAATCTCCCAAGAAATTTAATTTTGTAAAATTGAAATTTACAAAATTTAATTTAAATTTTGTAAAACAACTCAAAGGATCACAGTTGCCTCAGAGAAAGTGTTCAGGGCAGAGAATGGGGACCAGACCAGAAGAAAAGAAAAAGTGCACAAAAGAAGAAACATAACCAGCTTCCCAGCTGCTGAAGGAGCTAAGCACTGACTGTGGAGCTTACTAAAAGAAAGTTCCTCTGCTGGGAACAAAGCAAGACTCGCTGTCTCAGCTCTGTTGTATGGCTATGGCTACCTTTGAAAGAGTATCTACACAAAAGAAAAAGGGGCCCAAGATTCCTACATGTTGTGTCAGCAAGATTCCATTAGCCTGGTCAAAACTTGTCAAAGCCTGAGGATGGTAGTAAATGTTTAGACAGCTGGCTCTGTTGGTCAGTGTCCTGGAGTTTGCCAGGCCAAGCACAAGACCTGGAGGTACCCCATTTTGCAACCTATTTTGCATGAATAGTAAATTGCCATCATGCCTTGAACTGGCTCCTTAAATTATTTGGGGGTACTTTTCCTATTTCCTCTCAAAAACACTAGGGAATCACATCAGCAAAACAAGTTGTACATGATCAAATTACTAGAATAGAAAATAATTAACTTTATTTTAAAATATCACCTACTGGGATGATTTAATTAAAGATTATATTAAAGTGTTACATAACATAAATCCATCTGTTGGGAGGCAGAGAATCAATTTCAAAATATGTTTATCATCTTGAAAGCCTCTTAATGGTTTATCCTTAAATGGTAGCCTTTCCAATTTGTCTTTAATTGTTTCTGGCAAGGGAAATTTTACCCAGCTATAATTTTTCCTTATGTAAGGCATAAAGAAATTGGTTCTTTTGGGAGAGTAGATTTGTAATTTTAAGATCCCTTATTGCTGACAAGTGACTATCTTCCATGCAGGACCTGTTTCATACTAGATAATTGAAATGGGCAGGGAACTATAATATTTCTACTTTCCTGAAGCCCAAGCAGTCATTAAACATTAATTTGAAGTAAGAGTTATCTCTCTGTAGTTTTTGCTAAGAGCAGGTCTATTGCAGTAGCATTCATTCATTAGAAAGTGAAAAATTGGGGAGTTCCCGTCGTGGGGCGGTGGTTAACGAATCCGACTAGGAACCATGAGGTTGCGGGTTCGGTCCCTGCCCTTGCTCAGTGGGTTAATGATCCGGCGTTACCGTGAGCTGTGGTGTAGGTTGCAGACGCGGCTCGGATCCCGCGTTGCTGTGGCTCTGGCGTAGGCCAGTGGCTACAGCTCCAGTTCAACCCCTAGCCTGGGAACCTCCATATGCTGTGGGAGCGGCCCAAGAAATAGCAACAACAACAAAAAGACCAAAAAAAAAAAAAAGTGAAAAATTGGGACAGACATCCATGTTTCCAGATTTTGAGACATGTAGCCTTTCATCCATTTATTTTTTGGCTGTTAATGAAGCTTTGATTTTACCAGTGAATGATATTAAAAGAGATTTCTCTTTTCCATCTGCGAACTCTTCACATGTTTTGGAAATAAAATAGCACAATGTGTACAATTAGAGAATTTTCAGACTTGCAGACTATTTTTAGAATTTTTAATAATACAGTTTCCAATGCAGGAACAGTCAGTTTCAAAAATGCAACATGCAAGCATGTAATCATGCCTTTTCTTCCTTCACCTTCTCTAATAGCTAACACTCTAGTGCTTACTGTGTATGAAGCTCTACTGTAAGCTTTTTCCATTTTAAGCTTTACCACAACCTTGTAATGTACATACTGCATTTTAGAGATAAACAGGAGCCCTAGGTAGGTATCTTACAGCACTAGATATAGTATTCAAACCCAGGGATTCTGGCTCCAGAGTCTATGCCTTTCTTTTTTTAAGTTTTTTTTGACGTATAGTTGATTTATAAGGTTGTGATAATTTCTGCTGTACAACAAAGTGATTCATTCATATATAATAAATACTTCCATTCTCTTTCAGATTCTTTTTCCAGTGTAGATTATCACACAATATTGGGTAGAGTTCTCTGTGCTATATATACAGCAGGTCAGAGTCCATGCTTTTATCTACCTAAGTAAACTGCCTCCCTATTGATAAAATGTGGAGAGGCAAGATGCAGTACCCATTGTATTGTCTTTGTACCAAGGCCTGTACTTGAGGACTCTTCTATAACAAACTCTATAATCCATGTGCATTTTCATCCTCTGCATCTCAGAATTCCCACATGGAAACACAGATCATGTGCGTCTGTTGGCATCTCCATCATGTCCAATCTGTGAAAATGACAAGCTCTGAATTTTTAGAAGAAAAGCCCTCCAGTGATTGATATCCTCTGAAGGGGCTTCATGCTCCTTGCAGGCTCGAAAGGCACCCTCTCTTGCTTGCTCCATCTCCTACCCTTGTATCATAGATTTCTGCTCAAGCTTCTTCCAAAGAAATGTTCTCCCTGGGCTCCTCCAGATGCATACTAGCAACTACACATTCTTTCCAAGTATCTTCTTCATGGAGTCACTACAGCCAGCACAGCACCTCAGGCAAAGACAAAGGACAAGGAACTCTGCATTCCTGTCTTCTCTCCCACTTGGGTAAAGCTGGAGCTCCAGAATAATAGGATTGATTTCCAATTATTAAAGGAGGCAAAATACCCTTACCCTGTCTCATTTCAAATAGTGCCCCCTTTCTAATGCCATCCTTTCCTATCACTCCCTTACACAATTCCTCAGCTGAGGCATTACTGCTTTTCTTGATCTTTTTGTCAAATGCTGCTCTCACCCTTTGGGAGCACACTTCTTTGCCTTCTCCCATTCTGGTTTAAATCTCACTTTTCTGAGGTGGCTTGACTTAGGCCTTCCTATGCAGATTGTTTTCTCTGATCTTTTCAATCTATATTCGTCTGCTTTTCCCTTTGTATCAATTTAATTATTGTGCCATAAATTTTAAAGTTTTAAATATTACTTTAAAATCATTTTTGTTCTACAATGTATCAGTCTAATATTTGGTGAAAAAATATGAATACATTGTTTCTGCAGTCAAATTGTAAATCTTTATGAGCATAGGACTGTTTTGAACTTTATTCTGTACTGTCAGGGTCAGCATCACCAGATAGGCCAGTGCCAAATTGCTGGTTAACTGTGGTGTTCTCTTCCAGTGATCCCAGAGAACACTTTCAAGTCCTTTCAACAGAATGTTCCACAGGCAACATAAATGGATTAAAGTTGGTGCTCTAAGACAAAAGTGTTTTTACCATCCCCATTCAGAATTTCCCCAAGTCCTAGTTACCATGAAGGTAAAACTCTAGCTAGCAAGCAACTGGCAATCACATGTCTACTCTGCCCAGGCTTCATCTTTCTTTACCTACTCAGTCATCTCCAGCTAAGACATGGCTGCCACCACCACATCCCTGCTGTGTGGGTACCATGGTGGTTCATACAAAAAACCTATTCTTGAAGTAAGTCTTAACCTCTCCATGAATGGTAGTACCTTCATTTATCTTGTGTATGTTCATGTAATTGCACAGTTCTTATATTCTTATATTCTAAATGAATTCAACAACTGCTTCTAGCCCTGTGCTAGATACCACGGAGGCTACAGAGAAAAAGGAAGCAGAGTCCCTGCCCTCTGGAATCACAGTCAGCTATGAGGTAAATAACATAAAACTGTAGTCTATAAGATGAATTGTTATCACAAGGCATTTCATTTCTCTGGCCAAAAGTAAGTCCAGCCAAATCTGACTTGATAAATTTAGCCAGGAGCACCATATCCATTTTATTAGCATGGTTTATAAGAGATTAAGTGCTAAGACACAGGGCCACTAATGAAATATGAGCGTAGCAAAGGACATTCATGTGGCCTGGAACCAGTGAGTAAGGCATGATGGAGGATGTGGCATTTCCTCTGAAGTATGCATGTAAATTGAATGGCTGGAAGAGAGGGGCAGAAGCAAAACTCAGGGTAGGAAGGAGAACTTGAACAAAAGCAAAGGGAAAAAATATGCAGTATGTGTTTAAGGACAAGTGAAGACAGTGCCTTTGCTGAAACGGATTGAGGATTTCTGCTAGAAAGGGTCAAATGTTAGATGATGAAGGTGTTCCACATTGTGGTATGTCCTCATTGGTCAAACCGCCTTCTGTGAAAGCTTCGATGGTAAACTTTAAAATCAGAAAGAAAGCTTGAGGAAGAAGAAAATGAAAACCTCATTTATGAGAGACTTGCTGAGGGATCTAGTTGCTACTTTGAAAACTCTGTCATGTTCAGATTTCACAAAACAGTGAAGAAGTATCCACGCTAATTCACAAAACTGAAGAAGTATCCACACTAATGTCTATAAACTACACAGCAAATTGTCTTCTTGTTGATAGAGAAGTATTCAAAACCACTAAAGAGTTTTGTCTTAGCTTGGGCTGCTGTATCAAAATACCATATATAGGTGGCCTAAACAACAAATCTGCAGATGAAGTTGCTGGCAGACTTGGTACTTGGGGAGAGCCCTCATCCTGGTTTGCAAATGGCCACCTTCTTGCTGTGACATCACATGGCTGAGAGAGGACGCTCTGGGGTGTGTTTCTATTCTTACAAGGGCACTAATCTCATCATGGGGCTCCACCCTCATGAGCTCATCTAAACCTAACTGTCCCCCTAAGTCATCTTATTCTAATGCTATCATATTGGATGTTAGGGCTTCAATATCTGGATTTGTGAGAGACAAATATTTAGTTCATAACAGAGTCTATTACATGTGTCTGAGAAAGCAATTTGGAACAAGGGAATAGATTAAGAAGTTTGATTTACAAAGGTAATTCAGAGATTAAGCTGCTTTCTTTGCTCTAAGATGTTATAAACTGATAGAAATCACAGAAAGGAACTGGATTTCATGCTATTATTCCTAAAATCTCCCCCAAAAATTTCTCTCCTACTTCCTCCCATACCTATTTGATATTTTATTTCTTTATAGTAATTTTACTAGTTAAGTATCAGTTAACTCGACAAAGGATTCATACCTCTCTCCTGTCGGGTGCCCAGATTCACCATGGATGACCAATTTATCTTGTCCTGGCTGTAGATAAACCCCTTTTCCCTCAGTGTCCATTGAGACAAAGTAAAAACTTTTCAAAAAGAACTTCTAAACTTTGGGAGAAATAACACATAGCGAAAAAGGATGTGTTCCAAACTATAGCTTCCTGACCCTGAGGTGGAAGGCGCAATCCGGCAGAGACTTGACCTTGACTTTTGTTCATGCCCCTCTTCCCAGGAAATCTGTCCAGGACCTCCTCCATCTTTTATCACTTCCTCTTGTTCCTCTTGTGTCCTCTCCTTTAGCCTTTTTTTCCTTGGAAGAAGGGACTGGAATGGGAGGCCTAATCACAGCCCCCTCTGAAGCCCACAGCCAGTTGATATTTATACCATTGCTTTAAACCAGAACAAAGTGTTGGTTGAAAGTGATGAGGATACCTATTCATGTGACACAGGCTGCTTATTCATTGTGACAGTTCCAAGCTAGAAATATGTTGTATCACTTGTATGAAAAAATACAAATATTAACCCCTTGCTTTGTTTGACTTTCCTGAGAACAAGTATCAGAAAAATTGTTTGTAAGAAAAGGTAGGCGAAATAATTTTTATACAGGGCCTCCTGTGTCTTTGCTACCGATACCTTCACAAAGGCACATCTTCTATCCCTTTGATGACTTTCACAATTCAACTAACACTTATTGTGCTCCTATGACTCCTCCTAGTAGTGATAGACATGCATGAAAACAACCTAATTTCTGTTATAATTTGAAGCGGCTCAAGATGAACAAAGAGCTAAATTATATACCCGACAGAACTAGGTTGAAAATCCCAAGTCTAAGACTTAGTAGCTATATGACTGTACACTGAGCATCTTTTATTTCTTATTTCTTAAGCTGTAGGTGATAATACCTATTTCTAGGTGGTGGTATAAGAATTGAATGAGAAAATGCATAGTGCTTGGCATATAATAGGTACATGATAAGGGAGATGAGACTAGTAACTTCTCCCCACAGCAGGGTTTCTCAAACTTTCATGTGCATCAGATTGCCTGAGAATCTTATAAAAATGTAGATTCTGGTTCAGAGGTCCTGGAGTGGGGCCCAAGGTCCTACATTTCTAGTAAGTCCTCAAGTGATATTCATGCTGCTACACAGAGAACTGTAGTTTCCCAAGGAAGGGTTTAAATCTTATTTTGGGTTTGTTTTCATTTTCAGAGTTAATGCTGGAGATAAATATTAAAAAAAAAAAAAGGAAAAAAAAAGTGAGTAGGTACCAGCCAGGAAGACAATAGAGGATGCAAAGATAATTCTAAAAAGAGGAATAGAGGTAAGGGGCTTGCTAGTAACATAAAAAGCATGAGAGCATGAGGAGCCTGGAGGGTGACTTGAGAAGTTTGGAATGAAGGAATCAAGACCTTGGGTCTTCTATGACTTGCCAAGGAGTTACTCGTTCTGTAGGTAATCAAGGACTCACGGAAGGGTTTTAAGATGTAAATAATTTGATCAACTATAAGATTCAGAAGGACTGCCAAGGAAACAGTGGAGGATGGGTTGCATGGAGGGTGATTGGAGTTAGGAGGTTATTGTGGGATATTTGGTGAGATATGAACCAATGCAGCAATGACAGTATTAAGTGAGAGAAAGTAATGACTATCAGGGACATCAGGATATGGAACTGAAAACTTGGGCATTAATTAGAATGGAAAGAAGATGATAAGTTTAAAGTTCCTCTCATATTTCTGATTTATGTGACTGGATAGATGGTAAGGTCACTTTCTATTTAGTTCGGGAGGAAGAGAAGAGTTTATTGAAAAGAAAATGGGTTGAGTTTGGAAATATGTTGAATTTATGCAATGTCCAAAGAGAAGGATGTATTAACAAAGTTAAAGTTACAGGAGTATGTTTGAGGAACTATAGGCATCTATTACAGTAGATAGAATCATGGAAATGGGTTCTATCATTGAAGAACAGTCGGGAGAGGAGTTCCTGTTGTGGCTCAGTGGGTAAGAGCCTGACTAGTATCCATGAGGATGTGGATTTGATCCCTGTCCATGCTCTGTGGGTTAAGGATCTGGCATTGCCGAATGCTGGGGTGTTAGGCCTGCAGCTGCAGCTCCAATTTGACCCTAGCCTGGGAATGTCCATATGCTGGAGGTGTGGCCTTAAAAAGAAAAGGAAAAAAAAATCACAGTAGAGAGGGAAGCAAGAAAAGACAAGGACAAGATTCTTGTGCAAATCAACATGAGAGGTGAACAGAGGAAGAGAAACCCACAAAAGAGATTAAGAAGAAATGATTAGAAATAAAGAAGAAGAATCAGGGAAAATGCCATCAGAAAAACCTAGGGATATGAGAGTTTCTAGAAGACATTGATCAACTGCGTCAAATGCATTAGAGGTCAAGGAAATGAGGACTGAAATTTAGAATTTGTGATATTTGCCAGAGTAATTTCAATAGCATAATGTAGAGAAAAGCCAGATCATGGTAGGGTAAAAATGAATGGAAGAGAAGAAAGCAGAGATAGTATTTTAGAATATTCCTTCTAGAAGCTTGGCTATAGTGGAAAAACTTTAAAAACTAGCAGCCAAATATAGTCCCAGTGTTGAGTGTCTTTTAATTTATTGAGTCATTCATTTATTCATTTGTCATCTTGGGCATATTTATAGCTACTGAAAGGAGTGAGTAAAGAGGAGTTTTTTGGTTTTTGGTTTTTTTTTTTTTTTTTTGACTTTTTAGGGCCGAACCCATGGTGTATGGAAATTCCCAGGCTAGGGGTCAAATCAGAGCTACAGCTTCCGACCTACACCACAGCCACAGCAACTTGGGATCCAAGCCATATCTGTGACCTATACCACAGCTCATGGCAATGCCGATCCTGAACCTACTGATCCAGGCCAGGGATTAAACCTGCATCCTCATGGATACTAGTCAGATTCTTTTCCACTGTGCCACAACAGGAACTCCATAAAAAGGAAACATTTTAAAATAGGAGGTCAAGAGAATTATTATAGAACAACCTGTCCAGAAGAGGCAACACAAATTCATTTGAGACAGAAGGAAATAAGATGGAGCTGGTACTTATGTGGATGGATCACAAAATATAAGGATGGATATTGCATGCTGGAGAGTATAAGTTTGTAGCATGAAAGGTAGGATCCCTGACTGGGCATTGAAGGTGCAACTACAACTAGAGACTAAGCTGTGTAGTGAGGCCTTTCCTCAAATTTGGGTGGTTTTCTTCAGCAGTACTTGACCTTTTGCTTGCTTTTTCTTTCACATTGTCCATGATCCTTGTTGTTGCTACTTCACAAAAATAAAGCAGCATGTGTTTCATAAATAGAGCATCTTCAGATATACCCGTCTTTGAAATTCCAAACAGCAAGCTGGCCTTCTTCCCTCAGCCCTCCATTCATCTGGTTTTCCAGTCGACAAGAGGAGAGATAGAAAGACAGATTATGTTTGTACATGTACATATGTTACACTCTTTAGAGGTGATGACATACATAGGACCATCAAAGGAATCTTCCAAGGTTGCAGAATGAAAAATGTGAAAACTGCTACTTTTATTTATGCAGAAATTTTAGTACATACCTTTGCACTGTTTAATCCACATAGTTTTATATGCCAAAATTCTTGTGTTCATTTTACCTTCATCTTCTCACTCCATTTCTCAGCCAAACATCAACAGTGGGTGAACTAACTTAAAATCACTGACTAATGGCCCTTATTGACTATGAGAGCAACTGTCAGAGCCGTTGGCTCCTGGCTTTGGTTTTAGGCTTAATCTTCAAGACATCCCTGCTGAATTCTAGAGGTCAACTGCAAGTAGAAGCACAAATGATCCAGTTCAAAAAACACTTGTTTTCCTGGACATGGGAGGAGAGGAAGATGGGGAGCAGAAATACAGTTTAGGAAATAAAAGTTCTAATTTTATTTTGAGTTACATCAACTGGTAGAAAATATTACTTCAAATATTTTTGAATGAATGAAAAATGTCTGTAATTACCAAGTTTACCTTGACCACTTCAGCGTGCATTTTATTGGTTAATTCAATTATCCCCTCTGATAGTCTTATGTTCCCCATTTTTTTTCCCCAAAAATGCATCTTAAACTAAAACCTGCAGTTGGTTAAATATACACAAGCATCCAATTCCTTAGATGTACCAAGAATTTGCCAGAACTATACCCTATGTAGCTGGAAGCTGATCGGTGATCTGGGGGTGAAGTGAAAGAGCCAAGTTCCCTAGTCAACAGCTTAGAAGGTGGTTGTGCCACATTTTTGCTTCCAGGTTAAATTCTATGACTCTCCTAATTTCCTGAAAAACAACAAAGCCTAGCATTTTGAAGCACATTATTCAGGAAGGCACCATATTACACAAAGTATGTTTGAAAGAACAAAAGCTATTTAATCTAAAATTTGAGGAAACCTAAGAGTTGTCTATATTAATACACTTTGATATGCAAGCAAGAGAGCAACTCAAAGTGGTTTAAGGACAAAGCAGATATATTGATTCAGGAGCTCAGACTAAGTCGTATGAACTTAATCTTTCTTTCTCTGTCCTTGGCTCTACCCTTCTCTTTCTTGGTTTTCTTCTCAGTTATGATTGTTCCTTGTTTGAGTGGCACCACATTCCCTTCCTATACCCTCAGTAACTCTAGAGGAAAAGGAGAATCCAGTCTTCCAACACTGTCAACAAAAGTCCTTGACTCACTGACTCTAAATGACTTGGTTTTGGTCTAATTCCCACCCCTCAACCCTAGAGAAGACATAGTTGAAGGAAAGGTGGTTCTTTAAGGAAATTTGTGCTCTTTCTAAAAAGAGGAAAAGCAAATGCCAGGCAGGCAGAAACAAAAAATGTCCTATATCAACCTTCAAGTATATAGGGTGTTCTCTTGTGGATAAGGGGATTAACTTCTGTGAGGCCTCAGAAATGAGAAGCAGCCCACCTACAGGAACCTCATAGGAAAGCAGATTTCAGCTCACCTCCCCAAAAGGACATTTGTACCATTAAACCATTAGCAGTTGAAACAGGCTGCCTCAAGATGTGCCAAGTACCAGGTCCTTCCACGTGTTCAGACTCAGGCCAGATGGACAACTGTCAGTAGTGTTGTGCAAGGAATTCCTACATCAGGCAGAGCTTTGACTGCATGACCTCTAAGGCCTCTTTTGCCTCTACAATTCTATTATCCTTGTTAATATCCACAATTCAATTTGCAGTACAGGATAAACAAACCAACCTAATTTGATCTGGAACTTCTGCAGGCTATCATAGGTCATTTAATCTAAAACACATGGCTGTAGTCATTACTATGTTTTCTGAAATCATCTAACAGACGTGATCCTTAACAAGGTTTCCATGTTATTAGTTTCACTTACTTTTTTCTTTCTTCCAGTCTCCTGCTTATTATACAATTGCGCTTCATTCTCCTTTAGATTGGGGTGGAGAGGAGCATGAAAGAGTTTTCTTCTTTCTGCCTTTCTCCACTTAAATCTTATAATAGGTGAGTTCCAACTAAAATTACATTAGTTACCTTTGAATTTAGCTTTTACTTTGCAGGTTTAAGAATCTATGAGACATGAGAGTGAGGGTCATGCATAATCATAGTTCTGGACAAAGTTTATTAAGGAAAATTTTCGAAGAAGGAAGACAGATTTTTAATTTGATATCAAAAATTAATTTATAAATTTAACATACTGCAGTGTTATTAGAGTGCCAAACCACTTGAGCCATACTCATGAAAAAATAAGCACATTTGTGTTAAATAGTATTTGCTTCTTTCACAACTGAAAACATCCCCCAAACTCCAACAAAAACGTAAACATACTCTGTTCTGCTTAAACTGGAAATGACATGTTACACAATCCAACCCACAAATAAAATGTTGTTTTTGCCAGGAAATGTCCATCCTTAATAACTGATTATATTTCTTGTCTTTTTCAGTGAACGTTGTGTCAATGTTACAGGAATTTTGGGAAAGCAAGCAGCAACAGAGGGCTGCGTTCCCAAGTGAAGGTGTGGTGGTCTATGAGTCGCTGCCATCTCCTGGACCACCCTTTGTGAGTTATGTGACCCTCCCAGGGGGAAGCTGTTTTGGCAACTTTCAGGTAAGAAGCAACCATAAATTGATTGGTGAAAGTTAACTCAGTTAAAGTAGAGTAAGCCCTTTTATAAAATGATAATGTAAGTTTTCTTGATTGTTGTGAAAAAATTGTGCCACAGTCCACTATGTAACACAGAAACTGGTCAGAAGTTCCAATTTTTTTTTTTTTCTTTTCATGGCCACACCTGTAGCCTATGGAAGTTCCTGGGCCAGGGGTCAATTTGAAGCTGCAGCTACAGCCCATGCCACAGCAACACCAACACCAGATCCTAGCTCAGTCTGCAACCTGTGCTGCAACTTGCAGCAACATCAGGTCCTTAACCCACTGAGCAAGGCTATGGTTTGAACCCGCATCCTCACAGAGACAACATTGTGTCCTTAGCCTGCTGAGCCACAAGGGGAACACCTCAGTTTTTTTTTTTTTTTTAATGGAAGTATTTTTATTAGGGGGGTGTTGTCCACTGATAACTCTTTATGGAAAATGCATTTTATAGCATTTTATGTGCCTGACAGCTGCTGCTTTTTCCCTCACTATATCTTAGAATAAATCAAAGAAAAAAGGAACGTGGGCATAGTCCTTCCATCAGGGCTTTTCCATCAGTACAAAGTCTTTACTTTTCATAAAACTTGTAATCAAATACTAATCAATCCGCAGCACACCAGACAGTGAAGGCTGAGACACATGGGGCTGAATTCAGACAGCTGTGTTAATTCTAGGTTCTGCCTCTAAATAACTGTAGACCATTGGGAAACTTATTTAACTCTGGATTTCCCTGACTTGAGATGGGAAATAATTCCCGTGGGTTTGGTTGTGAGTCATGTAAGATATATATGCCATGTGTTTATCGGGTGTGTAGTAGATATTCCAAATATTGTTTTGATAATTAGTATAAAAATTCTTCCAGTTGGTTAATTCTTTATTATGTTTATGATGGTTGTAAATGATGATACATTTCTTGTTATATACACCTACTACTCATGCAAAAATACTTATCTACACTAACAATCAGCATTTGATTATCCAGTGTGTATAGTAAGAAATAATCATTAAGTGACTAGGAAATATCAAACACTGGGCCAAATAATAAGGATATGGTCCATACCTTCAGGAAATAAAGGTACAAAAAATTAGTAATTACATAGAGTTATATTTGAGGGTCAATGAAAGCACTCACATCAAACTATAAGAGGTCTTCATGCTTTGCAAAGAAGAACAGGTTTTATTCCATATAAAATCAAAACTCCTGAAAGTTTCTGAGCAGGAGGGTGATATATTCAAATGCGTTTCAGACAGATTACTCCGGCAGGAGCATGGGCTTTCAGAACTGACACTGCCAGCTGGCAATGTCTCCTGAGCAGTGATCAGCAGTGGATTTTGACCTCTAACTCATGACAGTGAATTGCCTGATGAGGATAATTTGAAAGTGGGTCTAGAAGCCTTAGAATAGAGCTTGATTTAACCTTAGACACTTAGACATGGATGAGGGGCAAGGAAGGGGGAAGAAAGAGGAGCAGCAGAGGAAGGGATTCTCTAATCCATGTGAGCCTCAGATCCATCATTAGGCATTCTAAGGTGAAGGCTGCCAACTTGTACAAAGCGCCCATCAGACTTCCCATTCAGTGGCAGCTTTCTAGGAAAACAGACCTACTCAGCCACAGAGCAGGGTCTTGCCAGATGCCTGACGGAATATTTTCTTTTTTTTTTTTTTTGGTCCATGAATGTCAGTGGCCTAAAGATCAGCAAACATTTGAGGAAAACCAAAAGCAAAAGGAAAAAGGCCAAGGCAAGCAAACAAAAGAACAGAAATCATTCAAGCACAGAGTATATTAGAGACTATTATAGTGCTTATCTTCAGAAATTTGTGGGAGGATAAATATCACTAAAACTGCTATGAGAAAAGAAGTAAGCAGGGAACATGAAATTTAAAATGTGATTGCCAAACTAGAATAATAAATATGAATAAATAAAAGTGAGTAAACAGATAAGTAGATGTGTATCACAGACAAATTGCTAAAGGATAACAAAATAAAAAAAGTAAATGTTCTAGAACTTAGAGCAAAAAGACAAAGAGATGGAAAAAGATAGGACTGGAGACATGGGGATAAATCCTGGAAGGTAAACATTAATTTAATAAGAGTTCCGGAAAGAGACAAAGGAAATAAAGGAGAGGAAGTAAATAACAGAAGCAATTTTCTTTGAGTTAAAGCACACATTTTTGTATTAAAATTGCCCACCATATTTCAAGTAGAATCACGAGAAAAAAAAAATCACATAACTCTGTGGCTGTATGGAACTTAGGGACAGCATTCTGCTTGAAAGATGAATCAAGGGACTTCTGTGCATTGATCTCACTTTTTTTTCCCCCAAGGTAGATTGAATTTATATGTAGGATAGCTTAGGGGGGAGCTGATGAAATAGGATAAAAACTGGCAAACCTGATCAACAGCACCAAAAACTATTTCTTTGAAAAGATAAATAGGAAAGACAAATATTTGGCATTTTTGAATAAGGAAAAAAAAAAAGACATATACTACACTAAGCATGAGAGAGGGGTTGCAAATTACAGGAGTGTGTATAGGAATACTCCGTGAACTATTTTTGAAAACATGTAAGCAGATAATCTTAACTACTTTCTGGGAAATCTCTTATCTTTGCAGTTCTTCTAGAAGTCTAAAATTATTTCAGAATAAAAAGTAAAACAGGAGTTCCCATTGTGGCAGAAATGAATCCAGCTAGGAACCATGAGGTTTGGGGTTCAATCCCTGGCTTTTCCCAGTGGGTCAAGGATCTGGCATTGCCATGAGCTGTGGTGTAGGTCACAGACGTGGCTCGGATCCTGTGTTGCTGTGGCTGTGGTGTAGGCTACCAGCTGTAGCTCAGATTCACCCACTAGCCTTGGAACAGCCCAAAAAAAAAAAAAATTAAGTGAAAAAAAAAAGTTAAACGGAAAAAATGGCTCCAGTGGCTCCCTTTCTTTAATTAAAGTCTAAATTCCTTATTCTGGCAGTAAAGACTTTACAAGGGCTCCATATTTTCCAGCTTTATCTCTCTGAACTCCTCTTCTGACACCCAGGGCGGACTAAACAGGCCTGACTCTTCCTTGTTCATGCCTTGACCTCTTCCAGCCACTCCCACACTCACACTGTGACCTACTTACGAAGTGCTGTTACCCTCTTTGCTTCATGTCTAAACTCTACCTTCCAAGACTTCACTCACATATCACATTCTCCATGAATTTTCCCTGAGTCTCTTTGATGGAAATCTCTCCCTCCTCTGATTTCCCAAAGCAGTTTTCTCTATTACTCTTCTAGTATTTAATGCTTTTCACCTTATGCTACAGCTACTTATATGTGTGTTCTATCTCTTTAATAAAATGGCCTCAGGGACAGAGTCTGTTATCTCTGTGATGTCAATCACTGTTATTTGTGTGTAGAAAAGTGCCTACTAAATATTGTTGAATGAATAGCTAAATGATGAATAACAGTCCCAAGAATCAATGAAATTTATATTCCTTCATTTTTTAATATAATCACTATTGCCTGATATACAAAATAGTATATACTAATATATATAATATAATATATCAACTAAGATATTTCTCTGCAAGATGGTGGGCTGGGAAGGAAAAGTCAGTAACATTAAAATCAGCTGATATTGTTAGGTTCCTATTTTTGGTTAAAGTTTTAAAAGTGCATTAATTTGAAACTACTGACTTTAGAAATCTCTAATTCTCTCTCAATTTCATTAATGCATAGTAACTTCTCTCCACCCTATACCCATGTCCTTGAATAACTAAGATTTGACCATACGCCTAGGTATGCATTATGTTTGTTCAGATGTAACAAGTACATTCATTATAGTATATCTAGAATAATCCATTTGACAGATCAGTGTGTTCTGTTGATCTAGAGGATGCAAATCTAAGAAATTCTGATGTTCTTGTTTTTGTTTTTACTACCTTGAGAATTACGAATTTCCCAATTGTCTCATGAAATTCCACCCCAAATGATAAGACTTCCTGTACGTAGTAAATTCACCATCCTCCCTGTGGTCTTTAAAAAATAGAAAACAAAATGAAAAAACTAAACTCTTCAGTAGGGAGGCCTCTCGGTGATCTCTCTGATCATTTCAAGGTTTCCTTTTCCTTATGTTTAAATCATCATATTTTAAGGTTCTCAAGAGAATTGTTAACATCCTTGCTTTAAAAGATCCAGAATTTCCTGAATCGAATATGTTTTGAAAATGTGTTTGGGTGATTGGCAGCCAAATCTGGCCCCTTAACCCAGTTAGCCCCCCAAAAAATGTGATTTGAGAAAGAAAAACCAGGAATTAAAATAAAGAAAGAAAATTTATCCTAAAGCAATGTCCTTACACTTTTCTTGGTCAGTTCAAACACCGTCTTAAATGCTGTTTTCACCATATAACATTTCATCATATTTTTGCCAGCAGTTGGCCTGTAAGAGCCTATATGCTCATTCCTGCAATGCCTTTCACGTAATCAGATGTCACCCTTGTGCACTGCAAATCATTTCACGATGGATTAAATGCCAAGACCATGTGTTGGGACATGGAGAAACCATTATGCCAGCAGTAGCCTTCTTACTGAGCCGTGGACGTCACCTCAAATGGTGCCAAGTAATTGAAAATACTTGAAGTGGAGTATGGGACTGGATTGCAGGATTAATCCTTCTGTGTCATGAAAGCTGTAAGAGATTATGCTCATTCATTCTTTAGAAAAGTGGTATTCAGGCTGAGCTTTAGTTTTCTGATTAATCAAAGGAAAGCAGTCAAAAGGCTCTGGTGGACACAAACCACTGGTTTTATGCAAAGAAACCTCCCACTGAAGTAAATGGGAGGCTTGTGTCCAAGAAGACTAATTAAAGAATTTTCGATTAGTTTTGATGCCACAACCTGAAAAAAACAGAGCTGGAGGGGAAGAAAGCAGCCATAACCCTCCCTTTTAACCATGCCTTCATAAACTACTATGGTATAGAAAAAGAGAAGTGAAAGCATGAATCATTCTTGAATTCCTAAACCATAAATAAAATGACCAATTGTTACTAAATTATTTTTCTTTTGGAAAGTTATATTGAAACACATTTGTGCTTATTGTGTCTTTTATAAAAGAAGCCATCTTCTAATATTACAGGCATTAAGTAGGAATTCATACATTTTGGATGTATTTTCTCTATGCCATTTTTGTCTAGGAAGTTAATCCTTCCCTAGCCACATATCATAGCCATGAAAACTTGCAGTAATTCCCATTTTTTTATAATAAGAGCAACACAAGGGCCATCAGAGCAATGTCTGGCTCCCCTCTTTATGAACTCAGAAAGCCACTCATTGTTTCAGCAGCTGTTTTTGTTTCCAAATCCAAAAGGGGAACTTAATTGAGTATTTTATCTTATTTTATATTTTGATTAAAAGGTTTGTGATTCAAGTTTTGTTTTCAAGCCAGTCCCGTGGTCTTCCATAGAGTCTTCTAGAATGATTTGGATTAAAGAATTTTATTCTTATTTGGAATAAAAAGTAAAAATTTCTTTGAGTATAGTACTAGACCATGTGATCACTTACGTGCACAAGTTTTGACTGAATAAAAAATATATTCCCTAGCTGAAACACTGATATAATAGCTCGATTTATTTGACGTGCAGAACACTAATCCATTGTGGTATATCACACCTTTTTCACTGAAGTATTTTGTTATTGTTGTTAAAACTGCTTCAGCAAAACAGGTGTTAAACACTGGGGTCAGGTACTTAGGCTGTTTGTATCATGTCAGGCACTATGTGAAACTGAGACATTTAATATTTCCATAGGCAAGCTGGTGATTTATTTTTTTTTTATTTCAACCAATATTTGACATGTGTAAGGGGCTGTACAGTTGTGTGACATGAGAGGGAACATTCAGAGCAGGTGAGTTTCTTTTAAAGCACTGTCTCTGAAAGACCTTCCATTTTTACACCACTTGGTTTTCAAACCAAAGCCTTTCCAAGGTACATACTCCCTAAAAGGAGAGGAGTATTTGCTTTTGTTTTGTTTTAGTTACTTTTAAGGGGCAGTAAACATCCTTCACCTGTATTATCAGATATAAAACATATTTTATATTTTTATGTATTGAAAGATTCTTCTCAAAATCCAGGGAATTAAAAGTATATTTAAATAACAGTAAACTAAGTTTATAAAATTAAGTTTTTCCTGAGAAAAAGGGACTAAGAGAAAATTTGATTGATTCATAGACTTGGCTAAGTGGAATTGTAATGTTCTCTTTTTACTGATTATTAAATGAGGCCTAGCCTTGACATTCCATAACGCAAATAGAGATTTAGGTCCTGCCATAAAATCGAGACGCCTGTCCCACACTAATGCTGTTTTCATGCCAACTATTACTGTTTGAAATCAGGCAAGACCTTTTGTCTATCCCTAGAGTTGTATACCTTGAGGCAGACACATGACAGGCTATGCACTGTAACTTAACTTCTAAAGGAGGTCTTTCCTGGAAGAAATCTCCACAGGAAAGCATCCTGTTTTGCAAATAAGCATCCCATTTTGCAAATAATGAGACTCAAAGATAGGAAGGTTGTGTAGTTCCCTTCATGGCTCAGTGGTTAACTAACCAGACTAGGAACCATAAGGATGTGGGTTCTATCTCCGGCCTTGCTTAGTGGGTTAAGGATCCGGAATTGCCAGGAGCTGTGGTGTAGGTCACAGACGTGGCTCGGATCCCATATTGCTGTGGCTGTGGCTGTGGCCCGGCAGCTGTAGCTCCAGTTGGGGCTGGGAACCGCCACATGCCACAGAGGCAGCCCTAAAAACCGTAAAAAAATAATAATAATAAAGATAGGAAGGTTAGTTATAACCCTTTCCCATTTGAAAGTCAAATGTCAGCAAATGATCAGGCATTAATGACTTACCCATTTAACTAGGAGCACGTGTTATTTAAAAGGGACCTTTTATTTATTCCCCAGCCCTCTTTTCTAACTTTAACTTTTTTTTAATCAAGAAAGTGAATAAAGTCATTCACATCTTGCTATTCCAAATAAAACAGCAGCATGTAGTGAAAGGAACACTTGGGGAAAGGCTTCGTGGTAAATAGACTTGGGACAATATACAGGGGAGTCTCCCAGCCTTCGCTGATGAACTTTAGGAAGATGCTCACTGTATCAGGAGTTGCTGAGTGAGGAAGAAAGACTGACTCCCTCTTTCCCCACCTCTACCCCCTCCATCCCTCTTAGGGCAATCAGAGCCAAGTCCTTTTACATCAAAGCAACTACAAAAATAAACCAAAACTTTGAGCCCTGATCAATTCATCTTGTCTTCACCTTAACTTGAAAAAAGAATAAAAAGAAAAGAAAAAAGGAAAAAGAAAAAAAAAACCTTGAGGAGCAAAACACAACATGGTTTTGTAATAGTTACCAGGGACCTTGGTCTAGGTATGTGTGTAGAATAGCATTTGCAGCAGAGGTAAATGAGGAGGAGCCCAGGTGGTTTATATTATAAAAATAACATTCTGACCTACCATGTGCATGAAACGTTTCTTTCAGTTGACAGGAACTGGTGAGTTTTCTCTGAAAATTGGACTTCCAGACCAGTCCCCTCCCCCACACCTAGCAAAGACCACCCCCCCTCCCGCCATTCCCAGCACACACAGAGCTCTAAATTGTTCCCAGTGTATTTGCAGCCAGCCTGACCTACAGAGAAAGAGACACGATATTAACCTGGGTGACTGAGTTTCAAGCGTTGCCCTTTTTCACATCACCATCTGGAAGAGGAAAAAAATGCTAATATATCCACAATTAGATAAATTGGAACACATGCAAATATTCATGCCTAGACCAGGGCAGTCAAGGTTTTAAAGAACTTTTAAAGGGACAATTAGCAGCAGGGCATTCTTTGTGCTGATGGCTTGCTGTCAGAAAGAAACTGAGGTGTTGGTGACATTGACCAGAGCTGGCAAGCTGTACACACAAACTCTGCAAGTCAGTTGCTGAGACTTGGACTCTGAGTCACAGAAGCAAAATGTTCCCAACCACCTGAAAGACAGACTTGACAGCCTGAAGGATCTGGGCAAGAATTCTCACCTCTTACAGAGTCAGTTTATTTGGTTTTGCCACCTGCAAAGCCCCAGCTTGGGACAGCCCCTTGGGTACGTGTACTATTGAGCAAATACCAACTAAATAACACTGACCTGCCCTTGGCCTCAGAGAGAACAGCATCATCAGCTTTGGGTTTACGTATAGATACAATCTGTCACATATATAATACATGACAGGTCTTATTTAAAAAACCTTGCTCCTTACATACCACTTATCAACTTCTTGGCTTCCATTGGTAGGCACAGAATAAAGTGTACATAACTTGGTTTTATACGTTTAGGATCTGCAAACCCTTTTTTCCTTGAAGTCTTTAAAAAACAAATAGGAAAAATTCTAAGAAGTCTGTCATCTGTTTAAAATGGAGAGAAGTCACTTATATGGATGTCTTTCCACATGCTTTTTCCTTAGAAAGTTGGGGTATATGAATAGAAAAATCTTAGTGTCCAGAAACAGCTCAACACAGGTATCCTCCCTATTTTTGAATACAAACAATGGGAAAAATTATCAATAAAGTGAGGGCTACCAGGAAAGGTACTGTTCAGAGTATAAATTGTGTCATGCTGGCCAGAAAACGTTTCTGTGAACAGTGACACACTTATCAATAATTTCAAAGTATTGAATGAATAATTAACAAACTAGTATATTATTAGGCATTTATATGTTTATAACATGTACATAACTACCAAATATTATTTCAATTAGTTTAGGAATTTCTGTACATCCTAAAAAAAAATGGACTAGACACTTCTATTTCAAGACTGCCTACTGACCCACAAATCAACCTAGGTTTAATTTTGCTGTTGTGTAGTATTGTGACACATGGAAAATTATCATGGAAGAAATAATAACTGCTGAGCATAAAATTGAGACCGTTAAGTTAGAAGTGCTTATATATTTCCCAAGAGCTTAATTTTACAAGAGCTTTTTTTTTAGCCTGAATGCTGCTGTCCTTAACTTTTGTGTAGAGGAGATTTCTCTAGTGAGAAATTAGTATGTTTGATGTTAACAGAGGTGGATATGCCATAGTGATAGTGTTTATAATAGCATATATATTTGGTCTGGTTCCTGGCCAGGGGGCTCTGACACTCTTGGAATTCCTAAGTGATATGAGTGATAAAGTTATCTTTTATTATTCATAACAGAACTCCTTATACCACACCTGAGTTCATGTTAATGAAGTGACTTTTGGGGAAGCTCCTAGAGATGGAGACTGGTTGCTAGGAGAACCAACTGTGTGATTAGAAGATTAGAATTTTCAGCTCCAACCTCTGACCTCCAAGTAAGGGAGAGGACCTGATGGTTGACTTAATCACAGTGACCAAAGATGTAATCAGTCATTCTTTCGTTATGAAGCCTCCATAAAAATCCTAAATGATGGGATTCAGAGAGCTTCTAGGTCAGTGTACTGTACATATGGAGGTGCTGGGAGGGTGGTTTGCCTGGAGAGGGCTTGGAAGTTCTGAGACCCTTCCCACATACCTTGCTCTATGCATCTCTTTCTCTAGCTGTTCCTGAGTTGTATGCTTTTATAATAAATCCATAACCTAGTAAATAAATTGCTTTCATGGGTTCTGTGAGCTATTCTAGCAAATGATGGAAGCAGAGAAAGAAGTTGTGGAAATCTGTCATCTTTTAGCTGGTTGGTCAGAAACACAGGGGACAACCTAGCCTTCTGATTGGTGTCTGAAGTGAGGACCGAGCCATTAATCTGGGGAAACTGATGCTATCTCCAAGTGGACAGTTTCAAAATTGAGTTAAACTGTAGGACACCCAGCTGGCATCACAGAATTAGTTGGTATGGGGGAAAACCCTCACACATTTCATGACCAGAATATAGAGTGTTTTAGTATAGTAGAGGAGAGAGTTCTCCCTTCAGCAATGAATCCAATGAAACTTCTGCATAGCTGCCTTACTACTCACATACCAGTTTTTTAAATGTGTGTTTTCATATTGTTTTTCTTAAACAAAGCCCCTCAAATTGCGTAAGCTTCGGGCCCCACAAAACCTGGCTCTGCCTCTTCTAATTAGAAATGAGACACAGAAAGGGCAGAAGCTAGAGCAACATTCCTCTAAAAAGTCCTGGATCCACCTGCCTCAGAATCACTGGGAAAGCTTGTTAAAATGCAGCACTCCACTGCAGTCAATCCATCTGAAGAGACTCTGATTCAGTAGGTCAGAGCAGGGCCTTGGGATGTGCATGTTTAGCAGGTGATTTTACTCTGAACACTAAAGTCTTTGAACTATGCTTAGTGATATCTTCCTAGTGCACCCTGTAGGGTCCTAGTAGCTTGTTGATGACCTACTATCCATAATAAAATACAGAGCCAGAATGAACTGGTCTTGGGAGAATTGCTTATCCAGTGGAACTGGGGAAGTTTAATTTAAAGGACTTTTGCACGTACAGAGTTACCAAACCCATGTTAAAGCTGTTGAGCAATCTTATGTGGTAAAAATATCCAATTCTCTTGGCTCCATACTTAAGGGATCTCTTCCAACCACCTTGAGACACTTGCAACTGGGGGTGATGTTTGATCTCCTGGTCTAGTCCTCACTGGCCTTTCTCTCTCCATTTTCCTTCTCCTTACCATCCAGGGGGAGGAAAGCATCAAAAGGATAATAGAAGGGAAAAGATATTAATATAATGGTGGCACAGGCCCCTCATCATTGAGCACAGTTTCCTGCAACAATGTACTGCTTCCTCCTTGGCCTCTTCTAAAGGAAGTTGAGTTCATCATGTGGGGATGGGAGGAGTTACTCTTAGAGTCTTATGCTAAAATGACCCATGGAATATCAAAGTTGAAGCTTGAGCGAAAGTGCTGTCTATACTGATTTGGAGAATGCTGTGAGTCTTTAGCCAAGTTATATATCCTCTCTATTCCGAGGTGGGTGACCAGCAGAACAGTGTTGTGGTGAAAAACCTGGGCTCTCCAATCAGACAGACCTGAGGCTGAATATTGTTTCGGTCACTTTTTAAGTTTTATGTCCTTGGGATATGTAACCTCTGTTTTCTCATGGGTGAAATAAGGATAACAACAAAACCAACCTCCTAGGATTGTGGTAATAACTAAATGTGACAACTGACATAAAGTGCTTAGCTCAGCACCCAGCACATAGAGTCAGCAATGAGGATTACTCTTCGTGAGCTCTCCCTCAAGGGTGGGATGAGGGAGTTCCCAGTTACCTGATGTGAGCAAAGCCTTTGTTTTAGCTGTCTTCAGCTGGGTAACAAATCGCCTCAAAACTTACATTGATTTTTTTCATACTTTCTGAGGATCAGGAATCTGGAAGCAGCTTAGTTGGGTAGTTCTGGCTCAGGATCTCACAATGGTTGCAGTCAAGCCATCTGTTGGAGCTGTGATCGATCTGAAGGCTTGATCAGGTCTGGAGGATCAGCTTCCAGTCTCACCCAGAAGGCTGCTGGCAAAGGCATTAGGAGGTTCCTTAGCACATGTGCTTTTCTGTAGGACTGCTCACAGCATGACAGCTAACTTTTCCCAGAGAAGTCTGTCCAAGAGAGAAAGCAAGTGTGATCAAGATGGAAGCCACAGTGCCTTTTATAATCTAATGACAAAAGTGACATACCATAGGGGGTTCCCTTCGTGGCTCAGCGATTAACGAACCCGACTAGGATCCATGAGGATGTGGGTTTGATCCCTGGCCTCACTCAGTGGGTTAAGGAGCTGCTGTGAGCTGTGCTATAGGTCACAGACGTGGCTCAGATGCCACATTGCTGTGGCTGTGGTGTAGGCTGGCAGCTATAACTCCAATTGGACCCCTAGGCTGGGAACTTCCATGTGCCTTGGGTGCGGCCCTAAAAAAAAGTAACATAACATAGGTTTTGACATATTCTATTGGTTACACAGACAGCCCTGTACAGTGTGGAAGAAGACCGCCAGCGTGTGAATGCCAAAAGGCAGAGATAATTGGGGGCTATCTCAGATGCTGGCTACCACCACTTTTAAATAGTTTTCCTGAGCTATACCACAGGTTCTCTTTATTGGGGGGATAGGTGGGTAGGGGTTTTAATTTTAGATTAGAGCCAAGAAGCTCTGAAATAATTATAGTGGTTTATAATCTACCAGAAATAAAAGGCTTCTAAGCATCAAGATAAATATCTGAGCAGGGTCTGCTAGCCACTTGCAAAGCATGTGGCTCCATATGCTGAAGAAATCCACAGCTGACTTTAGTAAAATCTTGACTATTAAATATTCCAGCTCTGCTGTTTCACAAAGTGCAAAGGACAGAAGTTGTCTCTCTATATTAACAAGTAAGAATGGTTAGTGGATAAGGCACAGTTTACAAATCTGTATTTATGATTGGGGTCTGGCTGAAAAACAGCAAGAATAAACCATACAACCTGGGAAGTCTAATTCCAGCAGGAAGTTGCTTTGAAATAACATCATACTTCATTCACTCCCCAACTGATGTCTTTGACGACCAGTTTGGACACATCAATAAAACGTCCTGTCACCTACCATATTTTATTTCCTTGCAGCGTTTCCCACTGTTTGATGGTAACTCTTAACAGTGCCTGTTCTTAGAGCAGAGTCCACATTCTGATTTAAATTTGCCAAGTAGATTGCTTTCGGCTAAATTTCTTGCCCAAGCCCATGTCCTTATGGTTTGAGAGGTCCCATTAAAAGATCCCTAAAGAAAAATATGCAGCTTTACTGGCTTGGATTTGTAGCTCCAAAATTTAGAAGAAAGCGGCTGGTTAACATTATAGACATTTTGAAGTACTTGTCTTTCAGAAATGCAAAGAACAATAGCAAGAAAAGCCTTTGATGGCTCAGAATTTATTTTATTTTATGTACTTATTAATTGGTATACTTTCTCCCCCATTTTAACCAAAGATTCTGTATATTGAAACAATAAAATAAGTAAAGACATGTGTTTGCTTTAAAATCTTGATATTGGTTAAGTCTCATAGTCCTTTTCCATGCTTTCCGGGTAAAGGCTCTTTCTGTTCTCTCAGCCCTGCAGCACTTTGATCTCAGAAGCAGTGCCATTTGGTTGTAAATGTATGTGATGCCTTTGATCTAGTACTTAGCTGGTCTTATTTAAAATAGATAGCTTCTTTTATCTGAGTAGTGTTTACTAGGTCTCTCTCTATGAAAGATGGTTTAAATTGCTATTATTTAGATAGAAAGTTATATAAAGTTTCTTAAGAATGCCCAGATCTGAATCTAATTCTCTAAATTCTAAAACCCCAATGGCATTATTACAGATTTCATACAGCGAATTCCTATTAAAATGAGCTGCTTTTACAGATGTCAGGTAATATTTGTAAAAATTTTCTTTCCTTTTTAAAAGAAAACTGATTTTCCAAACAATAGTAAACATATCTTACACTCAGGCAAAAAGAGTACTCTCACAGCATCTGAACTTGATGGCCAATTTTCCCTCTGAATTCACGTATTAGTATATTTTTATATTCGGTTATGAATACTATAAAGGGTATCTCGAAATAGGACTTTTGAAGGAAGTAAGTATATATCTTGAATTATCTTCTTTAAGAGAGTCTCTTGACTATTTTGTCAGGTGCTTTAATGACTTGTGTTTAAATTTCTTAGGCTGCATTCAATTATTCACTCAACAAAGTATGTTACAGGTACAAAGACACAGAGATGACCAAGTCATAGTCTCTGCCTTTACCTTGCTCACTGCCTGGGTCAGGAGGCAGAGCACTAGTAGACCGTTACACAGCAGTGTGGTGTGTGCCTCTCATGGATGGTGGCCTTCCCAACCTGCAACTGGGAATGATACAGGGAAGCTTCCTGGAAGAGGAGGCACTCAAGCTTCAGTGAAAATTTGACTCAGAACTCAAGGTCCCATAAATTCCCAGACAAGTCTGTAACACAAAAACAAAAACACAAAGGCAACCTTTCTGCCCAGCTCTCCCGATTCCCTGACCCTTGGTTTAACACAGGTGACCTAAATCTTGAGAAAGTTCTAAACCTTGAATTGCTTTGCTACCTGAAACAACCCCAAAGCCTTCTAGCTTGTCATTCAACACTAAGGAGAAAAACCTCAAACCACTTTTCACATACATATTTAGATCTTTAGCTCAATTCTTCATTTAAAATAAATATTGGAAATCTCTTTGTGTTGTAAGGTAAAATAGCTGCCTTTAATTGTTCTGTTTTGATAAGCTCCTGACACATGTGTTTTGTTTTGTTTTTTCCATCCTCCTTGGTGTCATGTTCCTACCATTTCAGAAGTGTTGTCATTACTTCACTCACATACTAACCATGTGTGAGCACTTCCCAAGAGCTGACCCTGGGAGTAGGCACTCTGAAGGATGCTCAAGAAGTATGCAAAGGGCTCTTCCCAGACTTGAAGGTTGGGAGAGGGGCAGGAAGAAGTAATCTGTAGTCAAGTATAGGACCCTTGCACTAACAGTTACAACTATTCTAGGAGGGAGGTTGCAGGGGGAAATATCAGAGGGGCTTGGATTTGTGAAGATGGAGAGGAGAGGCAGCCTCTGGAGGACACAGAAGCATGAGTTGGGAGTGGATCTGTGCAAGAATGGCCACAGCGGGATAGATGAGATAGAGGCAGGAATGTGCTAAAAGCAAACTGGAGGTTTGGCTTTTTCCCAGTGGTGCTATGAAGCAGGCTACAAAACCACAAAATGAAGTGGCATCCTTTGTACTCTTCTTCTTCTTTGACATCAGTCACCAGCACTATTGATTCTGAGGATCTCATATTCGAGGGAGCAGCAGCCTTGGAGATCAGAGAGCCTAGCTTTCCCATTTGTTCAGTGAAGAAATAAGCTCAAAGTTCAGACAGCCCAGGTCTCACAGTTATCGAGTGGCAGAACCAGGGGTGCCTGGCCACCTTGTTGACCAGGACCCAGGCCTGAGCTTCTCTTTCTGGGCTTTTTTTCCTACTAGGAGTCCTAGAATAGGATCTAGGACCCTAGACAGTACTCAGAAGCCTATAGAAAAGAAGGACCTCCAACAGATGTGGGCTCCAGGTACAGTACAGTTCTCATAGGGCTTCATCCTCTATTTGGACACACCTCCCCCAACCAGAGTCCATGCCAAACCAAAACGGGAATAAGAAGAGTTAGTAAGAAAAGAGATGGAGAGGACAGAAAAGAATCAGGATAAGTTGAGCAGACCCATGAAAACCACAAGAAAGCCTGGCTAGGAGGATGGAGAGTAGTATTACATTGGGGAAAAGTGTTTTTTTGTGTGTAAGTTACTAATCATAGGCTCCCTATGGCCCCTTACTTCAGGAAAACCAAATGGAGTATGTCCCACCTACACTGCATGAACTGAGAAAGGTGGAAAAAGTGGTCCTAAAGAAAATCAGGAAACTATTATTAGAAGAAGATGAGGAATAAATGCTAGAAAATCAAAAACAATAGATTTTGACAGCAGCCCACTTGTTCTGACCTGAAAGTTAAAAAGTGTAAGACTGGAGCTCCCATTATGGCTCAGTGGTTAACGAACCTGACTAGCATCCATGAGGGTTCGATCCCTGGCCTCGCTCAGTGGGTTAAGGATCCGGCGTGGCAGTGAGCTATGGTGTAGGTCACAGATGCAGCTCGGATATGGCATTGCTGTGGCTCTGGTGCAGGACAGCAGCTACAGCTCCAATTCGACCCCTAGTCTGGGAACCTCCAATGCTGTGGGTGCGGCCCTAAAGAGACACACACACACACAAAATATATAAGCCTGAGATCCCATGTACCAGATATTCTCAGTGCTTTCTCTATATTAACTAATTGAGCCTATCCTCAGTCCTATGACACAGGACTACCCTTATTCTCATTTACAGAGGAGGAAATTGAGGCACAGAAAGACTAATTTGCCCAAGGTCTTTTAGCTAAGTAAGTACCAGAGCTGGAATCTGAACCCAACGGCTCTGACTCCAGAACCTGTGATGCTAATTATTGTGTTAAAAGTTTCTGACATTTTCTTTCTTTCCTTACTCCTTTTTTTTCCCTGAAATAAGGATTTGAGGAAGGCCCTTATAATGAATACAATAGTAGCTATTATTACTTTTTTTGTTGTTTATTAGCAGTATAAAAGCCTCTGGTAGTAGATATTCAGTGACTGTGAAATAAGACAAAGAGCATTTGAAGACCAACTAAGACATTTGAATGGGCTCTAGGGCGGAAAGAAAACCTTCGTGATCTTCAGGAGATTAGCAGTGGGTACGAAAGAATAGGTGCAGACAGTTAAATGTATAAATAGAAACGTCCAGAGACCCATTGAAATGGGAAAGATGTTGAGATGCGGAACTCTTTAATGACTTCTTTTCTCCTTCCCTTCTTAAGTGCTGCTTAAGTAGAGCTGAGGCCAGACGGGATGCAGCTAAAGTGGCCCTAATCAACTCCCTCTTCAATGAGCTGCCCTCTCGCAGGATCACCAAGGAATTCATTATGGAGAGTGTGCAGGAAGCGGTTGCCTCCACCAGTGTGAGTACTCACCAGGGAAGGGAGGGGTTGGCTGCCCTGAGAATACTGAGGCATTTGAATCTTGGGAGACGCTAATGTGAATTAGTTCTTTAAGATTGTGCAGGTTTAATTTTTAACCCGTTAGATCATTAATTTTCAGCGCAAAGAACATTTGGATTGGAAATCACGAAATTGGAACTAGCTCCCTTTTCTATGTTTCATTAATATTCTTTAGCCTTCTTGGGTCACAATTAATCAAGCTTTAACTCGAGGTAGATATTTTGATCCACCTTGATTTTATTCAAATGTCTGAGGTACATTGATTCTTTTAAGTCTTGAAAATGCATGCAGTTGAATACTGCTTTAACCTAGAGATAAAGAAGCTCAGTTTTCCCCAAAGTTGACTAATCATAAAAATTATCTGAAGTGTTTATTAAAAGTGCCAATTCCCCAATTCCCCAGCCCGGGTGTATTTAAGGAAGCACTGACTGTTTGGACATGGGAAAAGCCATCTTCCCAATATTTGCTACCTATTAGAATTAATATTAATTGCCTTTTTTCAGAGAACTTTGGAAATTTCTATAATGGACATAATTAAATGCAAAATGCTTTAAGGGCCAAAAACTCTATCTTAGAGATTTAAATAGGACATTTTCTCAGCAATCCAGAAGTAGATGATTTGCCCCAGGAATTAGTTGTAGTTTCTGTTCCTTTTACCTCCAAGCTGTAAAGCATGAAGGAAGCCTGGAGCTCCACTGGGGCAAGTGTCACTCTGAGTGTCTCCCAAGTGTAGGAACTTGGCATTACCAAAGGGATTAGCCACCTCCTGGCTTCGCCTTTGCATGGATAAACCCCATTTGAGATTTTCATTCTTTGATTCCCTTAATCTAACTGTCATTCTGGAGAAGCTGCTGATAATGGATGTGACATTATCACACCAGCAGTGACCTTTTTGCTCCTTTTCCCCTCATAAATGCTCTTATCATGTGGAGGAGAGATAAGAGGACAGGCAGTGGGCAGAGAGTGGTTGTCCTGGCAGAGAGATATCAGGGAGCTCTGTTCTATATCTGCTCTGAGGATGAAAGGAAGCCTTTATTTTCCTGCCTTGTAAATTTCAAGTGCCTTTGAGGAAGAAAAGTTAGGAAAATGATGTCTGATTTATATGTTCGGAATTTACTCAGGAGCAGGGAGGGGCCCTCGGTGTAAACGTAATTTATCATTTTTTTCATGGAAATTTGTAAGGAAAGAGGATATATACAGTTTGCAGGCTTCTGGATGGATTTCCTCTGGGATATTTAAAAAGCCAACATAAATATTTCAGTAGTAGTGTGTTAATGTTATTGCATTCAAAAGCTATAAATTTGCTGCTATCTGATGCCAGCAGTTGTTTGTTCAGTCTCACAAAGCCATTGCCCACCTTCCTAGGAATCCAAGACCATGGGATATTGAAGGGCAGGTCCCAGTGTCAAACCAGAGCTCAAGTTAGCTTTTTTAATGCCACTCCCCTTAACCAAATTGAAAGGGAATTTCATTTCTTTCCATCACCCACCCACCTTGTTTCCAAAAGATTAAGTGGTCCAGAAGTGAAAAAATAGAAACCCAAATCCGAGTCCCCCGGCTGAACACCAGTATATTAAGAAAAGATCTCATGAAAAATCATGGTAAGTGGGAGTTCCTATTGTGGTTCAGCAGTAACAAACCCTACCAGTATCCATCAGGATGTGGGTTTGATCCCTGGCCTTGCTCAGTGGGTTGCAGATCCAGCATTGCCATGAGCTGTGGTGTAGGTCACAGATGCAGCACAGATCTGGCGTTGCTATGGCTGTGGTATAGGCCAGCAGCTACAGCCTGGGAACTTCTTATGCCATATGCGTGGCCCTCAAAAAAAAAAATCATAATGATTAAATATGATTAGTTTATACAACCAAAGAATTTTTTTTCTGCCAGTTTCATAATTTGCTTCATGATCATCAGAAACTTTAAGAGCAAGGTTGACATTTCAAGAGTTCAGTAATAGATGAAAGTAGCCTGAGAGGACAACTGTTAGAACATTAATGCCACCACCAACAAAAACCCTGTGGAAAGAAGTAAGATTTCTGCTTTGGGATAATTATTCTTTTTGAGTATTAATCAGTTTACATTCTAATCAAAAACTAGATTCAAATTGATTCCAAATCCTTCTTACTCTGAGTGATGGTGAGATTAAGGATTTTATCCCAAATCCTCTGGAGACTTGGTTTTAGAATGACACCTGAAGGGCTAGGACAATGGGAGACTCGCTGTGAAGTCACAGGATTGATTCATGACCACCCAGAGAAGAGAAGGAAAAAAGCTCTAGTATTCTCTTTTCTGCTTCCTTCCCAAGGGCACTCTGGATGATGCAGATGACCCCAGCACCAGCATCGGAGCCTATCACTACATGCTGGAGTCTAACATGGGGAAGACTATGCTGGAATTTCAGGTACCTGACTTCCTGCTACATGTTTATTCTGCTACATAACCCAGAAGGCTAGGAGAATACCACTCTTATCACTAATAGCTCCTGTGCCAATAATCTACTACTTTTTTTTGGTCATATTATTTTAATTTAAAGTTTTGTTGAAGTATGGTTGATTTAGTATGTTGTGATAATTTCTGTTGTACAATAAAGTGATTCAATTATACATATACATACATCCATTCTTTTTCAGATTCTTTTCCCATATAGATTATAACAGAATACTGTTCATTTTAATTTAACCCTCTTAGAATCCAGCACCTAGCTTTTAGCCATAGCTCAATAGGCTAAAACCAACAAGCAAACAAGGCACAATCTTTGCTTTTTTAAAGGGAAGTTAAAGACTTAAGCTAAGAAACAGGTGAAGAACATTACTGTCTTATGATCCCATTAACTTCTTACCAGCTTTTCTGTATAAAGCTGCCCCTTAAGCCAAATCAGTTTGAACTGTTGGTTGTGACCATTTGATTCTTAATTTTTAGAAGTTAGAGATGAAGGTGCCTGCAATATATATTAAAAAGATCCCCCCTCCGTTATGATATTCCTGTTAAACAAGATCTGCCACCTCCTGTCATTAAACAAATCAAAAAATTTAGCAAGCTGTAACCCTTTTCATTCCACTGCTGACAAGCAGTCATAGAACTGTAGAAGTATATTACCTGTTATTTGCAAATTGAACAATTATATTAACAGCAGTAAGAGTCATAATAGCTAACACTTACCGGATGCTTACTTTGTCTGGCACTGTGCTAAGGATTCAACAAATCTTAGCATAACTTAACCCTCACAATAAACATATGAGTATTTATTATCCTCAGGTCATCATTGAAGGACATGTTCCATATGGCCTAGCAAATGGCACAGCCAGGGTTCAGACCCAAGCAGTCTGATTTATGAGCTCACACTCCTGACTATCACCTATATTGGGCTGGGCAGATGGAAATTCAGTAGTGATCGAGAATGAAACGTGTACTGTCTAAAAACTAAACTTGAATACAGTTGACCATCCATATACAGTAATGCTAGTAGAAATCACTATGCAGTATTTTAACAAGGAGACTTTACCCCCAGAATTTCTATTTTTTTACGTTAGATTCCAGGAAGCAATCAGACATATAAAGTTTTATAGGCAAAATTATTCATCTCAGTGTAATTTACAGTAGTGTTACAGCTGAGCCCCGAAGCCACCAACTTTCCAACCCCTTCATTGGTACCTTTCAAACTCTTCCTGACTACAGTGGCATAGGCACTTCTCAAATAGATGTATCCCTCCTGCCTGTTTTTATAAATCAGTAATTTTTCTTATCAGTTTCATGTTTGATTAAAGCAAAAATATTCTTTTTCACCCTGTACTAGGAAAATCATCATCCAGGATTCTCCTTAAGTGGTTGTGGCCCTTTGATGTTGCTTGACTTAAAGTCCATCCTCTGGTGTAGACAAGGGCATACATCAGCTCAGTGGTCCTGAGCCCAGGCTTGGAAAAGGGCAAGTCTATTTTAGCCTGGGTTAGCTCCTCACCTCTAAATCTCTTTCCTTCTTTGTTTGTGACTCATCCAGAATAACAGTGGCAGTGCTACCTCGCTGTGCCATAGTTAAGATTAAATGGGACCACACAGAGAGTCCAGAATAGTTCTTGGCATAAGATAAATGCTCAGTAAAAGTTAACAACTATTATTATATATATATATATTTTTTTTTTTGTCTTTTTTTTTTAGGGCCACACCTGCAGCATATGGAAGTTCCCAGGCTCAGGGTTGAATTAGAGCTGTAGCTGCCGGCCTATACCACAGCCACAGCAACATAGGATCCGAGCCACATCTGTGACCTACACCACAGCTCACTGCAACACCAGATCTGTAACCCACTGAGCAAGGCCAGGGATCAAACCCGTGCCTTCATGGGTACTAGTCAGGTTCATTACTGCTGAGCCATGACAGGAACTCCAACAACTATTATTATATATATTTCTGAAGAAGGATTGCTTTACTTGAAACGCCGCAAACTACTGGATGGATTCCCTTGATGACTTTAACCTGAAGGCCTCAGATGAGGACAAGGTAGCTCCCCTGCACTAAATGTTTTGGGGCCCTTGCTATAGTATAAAAGAGTGGGACTGTAAACTCCATAACCACCTAAAGTCAAAAAGAGAAAAAAGTAAAAAGGAGGAGCATAACATAAGAGAAGGAACACACACTTTTAAAAATCATGCAGACCTACCTATGTGTGAAGACTGCACTACCACCTGCCACTTGTGAACTCAACAATCCTGAGACTCAGTTGTCCCATCTATAAAATAAGAATCATGATGCCCATTGTGTAGGATTTTTGTGGGACTTACCTAATATGCTATTTATAAATAAAGCATCATGCGCAGTGATTTAGCCAAGGACGTACCTAATTTATTTTAATTTCTTCCCCTTTAACCCTGACGAAAGAATATTGTACTTCTTTTATTACAGAATGAACATTCCATGGCCTGGTCCATAGTAGTTTATAAGGGATTTAGTAGCAATTTTCAGAAAAATCAAGAATGGAGTTCCCATCATGGCTCAGTGGTTAACAAACCTGACTAGGATCCATGAGGATTCAGGTTCAATCCCTGGCCTTGCTCAGTGGGTTAAGGATCCAACATTGCCGTGAGCTGTGGTATAGGTCAGACACGGCTTGGGTCTGGCATTGCTGCGTCTGTGGCGTAGGCCAGCAGCTGTAGCTCTGATTGGACCACTAGCCTAGGAACCTCCATATGCCACATGTGTGGCCCTAAAAAGCAAAAAAAAAAAAAAAGAAAGAAAAATCAAGAATGATTTTATTAATGCCATGAGTTAGTCTGCCAAAGATAGGCCAGGCAAGATTTTTTTTTTTTTTAATTCTTAAAACTCCATCCAAGTACTGTGAAAGGCTGTACTCAACCACCTTCTAGTAATACTTTAATTGCCTTGCCATGGGCTGTATGTTTTCTGTGTGTTCTAATGTAGTAAGGTATTTAAATATGCGAAATAATAATTTACATCATACTGTGGAAATGCTTCATAAATTCTCATAATGGAGACTGGGTGCTGAATGAGGCACAAAGGAAGAGGAAGATATGAGAGCAGGAAAAATCCAAACTCTGTCGTCTTCCCAGTAGGGATGCTGGCAACCTAGGAGGAGGGCCATGGAACACATCCCTTTTCCTTGGCTGCTCTAGGTTGCCTGCTGGGTTCTACACATTCCTTGGTGGCCTGAGTTAAATGCATCAGCTTTTTCTACACATAATGAGAATTGACCACAGACCTGGGCTATCTGCAGTCGACAAAGCAATTCAGTACCCCTGGTGGGTAATAGATGTGTGTTTGTATCTAGCTGTGGATGACTGTACCTTGTAAAAACAAGGCTGGTGTCTCCTGACTGCTTGCAGGCTTTCCAGGGGGGCCGGTCAAGGACGTATGGCTCAGAAGAAACATGATATGATTCTGCTTACCTTCACTTCGTGGGAGGGAGACTGGGATGCCTGTTTAAGGTAGCCTTGCTGCAGAGAAAACTGCCTGATGTCTGGGGGTTGGGATGGCAGCAGCACTAGCCACTGTGTCTTGTCAAGGTCAGATTCAAGGCAGACTTTGACTGAAGCTGGTTAATATATTTATTCTGAAGCCTAATGCAATCCAAAGAAGAGTTGTTTATTTACATCTTTGCTAAATTCTCCAGGTCGCCTTTTAAAACCTCATCCCATAAACAAATTTCCTCTTAAATCCATTCTCTTGGGTGGGGAGATGGTGCCCACCTGTTTTTCAAGTTCTCCATTTACACTGTTTGTTTTTCTTATTTCTGATGAATCACAGAACCAAGCCAGTCTCTCAGAGTTCCAGGGAGAAGCAGTGTGCATTTTCTTCCCACAAAGTAGCTGGAAGGCCAAACATTGTTTCTCATAGGAGGCAACATCAGGAAGCACTGTGGGGACAGAGCCCATTTGTTGGTGGTTTAAACTTAATGAATGACAAAATGAACAAGAAAAGCTGTAGAAGGAAAGCTGAAACTGCAATTTTCCCTGAGGAGGAAAAAAAAAAAACTCATGGCTTGAGTCACCATTTGATTTTAAATTTACTTTGCTAATGGGCACTGGCTACATAATTTATGGGGCCCAGTGCAAAAATGAAAATTCAGGGCCCTTTATTCAAAAATTACTGAGAATTTCAAGAGAGCAGATCTCTAAACTAAACTTGGGGCCTGTGTGACTGCACAGATCACGAATTCATGAAGCCCACCTTGTCCCTGCGACAGATCCCCAGCATTAGACATTCAGCTCAGGCTCAAAATTAAAGGAGCATCAGAAAACTCAGTTATCAAGACAAATAGTATTAAAATGCAGTATTTTAAAAAACAAAATAGTGTAAAAATTCATGACAAAGCATCCAAATTTTAAAGAGAGTCAGAATTTTAAATAAAAGACCCTGAATTCGCACGACTCACCTTAAATCTTGCTTCACTCACATCACCCCAGTCCCAACCCCACCTCTAGGGTCAGCTTCTTGTTTATCTGTCAGTCCATCCAGACCTCCCAGGCTTCTAGATCAGCCCAATAACAAACACAGTACAAAAACTTACAGCATTTTTTTGTGGTGCAGCAGGTTAGGGACCTGGAGTTGTCACTGCAGGGCTTGGGTCACTGCTCTGGGACAGGTTTAGTCCTTGGCTCCAAAACTTGGATATACCACAGATGTAGCAAAAAAAAAAAAAAAAAGAAAGGAGCAAGATAGTTCACCAAAACAGACTTCCTTCAAAGTGACACGGCTTCAAAAGGTACCAAAACAAGGCTCTGAAGACTGGGCAGCAAGGAGGCACCATGAAAAGAGGAATTGAATCTTTACAGAAGTCCATGGCTGCCCTCTCCTTGCTAGTCTGCCATAATGCAAGGATTTCCAATGGAATCAATTAGAGACACACAAGGATTTCCTGGGATTGAGCCCAGAGCTCCTGCAGCTTCAGGAAGATCTTAAAATAGTGATTTTGATCAAATGAGAGTAAATAAAGAAATGGGACAGGAAGAAGGTGGAAATATTTCAGCATACTTTATATAATGATGGTGAGATTTGCATCTCCAGAGAGGAAGACAAGAACTAGATCAGGATATAACGTAAGAAGGCAAAAAGAAGGTCATCTTTCCTGAGGGATTTTAGGAATAAGAACAGCAGTGAGGAAAAGGTAGCTGTGTTACTGCAGAGAAAAAAGCCACTTGGTGATGGAATGGAAATGTAGACAATCCAGAAGGGGTAAGGAGGATGATCCTCTTCCTGCAGACAAAAACAGTTCAAGTTTCTGCAGGGAAGTTTTTGAGAGATGAAGGTTGCCAAGGGACATGAGAAAGGGCTCTGGTTCTGTTCACAGCAGAATTGTGAGTTATAAAATCTTAGGATTGGAGTTCCCGTCATGGCTATGTGGCTAACGAATCCGACTAGGAACCATGAGGTTGCAGGTTCGATCCCTGGTCTTGCTCAGTGGGTTAAGGATCCGGTGTTGCTGTGAGCTGTGGTGTAGGTCGCAGACGAGGCTCGGATCCCGCCTTGCTGTGGCTCTGGCGTAGGCTGGCGGCTACAGCTCCAATTTGACCCCTAACCTGGGAACCTCCATATGCCGTGGGAGTGGCCACAGAAATGGCAAAAACACAAAAAAATAAAAAAATAAAAATAATAAAAAATAAAATCTTAGGATTGCCAGGTGGGATGATAGAAATTTATCTGGAAAGGAGGCTTGGTGCATAGATAAGAATGAGATCTCAGAGGAAAGTGGAGGAAAAATATAATATTAAGGCCACACTTGTCAGAGGGTGGAATTAAGGGCCCTCTTAGCAAAAGATCCTTTCTCAAACTGGGCCACGAGGATGCAAGGACAATGCCAGGAGGGCTATTGGGAACCACAGAATAAACTCACAATATCTTTCGGGGTTGTCAACTTTACATGAAGACTGCCGAGGGGAGCGGGTAGGGTAGGTAAAGGAGTGGAGTGATATCTACTTGCTTCTCTAAAAAAAATGAACATACACAATAGAATACAAAATTTAAGTGGAATCTCAAGATAAAACATAAAACCAAATGTCTTACTCATAAATAGTGTCTCTCCTGTAACACTACAGAGACTATTCCATATCAGAACCAAATTCCTATTCATTTGTATGGCTGCAAAGCATTCAGTACGTAGGTTTTGAGGTATGGTGAGAAGACCAGTACAAATTTACTTTCCTTAGTCCCTGGGGTTACTTTGATAAGAAGCATAGTGGTAAAAGCCAGATTAAGCAAAATTTGGTTATGAAACAATCTACTCTTACTTTTCCAAATTAGCATAGCAATGTGACAGGGTAAAAATCTGGATGGGACAGAGAGAAGTGGAGATAGGGCATAAGAAGGGCAGCTTCCCCAGGCTCTGGACTTGGGACCCTGGGCAGAGAGTGGGGTCTGTGTTTGGGGCAGGAGGCGTAGCTGGGCTCTTGGGGTACTTGCTGTGCAGTAGTACATACACAGTATCTCAGCTGGATTCCAAACTGAAAAGAAGAAATACACGACATTCTAATGGCAATTTTATTTTTTCTTTTTATAAAATATTTTTGTACTCTTTTTTTTTTTTATTTAACCTAATGACAATTTTAGACATGAAATGGTGCTATTTGTTCTTCTGATGATCTTACAACTTTGGTTTTAAGATGTCTGGAATCTCAGAGTGACTTCGTGTTTCCTGACTTTCATAATGAAACATCTTCCAGAGCAAGCAAACAAAGACAATAAAAGTTCGCTTTTTTTTTTTTTGAGTGGTCATAGGGCATCTGTCTAAATGTAAATTTTCGTAACTAGTTTCATGACTAGTAAGTTCCTTAATTGTACTGTTTTCTAATACTTATATAGTTGTAGTTTGTACTGGTAATCCATAATCAATGCTTATCTCATCAAAAAAAGGGTAAAAGGAGTTCCCCCTGTGGCTCAGCAGTAACCAACCCAATTCGTATCCATGAGGATGTGGGTTCAATCCCTGGCCTCACTCATTGGGTTAAGTATTTGGCATTGCTGCCAGCTGTGGTATAGGATCTGGCGTTGCTGTAGCTGTGGTGTAGGCCGGCACATACAGCTCCATTTCAGCTCTTAGCCTGAGAGCTTTGCATATGCCATGGGTGGCCCAGTGAATCAATCAATCAATCAATCAATCAATCAATCCTGGTGACTTTAATGGAAGACTGCTAATCTTAATCAGATTAGGAAAATAAAATCCTCAGTATGTTGACACATGTTAGCTTGCCTTTGGTGTATATCATTCAGGAAAAGGATCTGATACAAAGGCTTAATGCTGTGCTCAGCCCTGGCCATTGAATGTGAAAACTATGGGTACATTTTAGTATCAATTCCATCTTATTGTACATGTTTTAAGTCATTGTCTTGACTGAATTTATAAAGTTATGGGTATTTTACAGTTTCTATAATTTGTACATTACACATTTTATATTTTTTCGACTGATTTTTTTTTTCTTTTTTTGCATTTTGTCCTTTTAGGGCCGCACCTGCGGCATAGGGAGGTTACCAAGCTAGGGGTCTAGTCGGAGCTGTAGCTGCCAGCCTACACCAGAGCCACAGCAACATCAGATCCGAGCCGAGTCTGTGACCTACACCACAGATCACAGCAACAGTGGATCCTTAACCCACTGAGCAAGGCCAGGGATCAAACCCACAACCTCATGGTTCCTAGTCAGATTCATTTCCGCTGTGCCACCACAGGAACTCCTGACTGAATTTTTAAAATTTAAATTGTTTTCTTTAATATGTAATATTGTCACATGATTCAAAACTCAAAAGTTGCAAAAGAATGTCAGAGGAAAGTCTCCTTCTCACTCCTATCCCCCTGGCATTCCTTTTATCTCCCCAGAGGCAACCGGATTGTTTTGTATCTTGCCAGAAGTCTTCCAGGCCTTTATAAGCAAGTATTTATAGGGATCTTCTATTCTTTTTTAATCAAATGGTAAGACATATATATATGTCAGGCACCTTGCTTTTATTTTAGCAACACCTCATAGAGATTCTTTATATTAGAACTAGAGAGCCTTCTTACCCTTTATGATTGCAGTGTAGCTGGTAGGATGAATGTACTGTAGGGGAAGAAGAATAATTTTCTTTCTACCTTTCTGAGTTCTTAGCTAGGACCCCTGTAATAAAAGGCAGATTAACGAGAGAAAAACAGAAGTATGCCTCATGTGTACATGATAAATACCCAGGAAAAAATGAGTACCCACTCGAGGTAGCTTAGAATTCAGGATTACATACCATCCTGGTAGGGAAAGGGGAGAGGGGATGTAGGTCTCTCAGGGGACAGTAAATAATCCTTAGGAAAAATGAATGGGCCCTTAGAAAAATCAATGGGAGGTATGATAATTTGTGACAAAGTTTGTCTGAGTGTGGAGTGGACTTCAGTTTGCACTTCCGTGATGAGTCAGTCTTCCTGGTTGGTAAAACTCCTGGAGAGGGGATTTGTGACAATTTTTGGAGGATCTGTCTTTAGGCAGTTAAGGGGAGTTCAGAGAAAGCCCCTCTCTGCATTCATTGTTTTTTAAGTACTTATAGATTAAAATAATCAATAGACCAAGTTTTGGGGTGGCATATTCTGCTACAGTAGAGTATCATACTTTAACCATTCCTTTAAAAATGAACATTTAAAACATTCCCAGTCTCAGGCAATTTAAAAACTGTTGCAATGAATAGATTTGCCTATATATTATTCTCTGATGTGCTGGTATGTTTACATAACTCCTTGGATATATTGTTAGAGCATATGTTTTATTTGTTTGTTTTGGCCACGCCCACAGCATGTGGAAGTTCCCAGGCCAGGGATCCAATCTGAACCACAGCTGTAAGCAGAGCCACAGCAGTGACAATACCAGATCCTTAACCTACTGAGCCACAAGGGATCTCCCAGAGCATGTGTATTTTTAATGTTGAAAGGTATTTTCCAATTATTTAATCATTTTATTATGCCAAATATGGATATAGCAAGGGAGGGAGGGAAACATGCTCCAGAATTCTAGGACTGTGGTATTTGAAAAGTCTCCAAGTGTTCTGACAGTGTCGTATATTCTGTTTCCCTATTATGGCTGGGGATCAGAGTTATGCCCTACCCAGCAATCACTGAGGCACTTTCACATTTCTGTCTTGTGACTAATGACAGTTATTTGGGTTTTATAGGAGCTGATGACCATTTTCCAACTGTTGCACTGGAATGGAAGCCTAAAAGCCCTTCGTGAAACAAAATGTTCCCGACAGGTGAGATTTTCTGATCAAAAACAAGTTTGTGTTATATGGACTGAGCAGATGGCTCATCATCTTCCAAGCAGATTCCTTTTTTGGTGTGTTTTCTCTCTTTAAATTTAGTGCCTTATTCCATTCATCTGTTGATAGACGTTTGCATTGTTTCCATGTCTTGGCTATTATGAATAGTGCTATGGTGAACGTAGAGGTGCAGATAGCTTGTTGAATTATAGTTTGTCTGGATATGTGCCTAGGAGTGGGATTGCTTGATCATATGGTAGTTCTATTTTTAGTTTTTTGAGGAACCTCCATACTGTTTTCCATAGTGATTGTACCAATTTACATTTCTACCAATAGCGTAGGAGGGTCCACTTTTTTCCATACCCTCTCCATCATTTGTTATTTGTAGACTAATTAATGATGACCATTCTGACCAGTGGGTCACTTTGCTATATCGCAGAATTTGGCACAACATTTTTAATTAACTATACTTTAATAAAAAATAAATATTAAAATAGATAAATTGATTACCTTATTTATTGAGTAAGAACAGAGGATACACACACACACACACACACACACATACAATGGTCCATTTGCATTAGGGACTGACCAAATATGCATACCCAGGAGCCTGGAAGAATGTTAGTTTGGCATAGGACTGATTTAGATACCTGTATTGAATGCCAGAATGGAAGGATGATTAAGATAGACTTAGTTTCTAAGTCAAACATTAAGTCTATTCTGTGCACCTGTTCTACCTGCTTGGAATGTGTTCCTTCACCTATTCTCTAATGCAGAAAGAAAGGTGAGTCTGCCTTGCTTCTGAACCTCCTCACTGGGGACAGGTAGGGTTGTTTATAGCAGAAGGATTTTTCTTATGCCCACCAAATGTCTGTAATAGACAATATAAATGATTATAAAAGTGGACAACCTGGTATTTCAGTCACTCCAATTTTTTGGTTTGGAAGTTTCTTCTTTATTTTTCAGGGACAGGGTCTCCTTACTTCTTTGCTACTGATGAGACACACTCTTCCCCTTTTTTAATGGCAAAGGCAAAGCCCCACCCATATACTTACTGGTTTTCACCTCACCTACTATCCCTCAAGATTAATTTTTCCTTTACCCCATTGGACTTTGGAGATTATAGTTTATTTCTGAGAATTTGCTCACAGAAATTTGTATAAGGAGCAAAAGCTTCTACTAGGCAGCAAGTTGAGGGTGGATATAAGTGTTTTCTATGCACTGCAGCCCCAGGAGTTTTTAGTTGCTCTTGACTTAGAAAGCCTGGCTTTCAGAGTGTCAAAGATGGAAAGAAATGAGTAGCTGACTATGGCTTTGGCTATTTTTTTCTTTTCCTTTGATTTTATAAAAAGCCTTTGAAATATGCCGGGTTGGTTATAAACACTTTTCCATGATTGTTTTTAATTTGTTAAGGTCATAAATAAATACCACATGTTCTTAAAAATAAGCAGTATATCCACTCCATAAGATCTTCTTAAAGTGCATCCATCAGACTTACACATGATATTACATTGTATTGGCAAATGTTAAACATGAGAATTGACAGTCTCCCATTTTTAATCGTTTGCAGAAAGTAAGAGACAGTGTATATGAAAGTACCATTGTGATAATAATAATGATAATGCCTACCTTCCATAATACATTTTTTAAGTTCCTGTAAGCCATTGAGACTTTCATCTTCCTTATGCTAACAACACAGCAGTTAGGAAATTACTCTGATGTCTAATTCTTGTCCTGACCCAAAGCTTCCTGCTTTCTGCAATGGGCGTGACCAAATCCAGTTCTGCCCGAATCCTTCCAGGTAGTTGTTTCCTTCTCTCTTTCTCGCTAAAACTGATAATGCTAGACAGAAGAGTTCAATGAATAAATGATGTAATGTTCATACTAATTACTATAGAAATGCATTTTCCAAGGAAGACATATTTTCTAGTGAGGTGGGAGCTCCGTTCTGGTCAACATTATTGAGTCACTCTTGATGGTAGTGTTTTGATTCAAATTGGAGTGACCTTACTTTGCTGTACCAGCTTAGCCCTTTATTTCCCTTAAGACATATATCCTGGGATTTGGCTTCAGTTTTTGAACATCAGAGAGGTTTGGTTGTTAGTAGAAGCCCCACGGATGTGGTGGGTGATGGAAGTACAGGAAGGGAGGTGTCAGAAGGCCATAAGCCCAGACAGCTACCTTTGTTGCTCTTTACTGACATTCTGGACTTTGTTTTTTGGCTCCCAGGAAGTCATCTCCTACTATTCCCAGTATTCTCTAGATGAAAAGATGCGCAGCCACATGGCCCTGGACTGGATCATGAAGGAGCGGGAGTCACCAGGAATTCTCTCCCAAGAGCTACGAATGGCCCTGAGGGAATTGGAGGAAGCCAGGAAAGCAGGACAAGAACTACGGTTTTACAAAGAAAAGAAAGAAATCCTGAGTTTAGCTTTGACTCAGATCTACAGTGATCCTGACACTTCCTCACCCAGTGATGATCAGCTGAGCCTTACGGCCCTTTGTGGCTATCACTAGCAAGGCCAGGTCCCAGCTGCCCCCTTGGGGGCAGAAGCCAGACTCTAACATTAGGAAGCTCATTGAAGGAGGTCATCAGAGGCTTTAGCACCTATAGCTGCTACCTGAAAGCTGTACTAATTCTCCCTACCCACCTACTCCATTCACAGAATCTCAGAGTAATAGGACCCTTACAGGAGACTTCATCCCATTCAATGCAGTTTTCCCATAACACCCTCAGTAGTTCCACCCCAGACTGAATGGATAGAGACAGGATTGTTTGAAAAATATTTTCCAGGACTGCCTTCAACTTTAAGGCTGGTTGACATGGGCCTTGCTAGATTATATACATTGTTTCAAAGAATGGGTCAATGTAGTCTTTCCCCAAAAGAACATCAGCCAGGACTGGGGAAAGTAGCACCACAGCAATTTTTTTAAAATACTTGAGATTAAATAACCAATATGGATATTTAAAAAATATATATATATCCAAAGATCAGAATTTCTTCCTAAGCTCTCTGTAAGATTGCTGACACACTACCAGCTGTAATCCAGTTCTTCTGTGGGGATTTTACCTGTACCTCCTATCAAAGATCTTGAAGTGGTAATAGTATGAAAATGCCATATAAATTTAATGTGGTTTAAAATGTCATTGTGATTTTTTTTTTTTTAAATCCACACTCTTCTGCATGGAGATAAATGTCACACAGGGTAGTATCCCCATTTGTATTCCTTAAGAATTCATATCTGGAGTTCCCTTGATGGCTCAGCAGAAATGAATCTGATTAGCATGCATCAAGACACAGGTTCAATCCCTGGCCTTGCTCAGTTGGTTAAGGATCCAGCGTTGCTGTGAGCTGTGGTGTAGGTTGCAGAAATGGCTTTGATCTGGTTTTGCTGTGGCTGTGATGTAGGCCGGCAGCCGCAGCTCCAATTCAACCCCTAGCCTGGAAGCCTCCATATGCCATGGGTGCAGCCCTAAAAAAGACAAAAAAAAAAAAATTTCATATCCAATTATGAGTCCTGCAATCAGTCATGTACATTCGTAATTTGCAAATATATGAACTGATTTATTTTATTTCTGCCACCTCAGTCATGGAGAAAGTTAGGGGCATTTCAAAGGTTAAAACATCTGAAAAATTATTAGCATTTAACAGTGCTTATGTTTACATTTGATTTGTTTCTCATGTGTTAGAGAAAAAGAATCATTAGCTGTCTTTGTTGTCTTTCAAGAACTTAAGCCACTAGTAGCTCAAAAGTAGTATCATTTTTTACTTTGAATTACTAGAATTTTCTTTAAAGAGGAGATAAAATATTGCCATTTCTCTTTCAAGATGGGTCAGTCAACTGATTAGAAAACCCAAAGCAAAGACAAACCAATTTTTAGATACTTCCTGGTCACTCAAATTTAAGAATGGCAGCAGTGTCAGTTTTAAACACTTATAGATATTTCCCTATATAGAACATGGATTTTCATTCATTCCAATAATTCAAAGAAAACAATTTTCTCAAGTTTAAGTAAGATTTCTTTTTCTGCTTGCTTAGGCAAAAGCATATTAACTTTCATGAAAACTAAAACCATTATAATTGCATTAAAAATTACAAAAACACGATAGTTTAGCTTTATATCTAAACAGCTACAATAGCAATTGTCACTCCTTGAATCCTCATGAAAACTACTGTATGTTGAGCATATATTTTTGAATTAGCCTTGATAATAAAAAATTAACTTCATATATCATTTTTCTCACACCAGGGGAAAAGTTAGCTACATATCTGCCCTACTCAAATGTCTTGAAAAGGTAATACTATAATATTAGATAATTTTATTTGAAATATTGTTTTAACAAAAATAACATTCCTCCCCATAATGAAGCTAAATGTCACCTAGAAGAAAACTTTATTCCCTTATACTCACAAAAAGGAATTAGAATTAAACTTTTAAGTTGAATAAATTTTAAAATTACTTCCTATTTAAAGTAATTTTTTCATAAAGTCATTTCTCTTTATCATTTCAGAAAATCCACAACTTCCCACGTTAGGTGTGATTAAAGGTAGGTACATCTGTACTGCATTTGCAGCCTTTGACAATGACCATCTCAAGCTGATACCATCCAATTAGATGCAGGAACAGTAATCATCCGGGAAAATACTAAATTTACTCTCTGCCTTGCAGTTAGAAAACTGTACCCATTCTGAAAGCAGAGGCTCCCTCTTGGCCACTATCAGCTTTTCCTGGCTTGTCAAATCTGCCCACTCTTCCAGGAATGGAAGTTTCAGCAAAAGAAGCAAAAGTCAGAATCTTTGCCACTGCTTCTCCCTGTGGTGCTCATTTATAGCAAATCGGTTTCAGCTAAGACCTGATAGCTATTGGTACATCACATGAGTATCCATAATTGTGGCCCTGAGAAGAGCAGGATTGAAAAGCAAAGTAGGTTATTATTATTTTTCATTTTCTATGTCTTGTTCTCGAAAACACACTGTGGTGAAGGGGCCTATAGTAGAGGAGTCTCTAAATACACGGAGCTTTGAGTCCTAACCTGTTGTGGTTTTAAACCCTTTGAGAATCTGCTAAAAGCTGAAGATCTTCTACTAGAAAAATACAATGAAACATATACATTCAAAATTATACAAACCATTCAGAGAGTATGCGGACCTCCCCCAAATCCATAGATTGCTTTGTCCAAGGACCCCCAGTTAAACTTAATTTTGAGCACATAGTTACAGTCTCATTAAACTTTTCAGCAGAGTCAACCTAGCTCATACATAGCCCCATTAACCCATCTCTACGGAAAATATCACCCTTAAATACAGAATTGCGCTGTACTTTGCCAAGAGACAGTTTAATTTTCATAAAATCCAAATACGCCATAATGTTACAAAAAAATAGCTTAAAGCAAATCAGTCACTAAACTTGTGAGAACATATCAGAATATTACGGATTTAATAAAGTCATCATTCCTCTAATGATCAGAATCTGGTTGTCCCATTTGTTCAAAAGCTATATATATAGTCCACTGATAAGTCTGCTGTTAAGTTCATTCACCAATTTCTAGAAAAGGAAAAGAATCAAGCCATAGATACTCCTGAAATTGCTGTACCTACATCAGCTATGAATCTTATCAACTAGGTCTCAGGAAAAAGGGAAAGAAAACATAAAGATTTAACACCTTCCATTTTCTTTAGGGAAAGTTTTGAAGTCAGGAGCATTGTTGTAGTTGACTTTATCTCTGAAATGCTTTAGAGAGTTCTCATGCCCTGCCTTTATTTCTTGCCCAAAGGACAAGAGAAGCCAGACTAAGAATGTTTTTATTTTCCTTGACTCTGTTTAGGTAAACACTATTCAAGACATTATGTCATATATTGTTGATGTTGTGTGTGTGTTTTTTCTACTTTGCAGAAAGGCAAATACCAAGATTTCTTCTATGGTCTCCACCATATTAAAGAGCAAATATTAAGATTGTTTTGGAGTTCCCGTCATGACCTAGTGGAAATGAATCTGGCCAGTGTTCATGAGAACACAGGTTCGATTTCTGGCCTCTCTCAGTGGGTGGGGGATCTGGTGTTGCTATGAGCTGTGGTGTAGGTCACAGACAAGGCTTGGATCCCATTGTTGCTGTGGCTGTGGTGTACGCTGGCAGCTGTAGCTCCAATTCGACCCCTAGCCTGGGAACCTCTATATGCTGCAGGTGTGGCCCTAAAAAGACAGACAGACAGACAGACACACACACACACACACACGCAAAGATTGGTTTTAGCCATGGCTCTAGAAAAAATGAAAATTATTTTCCCTACCACGTTGGTTCTCAATTTTGGCTGCACCTTGAAAATATCCAAGGAGTTTTAAAAGATTCTAAAGCTCCAGATTGTACCAAGACCAATGAAATCAGACTCTCCAGAAGTGGGGCCCAGGTATCACTATTTTTTAAAGCTTCTCAGGTAGTTCCAAAGAGCAGCAGGGTTGATAACCACTACTCTACCCAGGGAGTCTATGGCCTAACTATTGGGGGCTGTTACTCAGTTTGGCCTTGTTCCAAAATTCAAAACGTTGAGCCCTTCTGAGTTAGGTAGGAGCAAAACCTTTTGCTTGGCCAAGAGGACTTCCTGGAGCCCAGAACTAAAGCAGGGTAAACTCCCGCATGCACACACAACTTATCTTAACAGGAAAGCCAGATTCTGCTCTAGGTCCAGACTTTCTTTCTCAGATATGGTATACAAGTAATCTGCACCAGAATCCTCCTTTAAAAATTCAAGTCCCTGGGCCACACCCAGACCTGCTGACCAAATTCTTGGAGAGAGTCTAGATTATGCACTGCTTTACCAGATGTTTCTGATCACACTTAAATTTAAACTCTTTTAGCTTAAAGCTACCTAGCACATACTTTAGTAAGCAGCACAGCCCTGACTCTTCTGATAAAACTGGTCTTTTGGCAGAGAGCATGGAAAGGAATAAAGAGAGAGGGAAAAGTTGCTTCTTTACACCTCCTGGTAGCCAGAGAGAAGCAGAAGGGGCAGAGATATAGGTGTTTTTTTGTTTTTGTTTTTGTTTTGTTTTGTTTTTCTCTCCCCAAAGAATCACTTCTTTAAACCTGACTATATCCTGGTAGCACTTTTTTTCCTTGAACAAAGGCAGTTGTTAGAAAGGCCCCAAGCAGAAGCTTCTTTCTGAGAATTCTGGATTCTCTAGGGATTGTTGGTTCCCAAGTGAAAGTCCCAGATTGCTATCTATTTATAGGCAGTTCCCAATCTTAGCAGCAATTATGTTTCATAAGTCCATTTGTAAGTCAGTTAGTTGTTCAGTCCTGAGGATGCATTTTTCTATAGGAGCAAGGTCGTGGCAAGTTTCCCAGACTAGTATATATAAACAAGATACTAAAATATCGATCTGCGAGACCTAATATGGCTCTAGTTTGTGAGTGGGCTGTAGAATGAGGGCAGCTGTGGGCCTGGGGTATATTATTAAAGACCTCCCTGGGGCATATTTCTTAGTCTCAAACTGGTTCTCCCAGCAGTCTCTATTTTCTCTCCCCACCCCCAGCCCAGCTGCCACAGATTTGATCATGGTTTCCTCTCCTTACTGACTTACTAAAGAAGAGATGCCTCTTTCCTGCCTTTCCTACAAACACTTTGAAACTTTCTAAGCTTTGTTTTCACTAGACAGTGGAACATTGCATGACCTAAAAATGGCAGCCACTAAGTCTCTCTGCAGGTCCTGTGAAAAGACACAGGCACATGAAGCAAGACTGCATTGTCCTACTCATCCGTACCTGAAAGGTTTCCTGCTTCTTTGGCATTCTCATTTGGTTCTACATGGCAGTGTCATGTCCTGATCACAGATGCCCCATGACTAGCCAGTGATTCTGGATAATCTGGCTCAAAACTACAAACTGGATGTATCAGTCTGTCCTCCTCAGGAATGTGAACTAAGAAACATGGAAGGAACTGGACAGTTTGAGTTGGGAGCTGAAGTTTGGAGTCATGTTCATGGCTGCTGTGGTCTGTGAGGCTGAAGTGGTGAGGAAGTAGGAATCTGAGTCAGCAGAGAAATCTGGTCAGTAGTAAGAGGAGAAGGTGGTTTATGTAGAGAGCAGATGCAGAGAGAGGCAGAAATGAAAGTAAAAAGTGAGAGCATGAGGCCCATGAAGAAATGGTGAGAGCTGTGGCCCAAACACCCGGCAATAAATTCACTTTTTATTCCAGTGGATCACAGACTTTGCCACCAAAGAAATCTCGCCTTACTCATTTCAGACCAAAATTACTCTAGATTATCCTGGACTTTTCATCCTAAGAATAGAGCAAGAAAGACGACATGAGAACAAACTTCTTCAAGCAGTAGAAATGCTGCTGATAAAATTAGATTTAGGACCAGAGACAGTTAAATTTTTTGCCACTCACTGGCCCTTCAACTCCAATGTAAGGTCTCACAATGGTCAGGAGTCCTATCCAAATCTGAAATAAATTTATGTATTATGTAACCATTGTGTTGTTCCTCCCCTACATAGAAATTCCTGAGTCCTCATGTTCCACAAGAGGTATGACCCACAGAAGGAAATAGAATACTATTTTTAAAAAGACAGAATTCAAAACCTCAAATGATTGTTGACTTCTTAAAAAATTAGTCACCTTGGGGAAATAATTACATGCTCTGACAATGCTCAAGAGAGCTGTCTTTGCCAAAGGCGTTTCTGTCACGAACTCCTCCTTGGGAATGGCCCTCTGAGGCTGCGCAAAGGAAGAAAAGCAGTGCCTTTTGTGAGCAGAAAGTACCTTGCTTTCCTGAACTGACTAGTTTATTTCAGCATCCTGACTATTAGGACTAATGCTTAGCAGGGGCTCAATGAATGTTTCTTGAATAGAAATTTGTCATCAGTATCTTGGTGCCTTCCTTACTCCTTGCTTGATGAGTTCATTCACCACACTGGGCTCCATTCTACTGGATTAGTTAGGAATGACTTACTAATTAGGATTAGTAAGGTAGAAACATAAATCAAACCTACTAGGCACAGGGGTAGTTTATTGGCTCAAAAAGGGGAGTTGATTGACACAAAAGAGTCCCAGGACAGTTTTTCCTCCAAGTACATCTGGATCCAGGAGCACAAACCAGAACTTGATCTCTCTCATGATTATAGATGTATATGTAAGTGCACATTCATGTGTATCATTGCTCATTTCTCAAACCCCCTTTCTTTTTTGTTGGCTCCATTTTCAGTCAGGCTCTCTTCCCTTGGAGCAGAAAACTGGTGACCAGCAATTTCATTCTTACATCATAGGAGAAGGAGAAATTCTCTTCCCAGAGTTCAAATCCAAATTCTAGAAGTGAATGCTATACTGGTGTTTCAGTTGATTCAATCGCTGGGCCCACCTAAATGACTTAGACCAAGTGGGGGAGGAGCAGTCACCTGAGGTAAATAGGGGTTCAGTTACCAAAAAGGGGAAAATGTGGCCATTTCCCAAGACATTTTTGAAACTTTCTCCTTCAGAGACAGAGTGAACAACAGAAGAAATGCAATCTCCCCAACCATTAGTTGGGGGAAAGGATTCTAGGTAGAGCAAAAACAACAGATGTTTGCTATGAATATATTGTACCATTTCCAAAAATCAAATTCATCCTCAAAGGACATATTTTGTCACCATTAAGGATGTTCAAAAGAACATTATCCCCTGGAGGGGAAATCCGAAAGTGTTTCCAGACCAATCACATCACTGGCATAAGCGTACAGGTTCTCTGAGGACGTGCCTGAAGGGTATGGCACTCATTTATATGTAAGAGTTCTGTTGTGTGGAGAAGCCTAATCACTGGCATTACTCTGCAGTCACACTTCATATATCTTCAGTGCTGATGAATTGTTGCAATGCAAGTGAGTCGGGAAATTTCCTCTGGTCTATTTCTGGTGGGCCCTGGCTTTCATTATCAGTGGCTGCTAATGCTTTTAATAGAAAGGAAAACAGTTGATCCCAACAATTAAAAACAGTTGTGGTGAACTGGACAGTGCAATTGCCTGGGTAGTTTGTTTATTCCTACTCAGGACTGAGCAATTTACAACCCTTAAATAGGGCTCCACTCTGACCCATGAGTTATGACACAGATAGTCATAAAATGATTTTGGAAACAATTTATTCTGAGGCAATGCACTGTGTGTCTCCCAGATACTTCCATTTTTCAGTTTAGCCATTTGTTAGATAATGTCTGGAAGTCAGTTGGCAGTACTAGTACAAGCAAATTTTCATAGGGAAATTTTGAAAATATAGGTGACCCAGGAAAATACCAGCCTGCCAGGAGAGCTGAAAAGGCAACCTGAAACTAATGAGCTGAAACTAATGAGCCAAAACTAAAAAAATGGAAGCTATTTTACCATTTCGGTTAACCTTCTTTCAATGGATCTGGGGATTTTTTGTTTGTTTATATGGCTACTTGGATTTTTTTTTTTTCTTTATGTTTTTTTGGTCACAAGGCCACCACAGCAAATAAATCCTAAAAGTGGAAGGGGAATTCAATTCTCTCAAAGAATGAAACAGATCCTTTTATCTTAAGTGATGTTTGTTAAAGATGGGATTCAATAAAGTAATGAATTAAGATAAGTTTTCTTGGGAGTTCCTGTTGTGGCTCAGCGGTAACAAACCCTACTAGTGTCTATGCGGATGTGGGTTTGATCCCTGGCCCCGCTCAGTAGGTTAAATATCTGGTGTTGCCGTGAGCTGTGGTAAGCTGTGGTATAGGTTGCAGATGCTGTGGCTGTGGTGTAGGCCTGAACTGCAGCTCCGAGTCAACCCCTATCCTGGGAACTTCCACTGGCCACAGGTGTGGCCCGAAAAATGGAAAAAAAAAAAAAAGTTTTCTTCATACTGCCTTTCATCCAGTGTTCCTCTTGGCTACATGTTTTGCATTCTTTTTATTTTCTTCATAGAAATGTAAGGACAGTAGCTCCTTGCCCCATTTACCAATCACTTGTGAAAAGCCAGGGGGGCTCAGCTCTCACCCTGCTGAAAAGAGGCTTCAATAAGCTGCATCTTGCCACGTGGGCAACTTCATCCCAGGCGTTACAGGTATCACACACGTTGACAGTAGGATTTACAGGGTCTAAAATGAATGGCCTAAAACAAAACAAAACAAACTCCAAACTCTCCATTTCTAAACCCAGTTTCAATTTGCCATATAGTTAGAAGAGGATAATGTACAAATTAAAGGTGGAATTCTGTTAAAGAAAGGACTCTCTGGGAACCGTGGGAGTGAGTCCACAGAGAACTAACCACACCTATTAAAGAACAGCCACTTTCCTCTGACCCACCAATTCTGACTCCCTCTCATTTTCCCTTTTCACCTGAAGGGGGCTTGTCCTCTATGGATTCAGTCTCCCATTTCCTCCTCATTTGTTGTCTATATCCACATTCAATTCATTTTAGTCAAATTACTCTCAATTCACTCTTTAGAATTAAAGTTCAGTGAGAAGTAATTGAAAGAAATTGACTTTGTAGTAATCAAGGCTTTCTCCTTTTCATTGAATCCCAATAAAGCTACTGTTAGCTCCAGATTTTCTTCCTTGATGGTAAACCTGCTTCTTATATCCTAAAGGCATAGAGAAGATAGTTACCTTGTGTGTTTCTGGTTAACTTTTACAAAGATGGGGAACTTGCGATGATAGTGGCTGTGCCAAACAATATCAATTTCTGCATATCGAACCAGAAGTTTGAGGACTGCCCTCATTCCCTGCACCAGGCTGAAGAACAAGGGCTTTTCCGCCCGTTCCCAAATGTGAATGGTGAGGAGCTCCACTGCGTAGGAGGAGGGAAGTCTCCGGAATCTAGACACACAGAATGAGGGGTTGTACTTCTTCTCATTAACCCAGAAAACTGAGACAAGTTTATTCAGTTATGAGAAAAATCCAAGCTCTAATGGCAATTTGCAGAAGAAGAAATTCTATTTCCAACCTCACTACTTAACCAAACAATAATATATTTCCGCCAATCAGATTGGCAAAAAAACAAAGAATTATAATACCCAATGTGGGTGAGTTTGTGAGGAAATGGACACTCTCACATGCTGTTGGCGGGACTCTAAATTAATAGTCTTTCTTGGAGTCAGCTCTATTAAAATTCGATATGTTCCATCCCTTTGACCCAACCTTTTTTTGCTTCTATAAATTCATTCTGTAGAATCTTCTACAAGTGCTCAAAGGTGTACACAAAAGGATGTTTTTTGGAGTTTCCGTTGTGGCTCAGTGGTTAAGAACCTGACTAGTAACCATGAGGATGTGGGTTTGATCCCTGGCCTGGCTCAGAGGGAGGGTTAAGGATCCAGTGTTACCGTGAGCTGTGGTGTAGGTCACAGACAGCTCAGATCCCATTAAAGCTAAAGATTAAAAACAAACTCAGGAGGAAAAACACAACACAATAGTTTCAGGATTTCATGGTGGTTGACATCCAAATATGTGTTTTTCTGTGTTGCCGTTTATTAGCCACAAAAATCTCTTTTGATGATATATTGCAAAGTCATGCAATTTTCCCCCTGATAGCATGGTAACATTTTCTTACTGTTATATTAACCATCTATTTTACTTCAACAACAACAACAAAAATAGAAAAAAATTAAAAGTAGACAAAATATCTTGAATGAATGAAGAGCAAACCAGATTTCAGCTGATTAGTAACTTAGTTCCTATGATTTTCCCTCAGGGGTTGACAGCAATGGACAAAGGACAAAGTCCATCTCTACTTTAACTATCTGATGCTCCCAAGTGCCCAAAGTAAGCCAGGGTTGAAAATAGCAGATGCTTTTCACATTTTACGAAATAAAGTTGAGAGGGTGGGAAAAGACTTAATAAGCATTGACCTGTTTCACTTCACATTTTTATAGCATGTTTACATATATATTTATATAGCTTGATATGTGTTCATATTATTGTGTCCTCTTTTAGTCATTTTAAATTGTTTCATGTAAATCTTTTATGTAATGTCATATTTCCCAAACTTGTCTTAAGTAGCAGTTCATCATATTTATATAAGTTTATTTGGTCTTCGGGGAAATTTTCATTCCCAATTTTCATTATTTCTGGTAGCACTATTCTAAACTTATACAAATTACTTTTTTTTACTTGAGTTATTTCCTTCGAGGGAAGTTTATCTAAGTATTTCTGAACTCTCTTTTAAAATCTTTATTTTGAATATTCTTTTTATGACATTTTAATATAAATAGCCTCAACTCTTTTAAATCTAATAATAAGAAGTATTTTTGTTTTATTTTTTACTTTCACTTTTTTTTTATACTTAGGGGGAATTAACTTGACAAATGGTTTGAATATTTTAAATCCTTAACACATAATAAATACTTAATACACATTACCAGATTACTTTCCCAAAATAGAAAACCAATTATCGTATTGGAACATATGTGGTCCAATTTCCACACAATACCACCTTTTTAAGTGTTAGAATTACTGTTCTGCTACATTAAAAGATAAGTTTCTTCTTGCAGACCTATAAATGCTCTCCACTACCAAAAAAAAAAAAAAAAAGTGTTAGATTTCAAAACCAGGCCTGTCAACTGACCACGTATCTACTCAAGGTAGGCAGCTTTATTTCTCTTTTCCATTTTCACTAGTAAATTTTCACTGAACCAAATGAGAGAAAACATATAGAATGGCTAGAGATGCTTCAATATAAGAGGTAATTATATATGATTAATGTATGTTTTTACAAAGTGACTAATGTTACCATCAATGTTAAACACAAAAATATACAGAGAGTAAACAGAGTGTGTGATTCAGATGAACAAATCAAGATTATTAGCAACCTTATACAAAGATGAGGAAGGCACATTCCTTGTAGAAAGTGGTCGCATGTCTGCTATTTCTGCCAAATGGAGATTTTATACAAATATATCCTAGTTCTCTGTTTTACCCTCACAATCCTTTTCCATAGAATGAGCCTGTTGCTACCACATTGAAGGAAAGATACTAAAACATGCACAAATCAAGTGCCAAGGAGCCCCCTCCTCTAGAGGATGACTCTGCTCTGTTAGAACTGGCTACAGCAGAAGGAACACTTGATGCTTGAACATTAAACGTCTCCTTCCAATAGTGCTAACAGATTCAATTTTCCTTTTCTGTGCCTTCCTTCCTTGCACCAACCCATTTGGTTATGCCACTGAGTATTACGGTTTCTATTCTTCGGTTCCTACCAACCATGATGTTATTTTTGAAATAATGTAATCCAGATGTTTATATTCTATAACAGCCCTCCCCCACTCCCTGCCCTGTTCTCCCTCTCCTTCCTCTCTTTCCCTCTACATGTATTCCCTCTGCCTCACGAAGGAGGTGGGGGCTGAAAGAAGAAAGAAAAGGGACATGACAAGAGGAAGGCTCACATGGTGTCCCTGGGTTAGTTACATACTTATTCTCCTCCGTGGGGTTGGCAAATGATGTCTTGAACCAGTGTATCATTAAGCGAATGAGCTCCTTCACCCTCACAATAGAGGCCTTGATGAAATCCACTTGGTATGGCAAGAGGGCCAAGGCACACAGCTGGGCCTCGTCACTGTCATTACAGAGGTACAGTTTGCGGTAAAGGTGAAGTTTTAAATCTGTTAACACCAAGGAACAAAGACAACTGTGAGACTTTCCTCCCCTTCTCCTCTCCTGGTTTCTTGTGGTATAAATGGGCTATGTTGTTCTGATTAATTAGACCTTGAGCATTTAAAACAAAACTGTTTCTGTTTTTAGGAAAGTCATTCCAGTTTGTTCAAGCAATTAAAAGAGAAAGCTTCAACATTATGATGCCAGAGCAGTTCAAACTGAGCAAATCCTGGTACAAGAAAATCTTTCTCATCCAATGGGAAAGATTTTCTATCAGCAGAGAAAGTTTCTCAGAAGCAAATTTCATTACTGTTTGCAAATATCATCTAGCATATAAACTTAATGTCATTATGCTCTGTGCACAATAACCTATATAATCCCTTCTGTTTAATATCTAAATTGTTACTATCTGCAGGAAAGATTCTACTACCTGGACACTTGAAGGAATTGGTTATATTTATAAAGACAGAGATGGCTTTAAAAGATGTAATTAAGTTACATTGAAAACAAATAATCTATGGCAGATAATGTTACATTAATGGGAGAGAAAAACTAAATAGCAAGAATGATCAAATAAACATCTGTAGCTTAATACTACAATCTTATAAAACATCCTTAACTCAGGTTGTGCTCATTCTTATTGTATGTCATGTCAGTCTAGTGTGTTTTCTCCATTATATAACTTTGATGTCATGTCAACCCATTAATACACAGGACCTACACAGTAGGACAGACCTGGATTTGCATCCCAGCTTTTGCACTTACTAACCACATAACTGTGAGCAAGTTGTATATTTTCTAAGGCTCAATTTTTAAAATATTAAAACTAGGGTAATGTCTTCCTTTCAGGTTTGTTGTGTAGATCAAATGGGATTCATTTAACCAGATTAATTTTTGAGAATTATGTATGGCACATAATAGGTACTGGATAAATCACAGCATTAAAAAAAATAGGCTTAGCAAGATTATCAGAGAAGAAGACTTACTAAAACTTCAAATTGGGCTGAATCCACACTCTCCTTCCTACTATCCCATCTTATCTCAGAGTTCCCCATACCTCTGCTTAATGTAGAAGATATTCTAGTAAAATGACCTATTTGGGTGTCTCTAGATTATAAACCCCATGATATCTTCTTCATATGTGTACACTAGTCCTAACTCAGTTTCTAGAACATGGTAGGCATGCAATTCATTTATACTGACAAATTATAGCACAACAGAAGAGAATTTTAATATGAGCAGCACATTGTCCAACAGTGCTGATTAGTAAAAGAACCAGCTCAAGAAAGTCAACATGTTCCTCTGGTGTCTGTCTGAGAGAGGGTAGGACCAAGGTTATGGTCATTCATTTCCTTAATTCAATACATACTTATTGAATAATACGGTTCTAGGCACAAAGATAAACCTTATCCTCAAAGACCTCAAACTGCAATGGAAAGCCAAATCTGTACACAACGACAATACAGGAGGATCATGCTCCAGCAGCAAATAAGGGAAGAGTCAATGGGAAAGCTGAATAAGCAGGTCTGGGAAGGATTGTTTAGGGAAGGAAGTTCACTGGAGGTGTGCTGAGTTTTGAAGGGTAAGCAGAAATTTTCAAGGCAAGGTGTAGGATGGAGCAGGTTAAGGAAAGTTTATCAATAGAAACAGTGTGCAAAAACATGGAGATCAAGGGAAATATTTAAGGGTTACTGGCTCGTGAATCTTTTTTCTTCCAAGTGTGAGCCCCAAAAGAGCAAAAATATTGAGCTCCTACCTAATTCGTTATAATATTTAATGGTACATGGTAGATATTCCAGAAAAGATAGTTGAATATATAAATGAATAGATCAATGAAAATTCTTGATACCTATTGCTAAGCCAGAGCAGGGTCACTCTTCATGTACTGGCTCACAAGTTGCTGTTGTATTTTCAGTTCTGCCATATTGTAACACAGATTATATAAATGTTTTAAGTCAAACTGGAGCCTAGATTCAACTTCCAAATTCTCTGGAAAATACAGTTACATCTATGTAAATCACTTAGTCATCTGGGCCTCTGCTTGGGCGACTGAAACAAAATACCATAGACTGGGTGGCTAAGACAACAGAAATTTATTTTCTCATAGTCTGGAGGCTGGGAACCTAAGATCAAGGTGCTGGTAAATTTGGCTTCTGGTGAGAGCCCCTCTTTTTGGCTTGCAGATACTGCCTTTTCACTGTGTGCTCATGTGGCTGAGAAAATCCTCCTGTGTCTTTTTCTGCTTACAAGAACATTAATCCCATCGTTAGAGCCTCACTGCCATGATGATGTCATCCTAACCTAATTACCTCTCGGAGGCCTCACCTTCTAATACCATCTTATTTGAGGGGAAGGGCTTCAAAATATGAATTCTTGGGGCAAATCCATACCAGGGCCTTCATATTTTTGCCTGGAATGGAAATACTCTATCACTCTCTCCCTCCTTTTATGAGCATAATTAGATTTTATATTTCATATCTAACTCTAGATACTATCACAGCATCTTAGGCATAAAAATAACATCACAATGACCATAACAGTGTCATTCTATGACTCTGTCCTTATCACTTTTCACTTCCTTTGAGGACCTCCAACTCCCTCCAAGTCCTCTCCTGCTTAGGTCCCCAGGGACTATCTCATGTGTGCTTGCAGGCTCTTTCTTTTTATACTACATGGTATCTGCATCATCCTCTTCTGCTCTTTCATGCTGTGTTTGATGCCTTCTGTGGCTGCAGATACCAGAAGCATTGATGGTCCACCCAAAAGCAGTAATGCCACCAATAGTGGAGATGCCTGCCAAAGGCACTACCCCTCCTTCCAGGACTGGAGAACTAAGACTATCAAAGAGAGAGGCCAGCACCTGCATCTTCTCAGTTCAAAGTGGGGGTGGTCCTCTTAGCTGCTCAGGCACACTGGGCCCCTTCTCTGCATGTATGTAACTTCAGAGCTGCCCTCTGCCACTCAGGCTGAAAAACTGTGCCAACTTGAGATTTGGCTGCCTTGTAGATACCCAGGAAATAGCTCTTCTGGTTTTTACTTAATTTTTTGAAGTCTTTCTCCCAAAGACAGAGGTATGAGTCCACTGATGCAAAGTCTTAAACACCTTCAACAATCTGTTGAATTTAGACTGAAGTTCTCTTCCTAACCAATCTTTTCCACTAAAGGAGACTCATCTAACCTCCTGAGTTAGCCGGATGGTGGCTGAATCCCAGTGCAAACTCAGTTTATGCTCAAGTTGGAATTCCTGCTGCAAGAAGCAGTTCTTTGTAGGCCAAATCCACATTTCTTTTGTGTTCTTTCTGCACTCCATTATCCTAGACAAATAGTCAATTTAAATTAAATTAAAAACTGGTAGCAGAGTTACTGTCATGGCTCAGCAGAAGTGAATCTGACTAGGATCCATGAGGACACAGGTTCGATCCCTGGCCTCGCTCAGTGGGTTAGGGATCCTGTGTTGCCTTGAGCTATAGTGTAGGTCGAAGATGCAGCTCAGATCCTGTGTAGCTATAGCTGTGGCAGAAGCCAGTGGCTGCTGCTCTGATTTGAACCCTAGCCTGGGAACCTCCAAATGCCACAGGTGCGGCCCTAAAAAGACACACACACACACACAAAAACTGGTAGCATAAGAATGACTGGTATTAATGCACTGCAAGAAAAGAAAAATACTTCCTAAAGCCAGTGAGTGGCAGTTCTATTGCCAGCAAGCTGGTTCTGAATGCCCAGCTCAGTACTGTGTCAGGATGTGGTCAGTCCTCTATAAATACATAATGAATGAACAGCCATTTTAAAGATTTCCTGTGAAACAAATCAATCAATCTTACCTGTGGAAGGTGTAGGCCCCAGCACATCATAGTAGGCCATGATCTCAAAGGAATGGCTGTGAAGACTTTCAGTACATAAATAATTGAATCTTAAAGACAGTGATGTTCTTGTCCCCATTAGGATCCTTGGAAAAGGAACATGATATGGTGAGAGGTAATAGAAAGAGAAAAAAGAATACATGAGATGATTTTTGACTGTCCTTCCACTTACACAAGCCCTGCTGCTCTCTTGGCTGTTTCTTGAACATGACAAGGGTGTTCCCTTTTCAGGACTTTTGCAGTTACTCTTCCTACAAAATTTATCTTCCATGGCTGGAATTCAGGTCTCTGCTGTACCATTTAGTCTTTTCTGGCCACCCTTTACTTTTTTTTTTTTTGTCTTTTTGCCATTTCTTGGACCGCTCCCGCGGCATATGGAGGTTCCCAGGCTAGGGGTCGAATCGGAGCTGTAGCTGCTGGCCTGCACCAGAACCACAGCAACAGAGGATCTGAGCCGTGTCTACGACCTACACCACAGCTCATGGCAACGCCGGATCCTTAACCCACTGAACAAGGGCAGGGATCGAACCCGCAACCTCATGGTTCCTAGTCGGATTCGTTAACCACTGCGCCATGATGGGAACTCCTGGCCACCCTTTAAAACAAGAGCTCCTTCCCTAGTTCCTATTAGGATTCAGTCTCAGGGACTAAGGAGACAAGGATTAAGGGAACATATTAAGCTACAAGAGTGGCTCCTCAGCTGCCTACTGGCATCACCTGGGATCTTCAAAAAGTATTGATGGCTTGCTCTCACCTGCAGACATTTTTATTTAATGGATATGGGGTGTTACCTGAGTGATCAGCTCTTACAATAACCACTTAGTAAGAAAGGGTATACCCTCTCTGGAAAGAGAGAACATCAAATGAAACATCTAAGATTTTTAACGCACAGTGTCCTGGTTTTAATCTTCAAAAACCACTAGAAATTCTAAGAGGACTATAGGTTTTAAAACTAAGATAACAAACTATAGAAACAGACCCCATAGGTGATTCAAATATTGGCATAAGTAGATCAAGACTTTAACTGATTAACATGTTCAATAGAATAGAGGAGTGGAAAGTAAAAGTAGACATAAAGATAAAAAATTAAACCAGAGTTGAATTTTATATATATATTTTAAAAGAATGGAAAAAATAATTGAACTTGAGTTTTATAGATAAATTTAATAAAATTAGATATAGCAGAAAAAAAGAATTAGTGAACTATAACATAGATCAATAGATATTACCCCAAATGGGGGGGGGGGGATATATATAAACAAACTTTCATTTAAATTGAACAGAGTGTTCTGAAATTTTATAACTCCTCTTTACTTTTTTTTTAATGTCAAGAATATGAAGTTCTAATTGGCTCCATGTACCACAAGAGGAATACTTTAAATCATTGTTAAGTTCCCTCCTTTTTACTTTTCTCATGAGTATATCCTTCTCTCTCTCAGTCAGGGAGAGTGAGAAGGAATTAGATAAGCCAGTAGCGTTAACACTTCTGTTACACTTTGTAGGCAGATCTTGCTGTGCTCAACGTAGTAACAATGTTTGGGAGACATGGTCCCAGGTGGGAGAAGTTTATACTTGCTGTGGATACCAGGGGGCTTAAATGAGGTATTATTGAATCAGTTGTGGGAGTTCAGGTCACCTCTAGAATGTAATGAGAATGCCTGCCCTAGACTAACTAAACAGGAACGTTACTGTTCAATGAGTATCTCAAACATTTTGGCTGTTGTTATAAGTGGAAAAGCAGCTTGGGGTCCTAGCAGTGATTTGTCATGAGTCCTCAGATGATATATTGGCCACTTGCTATTTCATGGCAGCCCCATCCATGGACATGTATTATCTTGGCTATGCCTTGTTAGGACAACTCCATGTCTGGCAATATGGCTTTAAAAGGACTATTTATCAGAGAAGAGCCTTAAGATGATATGACCTGATAATACAAAGTTAAAGAGAGATTCTTGTTTTAAAGACCTCTAAATCAAAGCAGTTAGAAATAAGAGCTAGTGGGCAGAAATCCCAGTTACAAACATTACTGTTAAAGGCATGACACATTTTTAAAAGCTCAGAATATGTTTCCCCATTGTGGTTTTCAATAATAAACACACTGGTATGTGCAGAAAGGAATACCCCTGGCCTGTAAATGATTTCTAGTACCCTGGGCTTACTGGGCAAACCTCCTGAGGTTTCATTTACAAACAGGGTCCAGAAAATGACTGACATTGAACAGTTGCTGTTACTGGTAGGTTAAGACATGGACTAGTTCCAAGGGACAAGAAAGGCTTTTCTGACACCCATCTTTCAAAATGAAGTAACTGAAGAGCTTTAAAAATAACAGCAACAAACAATATATCACCAAAAACCAGGTATCAACTGAAACAATAAACTTCTTTACTCTCTCAGTGGGTGGGAGTCAAAACCAACTGTCAGACTCACATATCTGCTTCTTTTCCATTTTTAATTCAATTTTCCTTTCAAATGAGTCATAGTATGGTCTTGGTTGCTCTGAGAAGCAGAGAATAAAGCCAGAAAAAGTGACTGCTGCATACAGATAAAGTATAAGAAAACAACCATGGACAATCTGCCTCCTTTCTTGACTTCACAATCCTCCCCCCTCAGTCTGCCTTAAAGTCTTGTTCTTCCGCAAATACCCCCTTTTTTTTTTTTTTGGCAAAGGAATTGTTTAGCAAAACAAAATATGGGACAAAAAATATTCTGGGCCAAATTAAAATCATCATAGCCCCTTGAAAAATCACTCTGAGAAAGGGAAAAGGAACAGACATATAAGAGAGGCAAAGGAAAGGATGATGGTTGCCTGGGAGTTTGATTCAACTTTAAAGGCTTTTCAATTAAATTGTTTAAAGAGTTGAAAGAATGGAAAGAACAGAGCTTAGAAAAATGAGTTTGAGAATTCCCGTCGTGGCGAAGTGGTTAACGAATCCGTCTAGGAACCATGAGGTCGCGGGTTCGGTCCCTGCACTTGCTCAGTGGGTTAAGGATCCGGCATTGCTGTGAGCTGTGGTGTAGGTTGCAGACGCGGCTCGGATCCCGTGTTGCTGTAGCTCTGGCGTAGGCCGGCAGCTACAGCTCCGATTCGACCCCTAGCCTGGGAACCTCCATATGCCATGGGAGCAGCCCAAGAAATAGCAAAAAGACAAAAAAAAATAAAAAGAAAAAAAAAGAAAAATGAGTTTGTTGGTTTTTAGGAACAATTGAGCAAGTCACCGAAGGTTTTCAGAGTTGTTCTTTTCTTCATGGGTTTTACTTTAAAATTTGTCCCAGAAATCTAACAAAATAAAAACTTAAGCCCTGTTTTGTCCAGGAGAAAGATGCCTGCCTGAGATACAGAGAAGAGGAAAAGGAGTTAAGGAGAAATCATCTCTTAGGGTCTTTAACGCTGGGTGGGCAGGGAGTATTGAATTAGGACATAACAATGAAGAACAAAGATTCTGATTCTAAATAAGGTCACCAGCGAAAGGGTATACCCTCACTTATTTTTAACGTGCCTTTAGGGTACATTAACTGTCCTGTTTTGATAAATAATAATAACAATGATATAATGTACCCTATAGTTTACAAATTTAATGGGGGGAAAACTTGGAAGAAGCAATGGGTAAAAATGAAAAACACATTCTCCCATTTCTTCTTCTTTTTTTTTCTTAAAGGTGGTCTTTCCCTGTTAGGAGTAATCGTATATGAAACTCCAGCATTTCCCTTTTTTGCCTTTCCAACCCCAACGTGCTTCATTATAGCCACCATCATGCCATTCATCTGACGTCTTTGCTAACTACCACAATTTAGTAGGTGTTCGGTATTCCTGAAAGTAGTGTTTTTCATTAAAAGACACATTCAGGCTAGTTCTCTATACTCATTTGAAGCAAGGGCTAGGCAATGAATCTATTATTTAAATTAATAAACAGTTCTGAGACATTGTTTTAAAACATTGATCTTATTTTAGAATTGAAGTGGCAAACAGCCTGGTCTGTTTTTCTCAAGAAATATGTTTTATTCACTTTACGACATAGTTATTTGCATTTTTCTTCATCCACAATTCATTTAACTGAAAAAAAAAATAGCAGGAGATGTAAAAATGAAATAGAAAAATAAATAACAACATGTCAAGGCTTTTTCTTTCTTTTTTTCTTTTTGGAGCTTATGGAAAAAAAAAAAAAAAAAGATAGTCCTGACTATTCAGCATTAGAGGCAAAGAGACTTTGTGTATAATGTCAGCAAAGCCATTTCAGCAAAAGACCCCAGGACATGGCTGAAGGGAATGTTTATCAGACAAATGTGTCTCAAAGATTCTTCGTTCCTGGAGGCACCTTTTCCAGCCCTTCCTGTTTGCATTCCTCAGAGTCAGATTTCAGCTAAGGGATGGAAATTAAATAAAGGTGCATTGGAAAAGACATAATTAGTCCTTAAATCATAGGATCTAGAATTCATGAAGTTTCATTGAAACTTAAGCTTAGAAGTCTTTAAAAAAAAAAAAAAAAAGCCTCCAGGGAAATCACTCCAAGTTTTCTCCCAAGAATTTAACGTTAGCATATACAAGTAATTATTACTCAATAATGGTCTTCTATGCTAAGCTGAGTTTCCTTTAGCAGTCTTTTCCACCTTTGAAATAAAAGAATTCACAGAAACACATTCACCCAGACCTGTTCCCCTGTGAGGTTCGCTTCAGGTTTTCTCTCAGAGCCTCCAGTCCTTCTCTCAGTTGTTTCTTGGAATGCTTCACACTGCCAAACACATCGCTGAGCAACACGATGTCGATCTCAGAGCATCCTTGAGTATCAGTCCCCTTTACATAAGAACCACCCTGTGAAGAAAAGAGGCAACCATGTGGGGAAAATGTCTGCTCATCTCGAGGGAAGGGCAGATGCCTAGTTGTAGCATTTTTAGGGACCTTTAACATCATGAATAGCTTAAATATGTGCAGTTTATCCCTCTCCCCCCCCCCCCCCCCCCTCCCCCAAAGATAGAAGAATAAAGTCATCTGTCTTGGTCTACTGAGAATTTACATTCAGTTGTGGAAAAGAAAGCATAATTTGAAAAAAAAAAAAAAAAGCCTGAAAATCCTCATTAAGAGTTAAAGCTAGGAGTTCTCAGACTTTCTGCTTAAAAGCCACTTAAGCGGAAAGACAGAAAGACGGTGAGGAATCTGAAGGCAGGAATTAAATTCATAGCTACAGGAGTTCCAGTCGTGTCTCAGCAGAAACAAATCTAACTAGTATCCATGAGGATGCAAGTTAGATCCCTGGCCTCACTCAGTGGGTTGGGGATCCAGCATTGCTCTGGCTGTGGTGTAGGCTGGAGGCTACAGCTTGGATTCGACCCCTAGCCTGGGAACCACCATATGCTGCAGGTGTGGCCCTAAAAAGACAAAAAAAAAAAAAAAAAAGAAAGAAAAGAAAGAAAGGAAAAAAAAAATCATCACTATACACGTAGAACGCAGCCCAGCCCTCAATGAACACCTGGTTGGGCAACCTGGGGCACGAGTGCCCTGAAACAAACCATACCTGTGTGTTAGAATCTTAAATGACTGGTGTTTCAGGAGAGTGTTAGTTTTCTGTGGTTCTAAATAGATCAAAAGTGATTTAATAAAGCATTCTGTATTTGTAATTAATGATAATTTATTTGAAATTTCTTGCTAAATATAATTTTATAAAACTCAAAACTTTAAGTAGTTAACAGCATATCTTTGTCTTCTTTTAACACTCAATAAAAAACATTAGGTTGCACATTCCCAAAGGAGGCTCTTCAGCAGTAAAAGAAGCTGTTACCTGTGATTTGGGAAACATTATGTTCAAATGTTTATGATTGTAAAAGCAATCTGTCAAAGGTATACTGTGACACATAGACTGAGAAACACACTCTCTCATGAAGGTAGAAAGCAATTTGAACCCTGTACCTTTTATTGTATGTTAATTTCTTAAAGATTTCCAGCAACGCATTCACTCAGACACTGTGTGGCTGGCTGAAGCAAGAAATATTGTGCCATTTTTATTCTTGATACTGACCTAGCCTGTCCTGGGAGGAGGCTGAGCTCTGGACAAAGCATGGCAGCTTGGTCAGAAGGGAGAGTTCATGGATTATGGCAAGTATTTACTACTAAGGAAAATCAGGGAACAAGTACCACCTACCAACAAGAGCAGGGTAGGTCAAGGGGAAAGGTCATGTGTCTTTCTCCCACTTCCTGGGATCCCACTTTACAGCAACATTTCCAAAAGGGAGAGCCACAGTGTACCAAAAGGGTTTAGTTGCAGGTAAGAAAAAACCAATCCAGTTACTTTAAGCAGAAAAGGATTTAATTCAGGAAATCATTGGAACAGCTAGAAGAACAAGCTCTAGGTTGAACTTTTAGAAATGACTTTCAGAATAACACTACTGAGTTTTGAGAACTCACCTGCTAAGGGGCATGTGGACCCAGCTACAATCAAAGAGCCTGTTCTGAAAGCTGTGATGGCAAGTGCGGGCTCAAGGACCATGCTGCCTTAGTTCACATCTAGGATTCAAGAATCTGTCTCTGCAATTGTGCATTCCAGAACCCCCTGCCCTACTGTAAATCCAGGGACTGGAAGTCATTGCCAGAACTCTCGGTTTCAAAGTCATCCTTATCGTCTACATCTAGATTAGCCATACTGAACCTCTCTCCTCCAATTTAACTTGGTTCTGGACTCAATCTTGCAGTAGTGGAACTAATTGATGAAACCAATTTTGTCATAGTGTCAAGGGAATATGAGAGATGTAGATTTTAGTGCTTCCTTAACCTGAGAGTTCATAATATGCTAACATGAACAGTCAGTCTCCAAGAATGGAGAATAGGACACAGGATTCTGCAACTTAATCATTGGCCCTTGTTTTTAGCCGGCACCTTGCAGGACTGGAATAGAACTCTGGCTCCCAATTTCTAGCTCTGTGACCACACCTTGTTTCTATGGAAGAAAGTACATTGTTTCATATTTAGGCTTTTCCATAGCTATGTTAGCTAGAATTTAATCATATGCATAAATCATATTTGCTATTGTTACATTAAAAGTTATTTTTATTTTAAATAAACATGGCTTAAAAGTAATTTTGTAAAAAATCATGTGTGCATTTTAAAATGAAGGAATGGAAAAATTATAAGAAAAAAATGCCCTCAGAACTATGTCCTGTATTTTTTTCCTAAACACTGATTGGATAGTATGTTGTGGTGATACTAACATTAAAAATAACAACGATAGAAGGGAAACCACACCATCGTTGTTGTCTGGATGCCTTCCTTGTGTTCAGGCCATTTTCCTTCAAGGAGATTTTCACAGAAATGACCCTGCATTCTGTGGACAACCATTCCAGGACACAGTGAATTGTCTTCAAGTTGACAGGGAGCCCATCAGCAGGGGACCTAATTACTTCCACAGGCATGTTGCTGAGGCATGAAACAGCGCCCTGGGGGACAGGCTCACCTCCTATGCCTGAAATTCCCTTAAGCATTTACAAATATCGGTCAAGTGTGAGCCAAGTCCTTGGCCCTGCCAATGTAAAGGCACTTTGGCCCCTTGAGCAAAAACTGCCAACCTTAATGGGTTCCAGCTGTCACATGGACGAGTACCTGGCCCTCCAGCCTGCAGCCTGCCCTGGCATTTCAAAGGGCTTCTGGCAGACCCATCACCCCATACAGAAGGTGAAGCTGGCCTTTGAACATGTGGCCCTGCCTGGTTGATGTGTATCACCTCCAGGAGAAAGGAATGCCTTTCTTAGGGCTGCATGGCCCGGCCTGAGGGCTGGGGGTTCAGATTACCTGGATCACTCGGGAGATGGGTACCGGAAAGCAACCCTGGATCAGCTGGAGGAAGGCGTCTATTTCAGCCACACAAGCAGCTCTCTGAGAACCTGAGGCAGGGTGGATTTTTTTGTCTGCAAATCTCTGTAGTTCTTGGGAACCTTTACATTCCAACATATTATGAGGTGAAAATCCTGTGGACATTTGGGCTGCATAAAGAAATGATCGATGTTTGTTATTTACCGCATAGAAAAAGATGTGTGTGTGTGTCTAGGGCAAGAATCTAATTTTGTATGCAAATCATGTCTAATTAATTATAAGGACTGGCTTTTTGTGATCAGGGAGACCCACTCTCTCTGCTGGTAGAACATCAGCTGACTTCACTCCCTCTAGGCTCAGCTGGCATGTCAACCGTTAGTCTCAACAAATAAGTGGCTGAATTTCTCTGAGATCAACTGAGAAATTTATCAGTTTATCTCAATAGTCATTCTTATGTCAGAAAAAGTCTTTCCCCTAATTTATGGATTATTTTAAGTTTCTAACTGAAAAACACGTATGTTAACCAATTTCAATAAAATGATCCCAGAATAAAGAACTCCAAGTTAAACCATCTATTTTGAAGTGTTAAAACTGTCAGCCGACGGGTCATATTCTACCAGCAGAACATTTATTTTGCACCTGCTCAGTGATTTTAAAAAGGAGAAATAGGCAACAGCTAGAAATTAGGAGGTAGTACATTTTAAAAATGGGGACGTTAGAGGGATGTGTCTGTGTGTCCATGTTTTAAGCCAGAAGAGCTGACAAGACTGACCACACCTTTTACAGGAAGGAACTGAATAACTAAACTGTTAGGTTTAGTGAATGGGGCATGTGAACTAACTGACAATAGACAAGGGAAGAGGCATACAAATTTTATTGATGTTATTTTATTTATGTGCATAGAGTTCTTTATAGAAAAGAAAAGAAGACTACAAAAAATCAGATTCAAGTACTTATATACCCCTGTAACAAAGGACTCTAAGTTATAAAGAAGTGACTAGACAAAGGCAAGGGGATTTGAGGCTTCTAGGGCCAATCAGTCGTGGGAAAGAGACTAGAGAATATACAGAGGGAACTAATGGAAGGTAAAAGTTTTTTTAAGTAAGGTTTGTCTGTACAGACTGATGTGCTGACTCCATGACTCCAGAAATAAGACCTATTCTCCTCAACCTGGTACAGGAAGGGTTGAGGATGGGGAAGGGTAGATGTTATGCTCTGCTTTTAGGCAGAAAAGGGGTGAGCAAAGAGTTCTTCTTTGATCTGCTATTTCTCAGTTGCCTTAAGCTCAAAATTATCAATATGCCAAATTGGCACATTTTGGGGATTGTTCCCTTCAACAACACAGAAACTTCCATAACTTTTTATTTTATTTTTTAAAATTTTTTAATTTTATTGTCCTTTTTAGGGTTGAACCCGTGGCATATGGATGTTCCCAGGCTAGGGCCAAATCAGAGCTATAGCTGCCAGCCTTACACCACAGCCGCAGTAATGCCAGATCCAAGCCACATCTTCGACCTACGCCACAGCTCACAGGAAATCCAGATCCTTAACCCGCTGAGCGAGACCAGGGATAGAACCTGTGTTCTCATGGATGCTAGTCAGATTCGTTTGGACTGAGCCTCGACAGGAATTCCCATGTTTTTTTTTTTTTTTTCTAAACTTTTTAGATCTCTCTCCCTCTCTCTCTCTCTCTCTCACACACACACACACACACACACACACACACACACACACACCCCTGAGAATCAGCAATAATAAAGCAACCCTCATTCAGGTTTATAGAAAAAATTCCTATTATCACTGAGAATTAATTTTATAGTGGTCTCTTGCAGAAGAGGGCCCAAGGGCCTTGAAGAAGAATTCACTAATCCTTTCTGGGAATGAACATTTAACTGGACTTTCCTTTTATAAGCACATATGGAACATTCACAGAAATTGAATATATAAACTTGACATGTCAGAGAACTGATATCACACACATGACATTTTCTGACCGACATGCAATTAAATGAGAAATCAGTAACAAAATAAAAATACCTCATACTTTTAGTTAGAAATGAAAAATATACATTTCAAGTAAGTCATGGATCACAGAAGAAATCATAATGTAAATCAGGACATAGTACTAAAAAGGAACAAGAAATTTTATATCAGCACTCAGGGGAGACAGAGCCCTTGTTAAAATTTCACCAATTATACCAAATTAACAGATTAGGGCTTCTTTTCTAACACTGATTCTTTTGCTTGCAATATAGTAGCCAATTTTTGTACCACTCTTTAGTAGTATTTCATTTAAAAAATGATCAATTTTCAGTGACTACTTTGTATTCAGAGTCAATTACAGTTTCTTGGAAAAAACTTAAATTTATTAAAAGACTTTCATAGAGCAGCAACCACCCATTAGTTTAGAGGACATAATCACAAAAATGAGAGGAAATGGTATAATATCTTAGTTTTGTGGTTATTTTTTGATGGGCAGACCATCATCTGACTCCCACCTGAATCCTGAAACTCTGACTGCAAGTCCCCAGAGTTGTGCTTCTCTGCGGTCTCTTTGCACAATGTCTCGGTGTCCCAGTTTCCTCCTCAAAAGAGGCTCTGCAGAATTACCCTCTCCTCCTGCCATTCTAAGAGTATTTAGTTTCAGGCCACATCCTAGTTCTATCCTCTCTTTTCTCTTTTTGCTCTTTTTGGAAACAATCTGTTTCCACAACCTGGAGAAGGGAAACCACAGTATGGTTCCTATGTTGTGTGAACACCCACAGAGGGAAAGCACCCAGGATCTCCTTTACCTCTTTTATTGGCTGTGAAGTGATGCTCTTGTCTTTCATGGTTCTCCCGACTAAGGATTGTTCCAAAGTGTCTACAACACATTCTACAGGATTTTGATATTTTTGTAGCCTTATGCATTATATTCCTTTCTTCTAGATTTACCCAGTTTAGCTTGTGTGTCTCCATGGTTGACCTGTGAGGTATAGACTGAGCAAAAGTAAATACTTAACACAGGAATTACAAAAGCTTTTTGAGCAATCTGCCAGATTTCATTTGACTTCTCAAGAAATGTGCCCATTCATGGGTCCGGTGAATTCTCATTCTGTATTCTCAAAACAGAACAAAATCCATTAGTTGTTTTTTTTTTTTCTTTGTTGCAGATGGAAAACTGTAGTAGATTAATAAAGTGAAGAACCATGAGAACCACAGTGCTGAAAAAATGATCTTTAAAAAGTACTAGGTTTCATTTCATAAAATCAGAAGAATGAGACCCTAGCTCTTTTTCTGACATTTACTTTCTCAGGCCTTGGGCAAATCAGTCAACTGAATTGCATCTTTGATTACTCATTTGTAAAATGAGGAGGAGGAAGGAAGGAAGGACATTAGACTGCCTCTAAGGTCACACTGAAAGTGAAAAATTCCAGGACTGTGAGAACCCTATTCCTAGATAAGTCCTTTGGAATCATAACTATAATAATAGC